>NC_092877.1:148891883-149222300 GCF_028372415.1 Notamacropus eugenii | reverse complement strand
AAACATCTCACCATCCCACTTTCACAAGATCAAGAGCTCCTACCTCAGGGAAATCAAAGCAGTAAGTGCTGAAGTACATTGCCTCCCAGCCCCATCTTTCTCCTCTGCCTTGTACATATGGCCTGGGGGGTGGGGGAGTGAAAGAAGAACTTACAGACTTTTTTTTAATGATTAAAAAATAATTAACTAGTCAGGCTCTTCCCCTTGAGGAAGAATTTTTTTTAATTCATTAAATAGAATAATTCTATATAATGAAAACGAAAAGGGCCAAGATGTCCAAATTATCTATGCCAAGTCGAGGCGATAGAAGTCTTTTTCTTTTTCTGAAGGTTTTAGTTAAGCCCAGGCCAAATAAGAAGAAGCTAAATAACTCATTACAAAGTCAGGAAAAGAAAGTGAATCAAGTATAGACTTAACTTCTAATACACTTTTGGCCTAATTTCACCTGAGGAGCTCAAGGAGTAGGATTTTCGTCAGTGTCTTTGAGAATCCACATTATATAGAAAAGACAGACACTGCAGCGAAAGGGATTTTAAGAGGCAGAGGAAGGAATCGGGAAGAGGGTGTGGGGGAGTGAGGAAATGAGGAAAATAACACATCAACTACTCTTTGGCAAACTACCACAGCCCCAGAACAAAACCGAACTAGGGCAAGGTTCTAAGAGCTTTCCCCAGGGTGCCTAGATTTAGAGAGCAATGAACAATACTTGTATTCTTTTGGCAGAAAGAAATAAAAATTAGTTTAAAAACTGTGACATGCTTCCTCTTCCCTCCCTCCACACTAGCCATACCAGGTGAGTTCCCCTCTGACCCAGTAATGCCCTGCTTCGCCCATCAATGGCCATGTCTCCGTCTTCCCATGATTCTGCCTTCTCAAGGAATAGTATCCTGAGATTTCTCACCTCCACAGGGCTCTATATCCAGAGGGCTCCTTTCATGTTTTGTGGATTTTGGCCTGGGTGCCAGGATTACTGGTTGAGGGTCTGCTTCAGCGTAAGATCACAGACAACATTAAAATCATTTTCATCAAGAACTGACTCTCCCTGTCCTGATCCCCTACTAATGAGCAACGGAACATTAAAGAGGAAGAAAGGCTTTTCCTTCCAACAGAAGGGATTATAAAATTCTAGAATAGCCTATCTAGGGGACCATAGGATCTCTTTCCCTAAACAAAATTAAGATAGATAACTCTTTGTACAGAGGTCCCAAAGCAATTCTGCTTGGAGACAGAAGCCAAGACTAAGGGGCTATCAAGCTCTGGGATACTCCAGTCTGCATGTCAGAGCAGTAATACTCTCAGCAAAACCTTTATTATCGAAACATCACCAACAAACTTAAAGCTTTCCACCAGCAAAACTGCTCTCATGCCAGTCTGAGACAAAGACAAGAATTAAAGTTTTCCCCCAATAATGTGCTCTTCTCTGGTACTGTAGCAACTGAAAACAGGGTTTCCATTGTGTTCAGAGAACCCCAGAAAAAGAATTCTCAAACAACTTCCAAATAGGATAGACCCTTATGGGTCTAAGGAAACACATTCATTTTTTAAGATGAGGAAACTGAGGCCCAAAGAAGTTAAGGAATTTCCCCAAGGTCAAAGAGGAAATAGAGCAGTGAAATGATTATTGAATAGGAGTCAGAGCTTGGGTCTGCCACATATCTGGACAGCCTGGCACAAGCAAGGACCTCAGTGACTTCATTTGTACAATAAATGGTTTGGCCTAAGTGACCCCAATATGGCTTTACACCCCTAAGATTCAATGACTAAAGGTAAAAACTTGAAGAGAAAGCAATTAAGGTAGCAGCCAGGTCCATGATTTGGTCAACGTCATGATAATTGCCTCCAAGAATATACTAACCCTACCTTTGTACATATTAATTTTGTAGGCCAGGAATTTTCCTTTTGTGGTACTTCTCCAACTCTCTCTTCCATCCTCTCCCCATAACACTGAGCCATGGGAATTTCTCCAGTATAAAGGGGATCCCCTGAGAGACAGCAGGGTCTATTGCATAGAGGCATGGCTTAGAGAGAGGAAGACCCCTGTTCAGGTATGGCTTCTGACACATACTCACTATGTTGTTCCCAGGGAAATAACTTAACCACTTAGCTCCCCTGCTTTAACTCCAAAAAACTATTTATTCCATTATATGTGAGTTACTGATCTATATTTGTGGAAGGTTTTTTTCTATACCAGGAGTTCCCTAAATAGATAAAATAATAATAAGATTGATAAAAAAAAGGAGGATAGAGATAAAGGGGGAGGGTAGAAACCTTGAATACTATATGCTATTAAAACTTCACTGCTTTCTTCCTTCTCTAGATGAAATGTTCTCTATTTAGTAGCAGCAATGGTAGAAGTGGTGAACTGGTGGTACTGGTAGTCATGGTAGTAGTATTCATATTAGTAGTAGTAGTGGTGCTAATGGTAGTGAGGAGGAATAAGAAAAGGAAGAGGGTGGTGGTATATTAATTACATAATTAATCAATTAATTTAATAAAAATAATAAATTAAGTTAGCTAGGTGGCACAATGGATAGAATACCAGAACTGGAGCCAAGAAAACTTGAGTTCAAATGTGCCCTCAAACAGTAACTGTGATACAGGGCAAATCACTTAACCTCTGTTTGCCTCAGTTTTCTCATCTGTAAAATGGTGTCATAATAGCACCTACCTCCCAGGATCAAATGAGATAATGATTATAAAGTACTTAGCACAGTGCTTGGACCATAGCCAATGTTAGCCACTATTAATAATATATTAGTATAGTTAATAATCATATAATCAAAAGAAAGAGCTGAAATGTAACTTAATCAGTAGATTCCACCATTAGCAACCATCACCCATGCATTAAGCAGACCAGGCAGTCTGCTGGGTGCTAGGCAAGACAAAGGCAACACAAAAGTGTCTGCTGTCAAGGAGTTAACAGTCTATCAGAGGAAATAATATGTACATAAATTTAGATACAAAAAAATATACTGAGTAAATACAATGAAGGGATCAGAAACAGATTCATGTCCAAGATGGCCTGGAAGGCAGCAGGATTGCAGAGCTGGAGAGGATGTGTAACAATGTAACAACACAGAACAATGTAACTATAATAAAGATGTTGGGGAGAGGGTGGGGGAAGGATGCAGAAATAGATGTGATTTCTTGAGGACCATGACATCAGGAAGGTGATGCCATGACACACAAGTGAATTGGACTTAAGTGAGGAGGGCTGTGCAAAGTCACCAGCCTCACTTTCTCCTCCAGAGTCCTCTGGACCCAGTGGCCAGATGTGAATCAGGACATGGCCCTGATGCAGTAGGAGACCTTGGTCTTTTTAAGCTACAGTCTTCAACAGGTCTCAGTTTGACAGAGGCAACAACCATTCAGGGGATTAAGACTAGGTGAAAAATGAGGCAGAAAATGACCTCTTTGCCTAGTCAAAAAAAATCAGTCTGGGAGGGGAAGACCCTCAGAGTTTCCACCCAAAACAGAAACAATCACTATTTATATTCACTCTGAGCCAATGGGGCCCAAACAATGCCCAAGAGGGGTTTGGGTGAGACAATTTGAGAGCAAGACTATATTCAGATGACATCAGTTCTTTATCTGGAGGTGGATAGCATTTTTCATCATGACTCCTTTGGGATTATCTTGGATCACAGTATTGCTGAGAATAGCTAAATGATTGACAATTGTTAATTCTGCACTATTGCTGTTACTGTGTAAAATGTTCTCCCCCTTCTTCTCACTTCTGTCTACATCAGTTTATAGGAGTCTTCCCAACTGAAACCTTTCTCTTTATCATTTCTTCACAGCACAATAGTATACCATCACAATCATGTACCATCACTTGTTGAACTATTCCCCAACTGATGGGCATCCCTTCAATCTCCAATTCCAAGCCAATACAAATAGGCTGAAAATTTTTAAAGCAGATTTCACACTAAAAAAAAGTCTGGACCCTTTCTTAAGTTGTTAATTCTATAAGCATGAAATTTGGTATATTGAGTTTACTTCAAAGGAGATAAAATTGTTCCACAGGTCAACTCTAAAGTGACTGCTGCCCAAAGCAATCTGCCCACAAAGAATTAAGGACCAATATTCTGCGGAAACTAAAGAGCTGTTTTTACCAACAGCATAGGTCCCATACTTGGAAGACTTGGTAATACAATGAATAGAAAGAGTGTCAAATGTTGAATTATAGGATCAAGGTTCAAATCCTAGCTCTGCTACACACTACCTTGGGGACACACACAAATCTATGGTGGGCCTGAAGTCAGCAGATCAGCATTCGAATCCAGCTGTATGACCTTGTACAAGTCATGTAACCTGTCTGCCTCAGTGTTCTCATCCACCAAATGGGAATAATAATAATAGCACCTGCCTTCCAGGGCTGTTGTGAGGATCGAATAAGATAATATTTGTAAGTTCTTAGCACAGTGCCTGGTATATAGGAAGTGCTTAATAAATGCTTCTCTAGTTATGTGATGTTAGGCGAGTCATTTAACCTAAGTTCCTCATCTGTGAAGTGAAAGCTAGACCTGACCACCTTCTTGGTCTAAGTCTATGACCCTATGAAGTTAGGGGGCGATGAAAAGGCCTGAGTTTAATTCCAGAGTGCCACTTATTACTTGTGACCTTCAACAAGTCACTTGCCATCTTTGGGTCTCAGTTTCCTCCTCTGTCAAATAGGCTTAGACTAGGAAACTGAGGCATGAGTCTGAGATTCTTTCCAGCTCTAAAGGTAGGACACTTTGATGATCGGGGAGGAGGCTGGGGAAGAAAGTTCCAGAGGATAGGGGCAAAGTACCAATAACATAACAGAACTGGAGGACTTTTTAAAGCACGTACCACAAAATAGGAATCCCAACCTGTGTGTGTGCACACGAGCACGCACACACGCACACAAACACACAATTTGTTTTTTTAGGAATAAGCATATAACAAGGTAGATTTGGAAGTATGGTAGCCAAGCATTCATTATAAGCTTACAAAGAGATTATTTTTCCAGTGTCCAGGCTTGAACCTAGTCTCTGGGGTTGGTTGACCAGAGCCTCTTAACTCACATATTTGTGAGTAAGAACCCACATAACTGCATGGCCCTGTCCAAGTTTGGGGGGAAGGAGGAACTGACAAACGTTATACATTTATTCCCTTACTCGGGCTTGCTGTTTTTATTGGATACTTTCTAGTATACAAGCTTTTCATAACATATTCTAATTCAGTACTTCAGCCCTAGTAAGGAGACGTTAAAAACTACTGAGAGACACATATTCATCAAAATTCTGACCCTGAATACTTTACTTTTAGCCCTACATGCAACTGATCAATAAGGCATGAAATTATAGTCTATAAATTTAAATATTTACATATAAAAATGCTCATATACAGCTTAAATGATCAAAGACACATTGCTTCTGTTTTATTTCTAAATTTATGAATGAGTGTGTAAAAAACACTTGGAGAAGTTGTGTTTTTGTTGTTAATTTAGAATAACATGATCATGTTATTTCAAGTATATTTGACACCTTTTAAAAAGGAAGATTGGGGTAGGGGTGGGGTGATGCTAATTGATTTAGTTTAACATGAAGCCACCATTGACTACTCTAGGGATCCAATAATTCAGTGAGTTAAAACCCAACTCTTCTATCCTCTAACCTACACCTCTATTTACGGTCCAATGCATAGTATGAGACACCCTGTGTAATGTTTCACTAAAATCTAGGTAAATCATGTCTGTAGCAGTTCCTTGATGTATCTGCATGGTAAACCAGTTAGAAAAGGAAATGAGATTATTCTGGCATGACCAGGTCTTAATGAAGCCATCTGGATTCTTTTTTCCCCTTTTTAACTTTCTCTCTTTTTCTAAATTTTTACTATCCATTCCTTAAGTCAGCAAGTTCCAAACTTTTTGGCCTCAAGACCATTTTATGTTCCTAAAAAGTACTCAGCATACTAAAGAGCTTTTGTTTACATGGGCTGTATCAATGTTTACCATATTAGAAATTAAAACAGAAAAATACAAAATATGTATTATTTCAAAAGAACAATAATAAACCATTATATATTAACATGAATATTTCAATTAAATTAGAGAGAAGAATGGCATTGTTTTATGTATTTTTTCAAATTTCTATTATCTGGCTTCAAAGAAGGAAGCTAAATTCTCATATCTGCTTCTGCATTCAGTCTGCTGCAATGTTGTTTTGGTTGAAGTATATGAACAAAATCTTTTGTTGTTCAGTCATTTCCATAATGTCTAACTCTTTGTGACCCCATTTGGAGTGTTCTTGGCAAAGACAATGGAGTGTTTTGACATTTTCTTCTCCAATTCACTTTACAGATGAGGAAATTGAGGCAGATAAGGTTAAATGCCTTACCCAGGGTCACATAGCTAGTGCCTGAGGCCTTATCTGAACTCAGGTCTTCTTGACTCCAGACCTAGTGCTCTATCCACTATGCCACCTCAGTGCCTAAGAAAATCTGGTCTCACACAAATATGAATTTGGAAAAGGGAGGAGCATTTTAATAGGCAAACAACATTTTGGCATTATGAAAATCTGTGAACTACCTGAACTGTCTCAGGGACCCCCAGGGGTCCATGGATCACACTTTTAGTACTGCTGCTTTAAGCAACAGATTCTGGAATTTTGCCCCAAGTCAAAAGCAACTCATTCATTTGGCCAGTGAGGAACCTCAGATCCCGAGAGGTAAAGCGATGGAGGTGTAGTGTCACAAAAGCACAGAGCTGGAAAGGACTTCAGAGGTCACCTAAGCCAACCTGTACCTGAAAAAGGAATCTATCTGTACCACATTCCCAACAAGGGACCATTCAGCATCTACTGGAAGATCTCTGGAGATAAAGAAGCAAAACACTTGGAGAAGTTGTTAATTATGTTTTTGTTCTTAATCCAGAATAACATGATCATTTATTTCATGTGAGTATATTGGACACCTTTTAAAAAGGAAGATTTTGTAGGCAGCCCATTTATTTCATTTTTATATAGGAGCTGCACCTCTGGGTTTTTCTCTACATGGAATGAAAAGCTTGTCTCTCCACAGTTTTTACCAATGTTCTCAGTTCTGCCCTCTGGGATCAAGCAGAATAAATGTAATCCCTCTTCTACCTGACAGCCTTTCTAATATAGAACTGAACACAATACAGCAGATGGATTCAGACAAGAATAGAGGGCAAGTGGCACTGTCATCTTCCTCAGCCTGTCTAGATGTAATGGAATTAATGCTAGGGTTTAAACCCAAGTTGTGTCCAGTGCTCTTTCCACAAGATCATATGACAGGAAGGAAGGAAGGAAGGAAGGAAGGAAGGAAGGAAGGAAGGAAGGAAGGAAGGAAGGAAGGAAGGAGGGACGGAGGGAGGGAGGGAGGGAGGGAGGAGGGAGGGAAAAAGGGAGGAAATCATTTATTAAGTACCTACTATGTGCCAGGCACTATGTTGAGAATTTTATAATTATCTCAATTGATCCACACACAGCCCCAAGAGGTAAGTGCTATTATTATCTCTATTTTACAGTTAAGGAAACTGAGGCAAACAGGTTAAACAACATGTCCAGGGTCATATCTACTAAGTTTTGAGGGCAAATTTGAACTCCATTCTTCTCAATTCCAGGCCTAACACTCTATCCCTTGTGCCAAATAGCTGCCTCAAAAGGGCACAGAAAGACTATGTACACACACACATACACACACACACACCCTCCTCAGAGAAGGCATGAAACTAAAGCAAGATCAAGAGCCCAACTTCTAAGTACATTCCTCCTCTAGTGGACAGCACTTTCTATGGGAAGCATTTCATTCCTCTTTTTTTCCACAAATCTCAAACTGCCCTGATCTTGCTAGGAAAATGAGGACCCTTGATTTCAACATGAGAACAAAGGCAGACGAGGCATGTGGGTGAGAAGGGATGCCTGTACTCCAAGGCCTATAAAGCAAGACTGTATTAAGTTTGGGCTTCCCTCCTTTCCTAGGAGAGGGTGAGTATGTATGGGCACAGAATACTGAACATGCTATCAGACATGGTCCAAATGTTAGTTGGTTTTCCTTAGCTGTTTCCTTTGTTTTCTTTCATGCCTGGGGATCATTGAGGGGAGGAAGAAGGCAGGGAAGGCAAAATATTCAGAACTGACTCAAGTAAAATTTTAAAAAATCAACAAGATGATAATTTTAAAAAATTATACTTTAAATGCTGACTGGCATAAAGGCTAACAAGTTTTAGCTTTAGTCAACTAGCGTTAGCTAGCCTGGAATTCTTACACAGTATGAAATGCTTTCTTTTCCATGTCTTAGGGAAAAAGGAAAGGCACCAAACTTTCTGGCAAAATACAGGCAAGAGTGTAAGGTCATAAATTTAAGGCTGGAAGGGACCTGAGAGGTCATCTAATCCAATATTGGCATTTTACAGATGAGAAAAAGGAAGCCACAGAGGAAAAGGGACTTGCCCAATGTCACACAGGAAACAAAGTGGTAGAGTCAGTAAACTCAAGTCCTCTTACTTCCAGATGTAAAATTCTTCCCACTAAAGAATAACACTGTTCTACTGCCTGATGATCAGTTGAGAATGTCTTAGCCATTCTCATCAATACAGTGATACAAGACAAGTCTGAAGGACTCAAAAAGAAAAATGCTATCCACCTCCAAAGGAAGAACTGATGGAGTCTGAAAGTAAATGGAAATATACTTTTTTTAACTTTATTTTTCCTGTGGTTTTTTTTTTTTTGCTCTTTTGCAACACGACTAATATGGAAATATGTTCTATATGACTACACATATATAATCAATATCAAAGTGCTTTTCTTCTCAAAGAGGGGGTAAGGGGTGGAGGAAATTTGGAAGTCAACTATAAAAACCAAATGTTAAAAGTTGTTTTTGAGACAAAATAAAATAAAAACATTCTTTAAAAGAAAAAAAAAGAATAACATTGCTCAGTCATTACAAACACTGCTATGACTAGAAATATTCATGGCTTTGTGTCTGTGGATGTCCTTTCCAGAGAGTGAAATTTGACCTTCAAGAATAATTTTCATTTTTATCCCCTAGATTTCTTTGGGTTGAGATCCATACTTGGTAAGGCTGCAGGGGAGGAAGGAGTGGGAAAGGACTGAAAAAACAAAAAAGTAGGTGGGGCAAAGCAAGAAAGACGTGAAACAATCTAGAATGGCAGACTGGATTAATCAAGCATCACTCAGCCCTTCCCCAAAATAACTGGACCACCTTCTTCTCTCTTGGTGATGAACAAATCTTCCCTGATAAAAAGAATATATGGGAATATGAACAAAAGGAAAGCATTACGGTATAATAGAAAATGTCATTAGACTGAGAGCCAGGACCTCTAATTCCACCCAGCCCCAAATCTGCTAGTAATTCCCTGTGAGACTGACCCTGGACAAGTCACTTAATTTCTCTGTGCCTCAGTTTTCTCATCAGTAAAATGACAGAATTGGCTCAGCTACTCACTACAATACTCTTCAGTTCTAAAATTCCATAATTCAAGAAACTTGTCACCTCTAATGAAAACCCAGGAGCCAGACAGCCAACATACAACAACCATTAAGTGCTTATTGTGTGTGTGTGTGTGTGTGTGTGTGTGTGTGTGTGTGTGTGTGTCCAGGCACTTGGGGGGGGGTACTAAAAACAACAAAACCACAATGCCTGCCCTCAAGAAGTCTATATGGTGTATATATAAGCATATATGGGTACACAGGGAAAATATGATTAAAATAACAATTTTACCTAAATTAATTTATTTATTCAATGCTATCCCAATTAAATTATCAAAAATTTTTTTTTACTGAATTAGGAAAACAATTTAAAAATTCATTTGGAAAAAACAAAAAGTCAAGTATATCAAAGGAAATAATGAAAAAAAATGTAAAGGAGGGAGGTTTAGCAGTAATTATCCAAACTGTCTGGTACTGGCTAAGAAACAGAAAGATAAATCACTGGAATAGAGCAGATATACAATATACAGCAGCAAATAAACATAATAACCTTATATTTGACAAGTGCAAAGACTTAAGGTTTGAAGATAAGAATTCATTATCTGGTAAAAATCGTTGGGAAAACTAGAAAGCAGTATGGCAGAAATTGGACATGCACCAAAATCTCATACCATTTACCAAGATAGGGTCAAAATGGATACATGACCTAGATATAAAGAGAGATTTTACAAGAAAATGAGAAGAACACAAAACATATTCCTTATCAGATTTATGGACAGGCAAACAATTATAAATAAACAAGAAATTGAGAGCAAAATTAGGCATACAATGGATAATTTTGGTTACGTTATATTAAAAAGGTTTTGTATAAATAGAGCAAATGTAACCAAAATCATAAGGAAAGCAGAAAATTGGGCAAAAAAACCCTTATAGACAGTTTATCAGATAGAGGTCTCATATCTAAAACACATAAAGAACTCTCAAATATATAAGAATGAGTCATTCCCCAACTAAAACTGTCAAAAGATACGAATAGTTTGCTGATGAAGAAATCAAAATAATTTATAGTCATGTAAAAATATTCTAAATCATTATTGATTAGAGAAATGCAAATTAAAACAAACTTGAGGTATCATTTCACACCTATCAGATTGGCTAAAATGAAGGGGAAAATGACAAATGCTGGAGGAGATGTGGAAAAATTGGGACACTAATCCTTTGCTGGTGGAATTGTGAACTGATCTAATCATTTTGAAGAATAATCTAGAATTATGCCCAAACTGTTATTAAACTACCCATACCCTTTGATCCAGCAATGCCACTACTTGGTCTATTTGCAAAGGTAATTAGGGAAAAAGGAAAAGAACCTGTATGTTTTTAAATGTTTATAGCAGCTCTCTTTGTGGTGACAAAGAACTAGAAATTTGCCAGGATGCCCATCAATTGGGTAATGACTAAACAAGTTGTGGTATATGACAGTGATGGAATATTACTGTGCTGTAAGAAATGATGAGCTCAATGATTTACAAAAACATGGACAGACACATGAAGTAATGTAGAGTATAATGAGCAGAACCACACAGGAACAGCAATACTGTCTTAAGAACAACTTTGAATGAATAAGTTATTTTGACTATTATAAATTCCTAAATTAACTATAAAGGACATATGAAGAAAGATGCTACCTGCATCCAGAGAAAGAAATGATAAATAGAAGTGTGTATAGAATAATTTTACATATATATATATACCTTTTTGTGTCTAATGGTAGCATCCTAGGGCAGAGAGGGAAGAAAAAAAAGAAATATACATGATAATTTTATTGCATATTTGTAGACTAGCAAGTTGTGCATAGCAGATTTGCAATTTCATGTGAAATCCTCTTTTTCATTGTATTATGTTATGGAAATGCTTGTTTTATTCCATAAATTAAAAATACATCTTAATAAGGAAAAAGAGAAGTCTATGTTCTAATTCAGAAGATAACAGTAAATCCAAGGCAATTCCAAGGGACTCATGAGGGAAAATTCTGACGACATCTGGAGAAAGAACTATGGAATCTGAATGCAGATGAAAGCATGCTATTTTCATTTTTTTTTTTTTTTGGTTTTTAATTTTTTTCGAGCGGTTTTTCCCTTTGTTCTGAATCTTCTTTCACAACATGACTAAAGTGGGAATATTTTTTAACATGATTGTACATGTATAGTCTACATCAGATAGCTTGCTGTCTTGAGGAGGGAAGGGAGGGAGGGAGGCAAATTTGAAGCTCAAAATCCTACAAAGAAGAATGTTGAAAACTATCTTTACATGTTATTGGAAAAAATAAAATACAATTAAGTAGAAAATTAGAAACAAAAAAACAAAACCAAAAAAAGGAGACAACAATATATACGGTCAAAGTGGAAAGTAATCTTATTCAATAAAAGGTAAGCTCCTTGAAGGTGGGGATGTTTTTTCAAGCTGTCTTCCTATCCTTCTCAACTCTATAGAGCTGGCTCTTCCATCTCACTACGAGAAGGTATAGCCTATGATCCCTAAGGTTCCACAGGGCTTGTTTTATCAGTGTCTGAGCACCAAACCCCACACTCTTTCCAGGCAGATACAGCTGCCAGATGCCCTGGAACAACTCTGCCAGAGGACAAAGCCCTGTGGAAAATGACAACCTACCTGGAACTCATTCCTCATTAATGAACATACTTCTACCCTGTCATACTCATCCTATCCCAGTGATTCTGAACCTAGGGTTGCCACTGTTCAAACTCTCTTCTTCATCTTCCACTGCTCAATCCCTGATTCCCACTCCCCTCAAGCCAACCCTCCCCCAACCTCTCACTCTAAAGCTATCCAAAACTTCCAATGTCCATGAGCTCACTGAGAGCAAAGACCGCATTTTGTCTTTTCTTGTATTCTCAAAATTCAGCATGGTGCCTAGCACGTAAAATAGGTGCTTCATAAATGTCAGTGGGGCAGCTAGGTAGCACCTTGGATAGAGCAAATCTGACCTCAGAGACTTTCTAGCTGTGTGACCCTGAGCAAGTCATTTAACCCTGCTTGACTCCATTTCCTCATCAGTAAAATAATCTGGAGAAGGAAATAGTAAACCACTGTGGTATCTTTGCCAAGAAAACCCCAAATGGGGTCACCAAGAATCAGACATGGCTGAAAAATGACTGAATACCAATAAAAGTAAACACTAGCCGAATATCCACAGCACCTAGCATTATGCCTTTCCCATGTTCAAAAAGCCCATGTTGGACTAGACAATCAACAAACCAGCAAGTAGTCATGGTGACAGAGGCAAGGCCTTAACCTTCGTCCCATTTTCATTTTTCATATTAAAATGTTAAAACTGAAATCCAGTGTCTTCTCATCTTCAGCCTTTCTCCTAATTTGACATTAACTTTGCTATGGCTTTAATCAATCTATGATCTGACTGAACACGACCAGCTGATTGTGAATTTACTACGTCTAACCAGTTCTTTCTCTCTTTTAAGATAAATTTCATTCTTATGATATCATAGAATTTAGAGCTGGAAGAGACCTGAGAGAGCATCTGATCCAAATCTTCGTTCTACTGTTGAAGAACCTTGAGCCTCCAGAGGTTAAATCCAAGGTCATACAATAAACAGCCAAGTCATGGATCAAATCCACATTCTCCAGTCCTAAACCCAATGTTCTTCTCTCCATACTGTCTTCATTTTGGTCACCTCTGTTCTTGGGAAAGGTACAGAAGCAGGTATTAGTACTAGTAGTACATAGAAAAACCTAGTGACCCTGGGTAAGGCACTTGACCCCATTTGCCTCAGTTTCTCATCTGTAAAATGAGATGGAGAAGAAAATGCATCCAATATCTTTGCCACTCCAGTATCTTTGCCAAGAAAACTCCAAATGGGATCACAAAGAGTCATCATGACTGAAACAACTTGAACAACAAAGAAAGCCTAGTGGGACAAAATCCCAGAGGATCGAAGATTTAGAATTGTGTATATAAAAAAGATCCCCCAAATTATCAGTGTAGAGCACAAGCATAAGAGACATACAGAAAACACAATGGTCCCCTCAGAGATTTTCAGTCTCCCTATGGAGTTTGTAGTCTAGTGTGAAGTTTATTCAGTTCAGTCTTTTTTCAGCCATATCTGACTCTTCAAGACCTCATTTGGAGTTTTCTTGGCAAAGATACTGAAGTGATTTGCCATTTCCTTCTCCAGTTCATTTTACAGAAGAAAAAACTGAGACAAATGGGATTAAGCGGCTTGCCCAAAGTTACAGAACTAGTAAGTGTCCAAGGCCAGATTTGAACTCAGCCAAGACTCATCTTTCTGATGCCAGAGACAGCACTTTATCCACTGAGCCACCTAGGGGCTAGTTATACAGTCCTAATCAACAGTATTCTGATTGAACAAACTATTCTGATTTCAGAAGACCTACAGAGAAGAGGGATGGAGAAAGAGCTGTGCTCTTCAAAAGAAAAAAAAAAAGTGAAACTTACATCATGATGAAACTTTACATCAAAGCTCCCCCTTTCATCAGATGCAGATTATTATTGTTATTTGGCTCTTACTTGCCAAAAAGGACACTTTGCTAAAACACTTTCTAGGAGACTGGACAAACAACCCAAACAACAAGAAAATATCTAGAACTTATAAGTAAAGGAAGAATCCAAGAAAGATTTTGATGAAAGAAATGATTTACAGTCAATTTGCTGTTTGACAAGATCACTATGCTACTAGATGAGAGGAATCCTATGGATATAGTTTACCATATCTTTTGATAAAGTATCTCATACGGCTTTTTGTGGAGAAGATGGAGAGTTATGGCTTAGAGAATAATTCAATCAGATGGTCTCAGAACAAGGTGGATAGCTGGACTGAGATTAGCTGTTAATGTTTAAATGTGATCATGGCAGGAGTCTCCAGCTGCCTTTGCTCTTACTCACATGCTTCTGAAAGAAGCTGGAGGAAAAATGACAAAATCCTGACAACTGGAACAACTACAAACTTATGTTAAACAACCTCAAGTGGACCCTCACTTAGGCAAGGCAAGCCTTTTCTATCTCCCAAATCAAACCACTATCCCACTCACCATAGTGGCTTTTCCAAAGCTTTTCATCCCTCCTGAAATCTCCCAAAGTTCTCATTTCCTGTATCCTCTCAGCTGGGAACTGAGCTTCATATTTCACTGAAAACACTGAGTCCATTCACAAAAAATAACTTCCTGTCCCCTCCTCTCTCATCACTCAAATATCTCCTCCTTCCCCTTCTTGTCAATGCTAACCTCTCTACATTGCACAATTCCATTCTGTCTTCTCCAACAGAATCCCCTCTCTATCATCTCTACTATCACCAATGTTCAATCTTTCCTTGTCTACTGGCTGCTTTCCTACCACTTAAAAATATAGTAGAACCTCAGTTTACGAGTAACCTGGTTTACATATGCTTTGCTGGATGAGGAAACATTTTTTGCAAAATTTGTCTTGCAGGACAAATAAAAATTCACAGTATGAACATCATATTTGGACTTGAACAGCTCATGAAGAGATGATGCTCAACTAGGGCAATGGTTTTGGTTTTTGCTTTAATCACTTTTTTAAAAGTACAATTCCAAATCAAAGCAGCTATCTTTTAAGAGTTCTACCCCCCCACCCAAAAACGTGAAAAACAAGTGTTGTTAGATAGATTCCTAGTCAGAAGAGAATATAAAGAAAAAAAAATAGTGAGTCAAAATGTGAAAGCAATTGTAAAAAACAAAAACTAAGTGAAGACAGTAGTGTTAGTTTTACTTTTTGTGAAAGTGGCATAAGAGAGAACACTCCCGATAGTGAAATCCCCGATATTCTCTTAGAAGGAGATTCTTCTTCCAAGAAATAACCCTTCCTCCTCTCTCCACCAGCCATGACTCTTCTCAAAGGCAAAGTGCAGGTTAATTTATTTTATTTTTGGTTTACATTGCGTACTAATCATTGCTATCATATTTCAGGTGCATTAGGGACAAAAAACTTACTTAAAATTATAAATAATTATTTTATATGAATATTTTGGGGAGGTGATGCCAGTCATCTGACTTTACATTATTTCCCGTGGGAAAATTCGCTGTGCAATATAAACAAATTGCATGATGAACAGAATCTCAGAACGAATTAAATTCATAAACCAAGGTTCTACTGCAAGTACATGTCTCTCCCATCCTCAAACAATCCATTTGCTTTATCCATCCATTCCCACTAGGCATCATCCTATATCTTTTCTCCTTTTTGTAGCTAAACTCCTTCAGAAGGACATCTATGATCCTTATCTCTATTTCCATTCCTCTCAGTCTTTTAACTCTGCAAGCCTCACTTCCAACCTCATCATTCCACTCAAACTGCTCTCTTCAAAGTGACCAATCATTGATTAGTTGCCAGAATTTAAGGATGTTAATCCTCATCCTTCTTGCCCCCTCTGCAGCCTCTGACACGTCCATCATCTTCTCCTCTATGCAGTCAGTTGTCAAGTCCTGTCATTTCTACTTTCTTAACATCTCTCATGTAGACTCCCTTTAACTTCCTTTGATGCCTCATCCCCTCATATTTTAACTACTTCAATAGCCTGCTGGTTGGACTAATTGTCTCTAGTTCTTCCAAATCCAATCCATCCTCCACTTGACCATCAGTTTACCTTCCTTAAGCTCAGGTGTGTCCATGGCACTCTGCCCCCTTCTCCCTATTCAATAACCTCTAATGGTTCATTATCATTCCCAAGATCAAATATAAAATCCTCAAGCATTCAAATTACTTCATAACCAGATTCCCTCCTACCTTTCCAGTCTTCTTGTGCCTCACTTGCTTCCATGTGCTCTGTGATCCAGCAACTCTAGCCCTCTTCCTTTTCCTCACACAAGACAATCCATCCCATGATTCCAGGAATTTTCACTAGCTGTCCCCCATGCCTAGAATGCTCTCCTTCCTCCTCTCTGGTTCTGGCCTCCCTGGCTTCCTTCAAGTCCCAGCTACAATGTCCTCTTCTACAAGAATACATCTGAATGCTAGAGTCATCTCCAGTGTATCCTGTATTCAGCATGTTTGTATATTGTCTCTCTCATTAGACTGTAAACTCCTTTAGAGCGGGAACCCTTTTTGGCTTTCTTAGTATCCCCAGTGCTTAGCACAGACACATAGCAGGTGTTTCACAAACCTTTATTGACTGACTGCCCTAGGGCTCTATGCTTGGTCTGGGACTGGACATGTCTATCAGACAAAGACTCCTATGGTATGCTCATCAAATCTTCAGATGACACAAACTGGGAGGGATAGCTTACACAGCAGATGACAGATTCAGAATTCCAAAGGATGCTGACAGGCAAGAGCACTGAGTTGAATCTAATAAGGTAAAATTTAATAATGACAACAGTAATAGCTAGAGTTTGTGCAGCGCTTTAAAGTTTTCAAAGTACATTCTGCATCCTCTGCTCCGAGCAATAACCCTCAGTGGTGATATTATTACCTTTGTTTTACAGTTGAGGAAGCTGAGGCAGAGGGAGGTTCAGTGGTTTACCCAAGGTCACAAAGTGGTAAGTGAATGAGGTCAGATACGACCACTAAAAATAAAGAGCAAACATTTATATAGCACTTCCTATGCGCCAGGTACCATGCCAAGCACTTTATAATGATTTCATTTGATCCTCACAACAACTCTAGGAAGCAGGTGCTATTATTATTACCATTTCACAGATGGAGAGATTGAGGCAAACAGAGGTTTGCCTGAGGAACACAGAACTGTATTCAGTTCTAGATGCCACTATTTAAGAATGATATTGACAAGCTAAATTTCCTGTCAATAAACATTTATTAAGTACTACAAGTGTCAGGCACGAGGCCAAGCACTGGAGTACAAAAAAGGACAAAAGTAATCCTTGCTTTCAAGGAAATAATCTAAGGAGGGAGACAAGAAGCAAATAAACGCGTACCAAAAAGCTATATCCAGGATTAATAGAAAATAACCAACAGAGGGAAGGCAGCAGAATTAAAAGAGATTAGGAAAGGCTTCCTGTACAATGTGAGATTCAGTTGGAACTTGGAAGCAGGAGAAGCCAGGAAGTGGAGATGAGGAAAAAGAGCATTCTGTACATGAGGGTCAGCTAGAGAAAAAGAGCTGAGAGACGGGAAAGAGTAAGGAGACCATAGGAGAGAAACCAGGATGGTACAGGGTCTTGAGTTATAAGACAAGACTCAGGGTGAATATATTTGCCTGTGAATATCTGAAGAGTTGCCATGTTGGAGGAACCCTCAGCACAGTACCTTGCATAGAGCAGGTGTTTAATAAATGTTGACTAAATGATTGATTGACTGGGGGAGGAAAGACTAATTTGTTATTTGACCCCAGAATACAGAACCAGGAAAAAACTGCAAAGAGAAAAATTTGAGGCTCAATTTTAGGAAAAACATCTTAACAATTAGAGCTATCCAAAAGTTAAAAAGGTTTCCAAGAAAGATGATGGGTGCCCCTCCTCAGAGGTCCAAAAAGAAAGCAAGACCAAGGCTTATTAGAATGTGGGCTTCTATTATGGGTGGACAGGACTAGATGGCATTCATGTGCCCTCCAACTCTCAGTTTCTGTCCTTCTATGAATCTATTTCCTAAAGTGATGCGTATCTGCAGATTTTTTTTTAAAGTGGCAAAAACCTAACTAGGAGGCAGATTTCAACAAAGCAAAAATCATCAAGAAACCATGATATATCCAAATCATTAATCATGAGAGAAATGCAAATCAAAACTGTGAAGTTCCCACCTCACATCCTTCAGACTGACAGAGATGACAGAAAACGAAAACGCTAATTGTTTGGATGCAGAAGGACAGGCTCACTAACATGTGAAATGGATCCAACCGTTTTGGACAGCAATTTGGAACCATAGCCAAAAAAGTCAATAATCCCTGTCTGTAAGGAATTATGATTCTGTATAATCTACCGTTATTGAGCATATTCCCCTAGAGATCAAAGAAAAAGGAAAAGGAACCATACGTACAAAAATATGTACAGTAGCTCCTTTGTAGAACTGGAATTTGAGGGGATGTCCATCAGTTGGGGGAATGGCTGAACAAGTTGTAGTATATGAATGTAATGGAATACTATTGTTCTATAAGAAACAATGAGCAGGAAGATTTCAGAAAAAACCTAGAAAAACTTACATGAACTGATATTGAATGAAGTGAGCAGAACCAGGAGAACACTGCACACAGTAACAGCAGCACTGTGCAATGACCAACTTTGAGAGACTGAGCTTTTCTCAGTTATACAATTTTCGGGGACAATTCCAAAAGATTCATGATGGAAAATGCTAACCACATCCAGAGAAAGAACTACGGAGTCTGAATGAGGATCGAAGCATACTATTATCACGTTTTTGTTGTTTTTTTCTTTCTCATGGTTTTTCCCTTTTGTTCTGAGTCTTCTTTTACAACACGACTAATGTGGAAATATGTTTAATATGATTGTACATGCATAGCCTACATGGGAGGGAGAAGAAACTCTGGAACTCAAAATCTTATAAAAGTGAATGTTGAAAACTATCTTTACATGTAATTAGAAAAAATAAAATACTATTAAGTGGGGGGAAATAAAGAACAATAAGTAGTTAAATATATACTATATATATACAATAAGTAGTTAAATATATATTTATATATAATACATGTAATATAATATATATAAATATACAATATTTATATATATAATGTATAAATGTATAACATTATAGATTTAAACCAGAAATTTTTTGTTGTAAAAAAGAAATATAAGACAAGTGGTTTCTATAAACTAGAGGACAGGTAGAAAAATTATGGCATATGTGTATAATGGAAAATTATTGTGTTATAGGAAATTGTGAAAAGGAATGGAAGATGAATATGGATGGATGCAGATGAAATGAGCAGGGCATGGCAGTGTAAATGAAAACAACTTGGAAAGATATAAGAACTCTAATTAATGCAATGACCAACCATGACTCCACAAGATTCCTCACCTTCTTGGTAGAGACGTACAAAATATGTCACACATTTTCAGATATCACCAATACATTACACATTTGTTTTGCTTGCCTCTACACATGTGTTACAAGGGAAGGCTTTCATTAGGGAATAAAGGAAAGTGACAGTGATGCCCAAAAAAGGAAAGAACATCAATGAAACATTTTTAAAAATACACAGAAAAGAAAAAAGCTCATAAAGGAAACAGAAATATTGACACACCATGTTAAATTTAATAATGTGTATAGATGTAACTATATATGTATATTTATACAAACCATATGTAATAGGTTCGCAGTTTCACAGACAATTCTCTTTCTTCTAACCAATTTTAATATGGAGATATTCATCTCCATCCATAATGATGATTTCTAGTACATAATAAAAAATGGAAGAATTTGTTATATGAATATAATAGAATATTATTACATTCTAAGAAACAAGTATAAGGGATTCCAACAAACACCTGTATGAATTGACACATATAATGAACAATCTACACGATTAGAATAATGTAAACCTGAAAGCAATAAAATTCTGTGAAATTGTAATGATTCATCTTGGTCCACTAGAAGAGATGAAGACATGCACTTCCTTCCTTTTGTTGGATCTGTGGTAGACCACAGAAGTGAAATGTTGCATATACATACATATACACACATGTACATGTACATGTACACACACACACACACACCATTTCCATTGATTTTGCCTGATCACTTTTCTTTGATATTAATGAAAAGCTTGCAGTGGAAACATCCAGAAATCACTGAGATGTAAAAACAAAAGGTGTCAAAATTTTTTTTAAAGGAAGGAATTATACAGCACAAGACAATGACTGGCATTAAAGAATGAAAACTTGGCAAAAGCTAAGGTTGCTACATAGCTCAGCTCTGATAAGATCTTCTAGCACAAAAGCACGTTAATTTTCTTCTTCGTAAAGGGCAGTTAGGGCATGCCAACAAAGATGAGATTGATCTAATTACCCTTATGAGCTAAGGAAAATGTTATGCCAAAATCATGTGTACTCACAGACTACTTCTTCCAGAACAAAGTGACATTATATAAAAAGTCTACCCTTCATCCATGTTCATTGTCATTAAAAGGAAGAAAAACACAACCAT
Organism: Notamacropus eugenii; assembly: GCF_028372415.1. Taxonomy (NCBI): domain Eukaryota; kingdom Metazoa; phylum Chordata; class Mammalia; order Diprotodontia; family Macropodidae; genus Notamacropus; species Notamacropus eugenii. The sequence continues at coordinate 149,201,738 of NC_092877.1, read as the reverse complement.
AAAGGAAATAGTAGAGCATTATTAGGTGGTGATGACGCAGACATGAGTCTCGTAAGAGGAAATTCTCCAAGGAAGTGAGATTTTTAAAAAACAATTTTAGGGCTGTGGCTAGAGTTTAATCACTAACCATCATCCAGCTATACTAATAAAACTAATAAATTATGTTTACAGCTCAAATTCTCTTCTTCCACCAATATTCTGATAACTTCACCAATAATAACTAATTCCAAGAGGAGCCATTAGCTCATTAAAATGACATTTCTTGAGCTTAGAAAGTAAAAATTATGCTGATATTTGTCCTTTTATCTCTAATTGTTAAGTTAATACCAGTTGGGTGTGCTAAGGATCCTTAGAGAGAATTTAACTAGTTAAAGTTAAACCATTAAATTAACACCAGACTCCCTCAACATAAGGCAGAATCTATACGCTGGAATTTCAGTGATAGACACTGGCAATTCATGCATTCTATAAGGTACATGTGTGTGTGCACATACATACATACACATCATTACCAAAAAGCAACTGCCTATACCCAGAAAGCTCCTTCAGTTACCTGTAAACTGTGGGAATAAATTCTTTAGCCTCCTAAAGCCTCAAAACGAATGAAAAGTATAAAAGGTCTCTTCAATAGGATCAACCCAATTCCGCTCCCCTAACTGTGGGTGTTTCCTAAAGCTCTGTCTTCCTCTATCTAGCTTTCTTACTTTCTCTTTTTTCCTTTTTTCCTCCCTCCCTTCTTCCCTTTTCTCTCCTGTGACGATATAGAATCACAGAATTATAATTGGAAAGGATCTTAGAGGGTGTATAGTCCAGCATTGCCATTTATTACATGTATATCATATGTATATATGTATATGTATAACAGGTACACATATGTATTACATATAAATGTGTATATAATATGCATATATATTGTCATTTAACATATGAAAAAACAGAAAGTTAGGGAGGGAGGCTATTGTTTGACTAAGGTACTACAGGAGGTAAGTAATAGAGCACGGATTCCGATTTAGGTCCCACAGCTCCAAATTTAGCACTTTTTAAGTTAAGTGCTTTGAACCCAGGTCCTCTACTTAGGAATCTAGCACTTTCCATGGAACTATTTCTTCTTCTGTTCTTTGTGATCTCAACAGCATCATGGGTTCAGCTATCATCACTATGCAGATGACACCTAATGCAGCCCTGGTTTCCCCTCAAAGTTCTAGTCCCACATCACCAACTGCCTGAGAGACATCTCTACCTTGGATCTTCCTAAAGTACAAGTCCCCAGCATGCCATTTCCTGACTCCATTTGCAATCACTCACTCTTGCATCTAGAATAAAATACAAACTCCACCATTCAACATTTAAAGCTAATCACAGTTTGACTCCATCCTACTGTCACATTTATTTCTCATTGTTCCTATTTGCACACTCTAGGTGCCAGCCAAACCACCCAACTAAATGCCATTTCTTGCCTCTGTTTGGAACACACTTTCACCAATCATTCCTAGCTTCCTTCAATGTTCAATTCATATCAACAGCCACGTTAAAAAAGTATTTTAAATAATTAATAATTAGAGAAATCAAAATTAAGGCAAATTTGAGGTTCTACCTCATACCCATAAGGCTGGAAAAAAGATGACCAAAAAATCATAAATGTTGGAGAGGCTGTGGCAAAACAGGTGCTTTAATGCAGTCTTGGTAGAGCTTCTTTATAAAAAGAGCTACTTGAAACTATGCCCCCAAAGTCACTAAACTGTGCTTCCCTTTGACCTAGTAATACCTAGTAATAAGTCTATACCTTCAAAGACATCAAAGTGAGGAAAAAGACTCATATTGTACAAAAATATTTATATCAACTCTTTTGTGGTGGCAAAGAACTGCAAACTAAGGGGAAGCCTATCAGCCGAGGAATGGTTGAAAAAATGATCATATATAAATGTAATTGAACACTATAAGAAGTGATGATTTCAGAAGAACCTGGGAAGACTCGTATGAATTGATACAGAATGAGGTAAGCAGAACCAGGAGAACAATTTGCACAGTATCAACACTTTAAAGATAAACTATTTTGAAAACTTAAACATTATGATCGTTGTAATGTCTAATCATGATTCCAGTGAACTAAAGAGGAATTGGGCTACATTCCTGCTAATAGAGATGGACTCAAAGGGAATTTGTTTTGCTTGACTATGTGTATTGTCAAAAAAAAACCTCTGCTTTTCTCCACCATCACCCCAACTCCAATAGAGAGATGAGGGAGGTGGATGAGAGAAAATAAATACTTGTTAACTGAAAACAAGTAAAACAAAACAGACAGTTTGGGGGTTCAATTCATCCTTCCCACAGGCAATGTTCCCAACCTAATAACATGACTTTATATTTACTTATTGGGATAACACTATATCTCTTCATTAGCATGTAAGCTTCTTGAGAATAAAAATCGATTTTCATTTTATCTTTGAATCTCCAGGAAGTTGTAGGTAGTATGTGCTTAATAAATGCTTGTTGAATAAATGAAAAAGTAATTCATGGAGGACTTTTCTCTTCCATCTGAATGTTATTGGTTCTAGACTATAAATGAGTTTCCTTGTAGGTTAAAAATTAAACACAGAGCTAACACTGTATATATGCTTTGCCACATTCTGTCATACCAGAAGTGGAAAGAAAAACACTTGGGTTCAGTGTAACTAAATATCTGGTAAATGTATAAAAGAAATGGATTCCTTCCCATGCTTCTTCCTCTTCTCAGAACAACATACACAAGATATTTCCAAGGTTAAAATATGTCATTTTAAGGAAAGACTAGAATTAACTCTTTGACATACGCCTGTTTTATTTAAGTTGGAAGAAAACTCAACGGTGATTGACAGAAACTTGAAAAAACAAAAATTAAGATGTCACTAATGAAGTCCATTTCCAGAACCCCTCAAATATCTCTATAGAACTGTGATAGGAAATACATGCATACAACATACACACACCAAAAAAAATACATACTATACATGAGTGTGTGTGCATATATATACACATATATTTGTGTGTACATGTATATACATGCATATGTGCATACGCATGTTTGTAATAGTCTACTGTCCTGTTAGTTTATTACATGTCAGTAATACTGTTAGTTATTGTTATGACATGTTAGTCATGCATAGCTTATTACATGTAATTTCATAGTAGCAAAGCACTTTAAATGCCCTTCAGATTTAAAAGGAATCACCTTAGGTGGAATTATAATTGCTGTAGTAAGCCTAATCAGTGGACACACGTGGCCAGGGAGAAATGGAAAAATTGCTGACATGACCTAGCATCTAATGACAATATATTTTAAGTATTTGAACAGCTAAAAATAGACAGACCACAGCATGCAGGAGCCCTGGTTGCAAATTCAACAAGGTTTCCAACAAAAGGCTAATTCCAGATCACCTGTTGTCAAAGCCTTGTTTATTTCTGTTGGGAAAAGAACTTCTTTGTAGATGACTTCTGCTTCAACTTGCTGTTCTGTGGCTTTGGGAGGAAATCCCCACTTGATGAGCTGAGGATGCCACAGAACAAGGCTCTACCATTCTCCCTGTGGCCTAACTCATTATCAAAAGCTGTTTTTATTATTTGGAAGGGCAGTTACCATTCCTGGAGAGGAGGACAAATCTTCCTGGACCACAATTCAATATGACATAAAAGGAGTAGAGAGTGTCTGCTGGAGGAATGCTAGGATGGTTAGAAAAAAAGAAATTATAAAATATGTCTTTAAAGCCAATGGTGTTCAAACATCAAAGGCCCAAGGGACCTGTACCATGTTTTAGGAATATGGAGAGGCCTGCTGATCAAATTCCTGACCACAGTTTAAATAATGAGAAAGCAGGTGGGCTGGTAGAAGCTAAATGCAGAGTTGGTACTATGTCCTTGTAACATCATAGAAAGATCATTGGCTTTAAGAATCATGGAATCAACGCTATGCTATTGCTTGCTATGTGAACGTGAGCAGGTCACAATCTCTCTGGGCTTTAGGTTGCCACTCCTAAATAGACTGATGAGAGAATTCTTTCCATCTCTACTACTTTAAGTATCTGTGGTTTCATCAGCGTGAGTACTCCTGCTGTTCAGTTGTCTGACTCTTCATGACCCATTTGGGGTTTACCTGTCAAAGATACTAGAGTGGTTTACCTTCTTCAGCTCATTTTACAGTGTAGGAAAGTGAGGCAAACAAGGGTCACATAGCTAGCAAGAGTCTGAGGTCAGATTTGAACTCAGTAAGACGCATCTCCTAGACTCCAGGCAGGTCCTTAACAAATGCTTGTTTCCTTCTTTCCATCCTCTGCACGAAGACTTTCCTGATCCCAACTATCAGTGCCCCTCCCAAATTCATTATAGCGAATGACTTTTACGTATCTGTATTTATGCAACATATGTCTACATACTTGTTGTCTCCTCCAACAGAATGTAAACTCCTTGAGAGTAGTAACTGATTCATTCTTTGTACTTGTATGCTCATGCCTGGCACATGTATGTAGGTACTTGCTAATTTCTTGGTCACAATTCTAGCTGGAAAGAAATTGAGGGGAAGGGACAGAAAGGTAAACAGCAAGATCTAATGGTCTGGAAGGTGCAGTAGCAGGCAAGGTGAATGGCAAGAAGATGATTGAGGTGGTTGAAGTATGACTGGGGGCCCGAGTTCAAATTCTAGCTTCTGTGTGACTTGGGATTTGTGTGACCTTAGGCAAGTCACTGCCTCTCTGGGCTTCAACTTCTTCATGAGGAAATGAAGGAGATTTGGTCTAGATCAGTGATGTCAAACTTAAATAGAAAACAGTGGGCCATTAAACTGTACAAAAAAGATTCCTATAGGCTATATACTGACTTAAAACCAATGTTCTATTGCATTTTTATTTAGCTTGCTAAATATTTCCCAGTTACACTTTAATCTGGCTCAGTAGCACTTGGGAGTCTTTCAGACCCAATGGGACCCATATGTTGGGTACCTTTGGTCTAGATGACCCCCATCGTCCTTTCTTCTTCTAAAGTTATGGTCCTCTGGTGCTCTGGACACACACAGGAGACCAGATAACAGACTGACCAATCAGAACAGAGTAGGCTGCCCTGATTAAACTTTGAAAGCAGCAACAAAAGAGAATGTCACCCAGTGGATGTACAAATCATACCCATGGGATCAGGTTTCCTACAGATGCTACTGCTACCCAAATTCCTTAAGTTAGCAAGAATGATAAAGGAGGAAAACTGACAAGCAAGGAAGAAAGAATGTTCTAATCTACTTCTTACCTTGTCAACTCAAACTGTGAAATCTAGAACCAAGATGAAAAGAGGCAAGATCCTAGTCTAATAACTCACATCTCAATAATACCCGAAGATGTACAAAGCAGATTCCTCACATTATGAGGCATATAAAGCAAAAATTCTCTATCTCATACTATAGATGAGAGCACTGAGGCTGAGAGAGGTTAAATGACTTAGAGTCACAAGGCTAGTGGATATTGGAGAGGAGACTTGGATCCAGATCTGGGTGACTTATCACTATAAGACCAGAATTCTTCCCATACCCCCACAGTGCTTCTCTAGGAGGAGGGAGAGGCAGCAATCAAAACACAGTTGAGGGGAAATGCAGCTCCACTGTGACATTTGTCAAAATATCTCTCAACTGTTGAAGTGAATTAAAAAAAAAATCTCCAAGCCCCTCTATCTCAAAGATGGTAATCTTAGTGAATTAGTAAAAACTGAGGCTTCTTAGAAGCTCTCTTTACCTTTAAATCTAGCTTTTCTTTTTGTTTTTTAGAAATTCGCTACTCTAAAATTTAAAGAACTGTTTTCAAGACAAACAGGGCATGTCAATATTCCTGTTTCCTTTTAGTGGTTTCTTTACTGAGTTAGAAACCAAAGCATTTGGCTTTCATTTTAATCATAAAAGTCAGTCAGTCCTTCCAAAGCACAGAGGCAGCTCAGCAGATAGGATAACCATGTCAATAAAGATACAGATTTGAACCAGCCCTAGGATTCCATCAGGAGCTCCAGGTTAGGAACTTACTTTAGAAGAACAGCAACTTTTCTTTGAGGATGCTCTTAAGGCAGAGTCACCAGGGGCATGAGGAGGTCGGCTCACTTGTCCACAGTCACAAAGAAAGCAAGAGTCAAAGATGGGACTTGGAATCAGGTCTTCCTGGCTCTAAAGACAGCACCACCATACTGGGCTATCACTGTGTCTATGTCTGGTCACCTTTATTTTTGTTTAAATCATCTCCAGCGATTCAAACTTGGAATACCCAAACTTTTCGTTTTGTCTTGTTGTTGGATTTTTGTATTTTGTTTGTTTGTTTTTTTAGGCAATCAGAGTTAAGTGACTTTCCCTCAGTCACACAGCTAGTAAGTGTCTGAGGCTGTATTTTAGCTCAAGTGCTCCTGCCTCCAAGTCTAGTGCTCTCTCCAATGCGTCACCTAGCTGTCCTGAAATATCCAGGCTTTGAAACAAAAGATATTGACCCTCCATGTTAAGCAGTCCTTCGGAGAAGAAGGGGGAACAATCTTAAGAGTACTGAATGTCAGAACATCAAAAGAACCTTAGAAATCTTCAAGTCTAACTCTCTTCTCATTTTCTAGAGAAGGGGAATCTCCACTCTGAGGCCCAGTGGCGGTCAATCCAGTAATCTTTCTATCAAGCAACAAGCATTTATTGAACATCTGCTTTGCCAGGATCTTGTGGGATGTGAAAGACACAAATATTTTTAAAAATGAGGGGAGGTACCCCCTCCCCTCAAGGGGCTTACATGGTCTCTCAAGTGATTCTTCCTATGAGCGTGGAAGATCCAAATTATCTATTTTAACCACACACACACACACACACACACACACACACACACACACACACACACACACACACACCCTGGGCACTTAAAAAAACCCCACCAACCTCTGTCAATCAGGGATTTTAAGTTGGAGGCTGGAAGAGAAAGGTTTTCTATCTAGCTCTGAGGATGATAAATGAATGATTCTAAATCTACTCAGATGGAAGGTTTCTGATTGCATTAAAAAGAGGGCATGCCGACTAATTAAAAATGCTCATACATTCATCACGGCTGATTGTGCAATTCGCTGCTGTAAAGCACAACTGCAGCACTTTCTCTGGAAATGACAGAGAAAACAGATGAATTTCTGCCTGTAACCACCAGCTGCCATCTGTCTTGATTTCAAGGAGAATAGGTTTTACCAAATAATCGAAGTCAGAAGTGGGATGACATGCCATTAAGTCAACCAACTTTTTATTAATCTAATCCAATCTAATAAATATCCATTAAGCATCAACCATGTGCCAGGCACGGATACAATTAATAAAAAAGAGTACCTACCTTCAAGGAGCGAACAATCTAAAGGGGGAGATGACACACAAAAGAAGAAAGGAAAAAGGGGGTGAGGAACAGGATGCTAGGGGATACCTGGCTTGGGAGCATCTTGTTCCAAGGATTTGAAACTAAGCAGAACAGTAGATGCAAAGTGGAGTTTTAATGCTTTATTAACCTATGTGCAAGTCACTGCATTAATAGCTAGGATACAAAAACAGAAAGGAAACAATCCATGTCTTCAAGAAGCTTAAAGTCTACTGAGGAGAAAAATCTTTTTAAAAAAGGAAAAAAGCTAAAGGTATATCTTGAAGGGACAGCTGTTTTAAAGGGGCAGGAAAAGGGCAGTGTACTAGTAAAGGAGACTGAAAAGAATTATCTGGATAGGTAAGAAAAAACAAACAAATAAGGTAGCTAGGTGGCAAAGTGGATATAGCTCCAGAAAGACCTGAGTTCAAATCCAGCCTCAGACACTTACTAGCTGTGTGACCCTGGCAAGTCACTTAACCCTGTTTGCCTTGGTTTCTTCATTTGTAAAATGAGCTGGAGAAGGAAATGGCAAACTACACCAGTATCCTTGCCAAGAAAACCCCAAAGGGGGGATCACAAAAAATCAGACATGACCAAAAACACTGAACAAAAACAAAAAAAGGAAAAAAGAAACCAAACAGGTGAGAGCAGGGCCATAAAATCTGAGGGAGGAGTAAGACTAGAGAAAAGACTTCAAGAGTTTTTGAGCAAATGAATGGAGACAAAATGGAGGCCGCAACGTTGGACACTTTCCCTCTTTTAGCAGGAGAGGAGGTATCGCATGGGAAGGGGGCAGCAGAGCCAAGGACATACATTCCAGAGGACAGGGGCCTGCAGCCATCTCCGACTGTCCTTGATGCTTCCAACCTCTCCTGCTAAGGATTGCATCCAATATGGCACCTGGAACAATCCGTGGCAATTTGTAGATGATGCAGTCTAAAACTGCACAGGTTGATTGATCGCAGCCCACCAAACTTGATCAAGTTGCTTCCATGGGGTAGTTTTTTCACATGCAACTTCTTTCAAGCCCTGTACTAAATTCAAGACCTTTTGACGATTTATCCTTATGCCCAAGGGCCCTAATAACCACTACCAGACAATCAACAATACTGTAATCTTCATACAGTAGGAAGGCCAAGGCAAGGGTTTTGTAAGATGACAATTACGAGGGGCAGCTAGGTGGCAGAGTGTATAGAGCACCAGCCCTGGAGTCAGGAGGACTTGAGTTCAAATCTGACCTCAGACTCTTGACACTTACTAGCTGTGTGACCTTGGGCAAGTTACTTAACTCCAATTGCCTGGCATTCTCTCCTCAAAAAAAATAAAAAGATAATTCTGACAGCTACTTACACCCATCCACTGGTAGCTACTGCCCATCTTCACTTCATACAATTTGACAAATATTTTATTAAGTACCTCCTACATGCAAGACACTATACTGGGTCCTAGGGGCACAAAGACAAAATGGAAATAATCCCTGCCTTCAAGTAGCTTCCATCCTAACGAAAGAGTACAACATACCTACAGAGAAGTAAATGGAAAGAATATCCAGTCAGACAAGAAGGGAAGGGAGTTAATGGACAGCAGGCAGGGTGGGATTCAGAGAGACTGGGGAAAATCCCTTGCGGAAGCAAGCTGTGCTTTGAACAAAGCTTGGTACAATGGAAATAACCCTAACTCTGGACTCAAAGGAGCTGGATTCAAATAATTCCTCTAATACATACTGCTTATATTACTCTGGGCAAGTTACTTAACTTCCCTGGGCCTCAGTTTCCTCATCTGTTAAATGAAGGGGTTGGAATAGATGGCACCTGAGGTATCCTCCAGCTCTAGAACTATAAAAACCGTGATCCTGAAGAACCTGGGGCTTCCAAGAGGTGTAGGTGAAGAAGAAGAATTCCAGGCACAAGGGAAGGACTATACAGAAGCCTAAGCAGAATATGTGTATGAATTAAGCTACCTCCTTTGCAAAACCTGGGATCTATCTGATAGGTTAAAAGGCTGATCACTGGGTCATTCAATCCTGGCTGCTCAATAAAAAGTTACAAATCAACAGACATTACACCAAAGCTTTCCAAAGGGCCATAATTAGGACAAAGCAGAAGAAGGATCTAAAAATTACTGTTGTCCTCATTTGAAAGGGCTGCTAGCATAGCATTAATAGTAACACCTTGGGCTCCCAAGGACATTAGAACCAGTATAATTAGCTTAATACTAAATTTGCTGTATAGCACTTGAAATGCTTGAAACCCCAGGATGATAGCAGAATGTAAACATGCATTAGAGTACCATGTTACTTGGGCTTTGAAGTTAAGAGTTACCCCTTTGGGAATAAGAAACAGGAACATCCTTTTAAAAGAAGGACTCATTTTCTGGATGCATTCACAGGATTCATGCTGTAGAGCAAGGTAGGACTAGTCTTGTTCAGTGCACAGAGCACTGGCCATGGGGCCAGGAAGAGGTTCAAATCCTGGGTCAGACACTGTATATAAATAGCTTTATGCTCTATCACTTAAGTGAATCCCTGATATCACCTAACCTTTCAGTTTCCTCATCTATAAAATGAATAAAATAATGGCACCGATCCCACCAGGTTGTTCTGAGGGCCAATGAGATAAAGTATAGAAAATATTTTGGAAACTTTAAGCACTACGTAAATATGAATAAATATAATGGGAAGGGTAGTGGTAGAAATCCAATGCTTTTATTTTACACATGAGGAAACTAAGGCCAGGAAAGCTGAAGTTCTTTTCCTAAGGTCACACAGGTAGTAATGGAAGAACTGGAATTCAAAGTGGGTTCTCCAATCCCAAATCTTGTACTCTTTCCACTGTACCCTCCTTGTGAAGAACACTATGTTGGGCACCCAAGGAAATAAAACAATTGAGAAAAGATACATGGTCCCTGCCCTCCTGGAACACTCTGTAGTACGGGAGTTCTTAACTGGGAGGCCTTGGATGCCCAAGGAGATTTCAGGAGGTCCGTGAATTGGAATGGTTTTAAAAAAACAAAGAAAAAACCCTCCATTTTCCTTTCACTAAGCTGTAACTCAGGCCTGCACAACCTTCAGTCTATGGGCCACTTGAGGCCCTTGAGGTCCTTGCAGCAAGCCAAAGGATTCCCGGTGGCCCTGGGGAAAATGCAGAGGAAAACCCTCTTTGTATGTAGAGGAAATCTTCTGCTGTGTCACAAGTAGCCTGAGGGTCACAGGTTGGGTGGGCCTGCTCTAACTGAAATGGAGCATCCCTTCAGTTATGAGCATAGGCAACAAAACATTATTCTGAGAAGTCCACAGCTTTCACCGGACCGCCAAAGGGCCTGTGACAGGTGACTAAAAACTGCTCTGCTAGGAAAAATAGGACAAATACGTAATTAAAAAAATAAAAAATATATACTTATGTTCACAAGTGACAGACACAGGGCTTTAAAGAAAGAATGGGATATAAAAAATTGGGGAAATAAAGAGATGTATTCCAAGGCAAAGGAAATGGTTTTGTCAAAAGCAGGGGGTGAAAAAGCGCAACTAGGTGGTGAGGTGACTGGAGTGCTACGCCTTGGGTCAGGAAGTTCTGACTCCAAATTTGGACCCTGGGCAAATCGCTTCACCAGATTATGGAGGGCCTCAAACAGGTTAAAGAGTTCGAACTCTTCGGTCACTTTGCACAGGGTGACTGCCCAGGATCATATCAGAAACACAGTCAGTATGTCAGAAACAGAACTTGAACCCAGGACTTTTCAACTCCAAAGCTGGCTCTCTATCCCTTCCACTAAGCTGTCTGTCACAGCAGGCACTTAAATGGTTGATCAATAAGTGAAAGAAGGAATTTCTAATTAATGCATAAAGACACACATGGCATTAGAAGTAGGTGGAAAACTCACAAAAAAATCACCTCTCTATTTGGCATTTAGAGATAGTTTCACACAGTGAATGGAGAGAGAGTCCAGGAATAAAGAGATATGGGTCAGAATCCAGCCTCAAGCACTGATTAGCTATATGATTATGTTTGAATCACATCACCTTTCAAAACTTTGGTTTTTCCATCTGCAAAATGGAGAATATATCACTTGCCTGACCTACATCCCAGGGCTGTTCATGAGTAAAGAGCTTTACATACTGTACAATGATATATATATAGATAGACAGATATAGATAGATATGTGTGTGTATGTATATGTATATATATGTATGTATGTATGTATGTATATACACATACATGTGATTGTCATTTTTATTTCTACCAAGAATTTCATAGCCACTGCACAGAAACACCTGATTATTACATCCATCTCCTTCAGTGTTTCAAGAATTTACAATCCGACCATTGCAATGCTAAGCCCCTCCAAAATTAGCCAGGCTGGTCTTTAAATAAAAGATCTACTACTCATCCTGCAGCCAGTATTCTAAGGCTTTCCAGCATGGTGTGGGGTCTGCCAGATCTTATACTTTGCCAGTGTAGCCCTCGAGATGCCAGACCTGTTTCATGGCATCAGTAACTATAATAAATAACAAATATGTATCACTTCTTTGATAAATAATTCCCAAAGAAGTAGAACACCTAAATAAAATTTAGTCTTCCCACCTGGACCGGACCTTCATCTATATTCCATGTCAAAGAGGGGAAAATACAATGATACAAAGTCTTCGGATTAAAAGAAAGCCAGGTTTTTGATGATTTCAGATGTTCAAGAACAGCTATTTGGAATGAAAAAAGGTAAAGCAGATCATATGTATATAAATCCTATCAAGCCTATCCCTTCCTCCCAAAAATACACAATTTAGACAACGACAGAAAAACTAACTAGCTAAATCAATCATTCATAAGTCGCTAAATGAATTCTTCCTTCAATATTTCTCTCTTCCTGGACCAGCACCCCAAACCAAACCAGCTTTCCTCAAGCACATCTGTGGTTATTTTTCCATTTATCATGTGTTTTATTACCTGACTTACAATACAATTTACTCTCCTTCACTTTGCTCTTTTAAAAATGCAAATTATCCTTGGTAGGAGTTTCTCAACTCCCTCAAATATACCTCCCTCATTTATCACAGAGCCAGAGGACTACAGGGGTGGGATACTACATATATTATCAGACATGGTTGATGGGTCGGTTAGTTTTGCTAAACTGCTACCCACCACTACCCCTAGCCCCTACCTCCAACTTCTTTTTAAATCTTTGTTAAAAGCGACGGATCAATTGGTAGGGGAGAAGGAAGTAATTATTCAGAAATGAATGTGATGTATACTAAAACAAAAAAATCAATAAAAATGGGATAATCATTTTTTAAAAATTAAACATGTTGAGTTCAATTTTTAAGGGTAATAGAATTCAGTGGGATTGACCTTGACAAAGTCTACAGCAAACTGCTTAGCTGTCTTTCTTCTTTTTCTGTTTTGAAGTTTTATGGATGGTTTCTGTTCTTTATTCCATAGCTATTTTATCACACACACACACACACATACACACACACACACACACACACACACTCCAATAGAAATTTCCTCACAAAGAAAACCATTAAGTGAAGGAAATTGACACCATGACTGTCTAGCAGTGTATTCAACATCTGGAATCTGTACCTCTGCTAAGAGGAGTGAGATCATCTACTGGCTGGAATCAATGTCAACCATCGTCTTTAAGTTCAACCTTTACAGGGTTTTCATTTACATTATTAAAATTATTGGATAGTATTATTCTCCTATGGTCCTATTCATTTCCTACTACACCAGCCTACACAAATCTTCCTATGTTTCCACAAATACCCTTCCAGTCTTGCTCACATCCAGCCATCTCCTTACTCTGCTCTGCCACCGCCCCCTCCAGTTTGGAGTACCATCAACACATCTGTCATTTGCAATCCCTTCATCCAATATTGAATACTTCCACCTTTAATCATCTCTGCCAATATACTGTCAATGAGGTAAAACCTCAGAGATGTTTTATTTTGCATTTCCCTTATTACTCATAGTTTGGGGGCACTGTGTCATGATTGCTGATGGTTTATATTTTTTCTGAAAACCGTTCATATTCTCTGACCATTTAACTACTAAATGACAGTTCTGTATCTTCTACATTTTTGTCAAATTTCTTAGATATCCTGGCCATGACACTTTTATACAAGATATCTGAGACAAAGATTTTTTTTCCAGTCTACCTTTCTCAAATCACTATGAAAGTGTGTTTGCCTGTATGTTTTATAGGTGTCAAATGAAAAGTACTCTTGCATAAATCAAACCTGAGAAAAAGACAATGGTATAATCCAGCAGGCTAAATTATCATTTATTCATATTTGCTTAGCTGTCAGGCTACAACTACACTGTATCTGAATGCAGTCATCCTTCACTGTATTTCCAGGCAATGACAAAACTGGCCCCTTGTGCTCCATTCTATACTGACAAGAGAGTCTGTTCTCACAAAGATGGAAATGGAGGAAAAAGGCAAAGACTTGAGGTCCTGTTCTGAGTCCATTTAATATGGACCACAAAAACTAGACATGGAAGAGGTGATCTAGTCCAAGCCTTACAGATAAGAAAACTGAGGCCTTGAGAAGTAAAAGTGACTTGTACAAAATCACATAACTGGAAATTCCCAAGACTCAGTCTCCAGTTCTTTAACTCCATTTCCTGAAGAATGTAGCTCCTTTGAGGACAGGGACTGTTCCCTTTTTGTCTTTGTATCCACAGGACCTTGTCCACAGAGTAGGGACTGAATTAGGGTTTTTTTAAACTGAACTCCAGTGTTCTTTCTTCCATACCATGCTGTCTTTTCACCTTTCTTTGTATCCTGAATCCTTAGCACAGTGCCTGACACAAAGTAGGAACTTAATAAATGTTTATTCTCTCAATAGTAGGTTTTCAATACATTATGCTGCTTTCAGAAAGCCTTTATGTAAAAAAGGCCAATGAGGTCTCTGTCACTCTTTTCACAATATTCAGTGTGCCTCCCTGACATGGTGTGACAGTAGCTCAAGACAGAAACCACGAATCATAACAGACTTCACCATAAATAAAGTTAAGGTCTTTGAAGACGGTAAAGCTGGCTGTCAATCTGAACATAGCAAGATGGTCTTTTCTCTTCCTCTTGGGAAACAGATGAAAGAGAATCCACAGAAATGTGGCCAGGTAATAACCAATATTTTAAAGCCCAGAAAATATACATTTTAATTGTCAAGGATAGATGGAAACAGAGTAGATATTAAAAATTAACTTCACAAGGATCATGTCTTTTTAAATGTTTTTTTCCCTTTTCCACAGCCTGTGGGCAACACAGTTGAGTCCCCAAATGCTCCGCTTTGGGGAAAAGCTAGGAACTGGTGTTGCTTTTGATCACATAATTACAGAATCAATTTGCATAAAGTAAACACCTCATTTATACCATAAGATTGAAAATTATGCATCTAAAATGCCAAGCGACTTTGGCCAAATTTGGGGGGCTTTAATGTTTTAAACTTAGGAATATGTTGGGGGAAGAACCCAATGTTAGATACTTCTTCAGTGAACATAAAATATCTATCCCTCTGCTTTCTATAAAATCTGTTATCTATATTTACATAGAGAGCTACATACAGGTATCAATATCTGCTTGATATAAAAGCCTTTACATTTTTACACTATGGTTCTATCCTATATTTCTAATTTTTCTATACCGTATATCCCCTTTATGATCTCAATATAGACCATTCAAACTGGCATTTTTATTATTCTTCAAACCAGGACTCCATTTCCCACCTCCATGACTTTGTACCAGCTGCTCCTCAAACCTGGAATATACTCCTTCCCCACTTCTCCCTCTTAGAGTTTCTGATTTCCTTCAAATGCCTCCATCCACAAGAAGTCTCTTCCCAAGAAGTTAAGTGACAAAGTGGTAGAATGCCAGACTTGGAGTCAGGAAGACTGGCATTCAAATCCCATCTCATACATTTATTAGATGTGCGATGCTGGGTAGGACAGGCCTCTCTGAACCTCAGTATCTTCATCTCTAAAATGAGGGAGGTTGAACTCTATGGCCACTTGGAGTCCTAGCTCCAAATCTAAGTCCTACGAATTCTAATTTTCTTTGGAAAATCATCTTCTATTTGTTTTGCATATATACATGCATGTATAACTGCTTTAGCACAGTGCTAGACACATGACAAGTGCTTAATAAATGTTTTTCATCCATTCTTTATAGATTGTAAGGTCCTTAGGCACAGGGACTGTTTCATTTTTGTATTTGTATCCACAAGGACATATTTGCATTTTTATCCAGACACCTAAGAAACAATTTAAAATGCTTCTGAGTGAACAGTTAAAATGTAAGCCTTTCTCAGACTAAATTTTCATTTTTTTAAAAAAGAAGTATATAAGAGATTTGATAATCTGTTTATTCTGACACATATTTATGATTCTATCTTCCATTCAATGACTATTTATTAAGTGTGTAACAATACTATTCTAGCTGCCAGGAATACAAAGATAGGAAAAATAACTTGGGTCCTGCCCACCAGAATTTTAGTCTACTTTGTTGTGGTTCAGTCAGGTTTGTTTTTTTTTTTAAGTCAATTCTTTGTGACCCCATTTGGGGCTTTCTCGGCAGAGATAGTGGAGTGGTTTACCATTTCATTCTCCATCTCTTCTTACAAGTGAAGAAACTGAGGCAAACAGAGTTAAGTGACTTACCCAGGGTCATACAGCTGAGGTAAGATTTGAACTCAAGAAGATGAGTCTTCCTGACTCTAGTCTGGCACTCTATCCACTGTGCCATCTAGCTACCCTTAGCCTTCTAGAGATGATATATTATTTCCAAAAATACACAGTGTATGTAATGGGAGCAAAAGAGAGTTCCAAACAAAGTGTTCTAGGGAAATCTGAAGAGGAGAATATTATAGGTGGGGAGGGAGTAGAAGAAAAATTAAGGAAATCTTTGTAGAGAAGATGGCATATAACTTGAGCTTTAAAAGCAAAGAAAGACTTACAAGTAGAGATTTGGAGGAAATGTGTACTAAGCACAAGGGCATGGCCTGTGAAGAATGTATGAAAGGGAATCTAGCATAAAGTTAGAAAGGTATAATTTGCAGCCAAGTTTGAGAGGCCCCTAAATGCTAGATGAAGTTTATCATTTCAAACAATGGGAAACTACTACAGAAATTTGAGCGTGGGAGTGACGTGATCAGACCTAAGTACTAAGAATTGTGAGTAGAGAAACATGAGGCAGAGCAACTGTTTGGAATCTATTACAACATTCTAGGTGAAAGGGGATGAAGACCGGAAGTAGAAGGAAAATGAGGCAAGAGATGTTCTAAGAGAATGCACAGGATCTGCAATGTTTGGGCTACAAGGACTGAGAGAAAGAGAAGAGGGAAAGATAGTTCAGGAATAAATAAGTATTAAGGAAATGCATATAGCAAGTGCAGATTGTTCTGTTTAGGAGTTTAGCAGTGGAGAAAAAGAAAAGTTAAAAACAGCTATGGGGCCAAGGAATGTCCTTTCAAAGAGAATTCTCAGTCATCAACTGATCAATAGCCTTTATTAAGCAAGGGCTGCATGACAGACACCATATTAGGCAATGAGAATACAAAGACAAACAGGAAAATTCCTACCCTCCAAGAGCTTAATATTTAAATCTCTCCATGACCTGGAGTCTTCCTACCTTTCAGTCTTCTTGTATTTCAATCTCCTCCTGGAAATCTATGGTTTCACCACACTGCCCCACTCCCTGGTGCACATACACCTATACTGCCCCCCATACACACATTACTCTATCTCCCACCTATCCCTCCATGCCCAGAATGCATTTACTCCTCACTCCTCACCTCTTGAAATCCCTAATTTCCTTCAAGACTCATCTCAACTGCCACGTTCTTTGTCAAGTTCTTCCTGGTCTCTCACTCCCCAACTCCACCTGCACTTCCTCTTAAATTCCTTAGTATTTATTTTGGACATATTCTGAAAATACCTGTATTTATGTGCACCTATTGTCTCTCTCACATCAGAATTTCAGTTCTGTGATGGCAAGGATCGTGATTTACTACAGCACCCAATTGTGTACATAGTAACTGCTTAGCAAATGCTTGGTGATTAACTGATTGGACATCCTCATTACCTCCAGTCTCTTTATCCTCCAATATCAGCTTGGTCATATCATTCTTTTTCAGAAGGCTACTGGTGATTTCTCCCTCCTTTGGGGACTACAGAACAAGGGTGCCGTGTGTCCGGTCACATGTAGTCATTTTGTAGGCTGGTTTTACTTATTGACTTCTGTTACATGATAGCAATTACAATCAGGATTCAAGATCAGAAAATTACTGTGATAAAAAAAAACAACAGAAGATAAGATGACCTAGCATGGCTCTCAAAGTTCTCACTCATTAAATGAAAACCACCAGTGCTGTGTCGACTATGCCGGAGCTTAGCTCTTCTATCTCATTAGACCCAAACTTTTATTTTATGATAGTTGAACTGACTTGCTTGCCTTCCCTTGTTCACATAGTTCCTCCACTCACCTGAAAATTAATAAATGTTGGACCTCCAATTCAAAATTGCATTCCCATTCTCTCTGCCAGTCCAATGCACTGTTCAAAATTTAATCACTCTTACGAAGCCTTCTCAAGCTAATACCATGAGGCATCAGTCACTATAATTGTTTCAGCATCATCTTTTGTACCCATGTTATAGCTAAGGAAAAAGACTAGAAGGTTAAGCAACTTTCCCATCAGCCACATCAACCATATTCCTACTATCATATATTTGTAAAGCCCTTAGCACTGCACCTGGCACACAGTAGGCACCATAGAAATGCTTATTCCCTTCCCTCCCTGTCCCTACACCCTTAAGACCCAAGACTAGGTCAGATCTGATTCTGAATTTAACACATTTTATACTAAACCAGATTACCTCAAATTTCCCTTGTAGAGCTCTGGTATAAAAGAAGTGTTACCAAACAGAGATAGCACAAAACATATCTGATTCTAATGAACAGGCATTTATATTTTTATGAGGTGTACTTAGATGATCAGTTACCTAATACGGAATGTTCTTTGAAGGGCTTAAGTTCCTCTAGGAGGCCAGACTCTAAGAAGCACAAGATCTAAAGTTAAAAGGGATGTCCAACCTCCTCATTTTATAAGTGAGGAAATCAAGGACCAAGAAAGTTAAGTGACTTGCCCAAGGAAACATAGGAACTAAAATCATTGAATTTAGAACTGGAAGGGACCACAGAGATTATCTTATCCAACCCTAATATTTTATAGATGAGGAAACTGAGGATCAGAGAGATACAAAGACTTGCCTAAAGTAACACATGCAAGAATAGAGCTAGATTCTAAATCAAATTTTCTGATTTCAAATCCAGGAGTTCTTTCTAGTAAAACACAAAAAAATCCTTTGAAATATAAATATATGCCCCCAAAAGTCACCTATTTCTGAGCAGATTTCCTTTCTCCCCACCTTGGCCATTTCAGTGTTGGGATCCTAGTTCAAAAAAGGAATTCTTAATTTTTTTCTATCATGGACCCCATTTGCAGTCTGGTGATGCCTACTGACCCCTTCTCACAATAATGTTTTTTTCTCCAAATTTGTTAATTTATTTGTTTTCAATTTTCAACAATCACTTCTATAAGTTCCAAATTTTCTCCTCTTCCCTCTTTCTACCCTCCCTAAGATGGCATACAATTTTATATGGGTTCTACACATGCATTCCTTTTCAACACATTTTCACATTAGTCATGTTGCATAGAAGAATTAAAACGAATGGGAGAAACCATGAGAAAAACAAAATATAACAAAGGAGAAAATAGTCTGCTTCATTCTGCATTCCAATTCCATAGTTTCTTTCTCTGGATGTGGATGGCATTTTGCATCATGAGTCTTCTGGAAATGTCCTTGCATTGCTGAGAAGGACTAAGTTCATCAAAAACAGTTCTCCCACACTGTGGCTTTTACTGTGTATAATGTTCTCCTGGCTCTGCTCACTTCACTCAGTACCAGTTCATATAAGTCTTTCTAGGTTTTTCTGAAGTTCACCTGCTCATCACTTCTTATAGCACAATAGTATTCCATTACATTCATACACCACAACTTGTTCAGCCATTCCCCAATTGATGGGCATCTTTGATTTCCAGTTCTTGGCCACCACCAAAAGAGAATAATGTTTTTAAATGTATAAAGTAAATATAAGGTTGCAAAGGAAACCAATTATATTGAAATATAGTTATCAAAATCTTGGAAGGAAAAAAAAAACAAGTTCATACACCTAACATTAGGAACCTCTTCCTTAGAAAGAGGGATAGGGGTGGGTATGTAATTTCATTGCTATAGTATTCCCAGGATAGTATTCCTTCTACCAACATAGGTCAGCAGCTTCTCTGTAACTTAGAGTCTTAGACAGGTCTGCCCAGGGTCACAGAGCCAGCGTATGTCAGAAGAGAATCTTGAATTCATGTGTTCTTGGCTCCAACCCCAGATCTCTATCAACAACACCACACTGCCTCTGTATCCTTTAGAGAAGGATTCAACAAATAATTAGTTAAGCATCCAGTATGTGCAAGGTACTTAGTTACTAGAAAGTACCTTAAGGAACACCTAGCCTAAACCTCTCATTTCACAGAGGAGGAAACAGGTAGAGAGAGGGAAAATGACTTTTCAAAGGTCACACAGTAATAAGTGGAAGAGATAGGATTTGAACTTGGGTTCTGACTCCAAATCCAGTGGTATTTCCACTACTCCATACTGTCTTCCTTCTGTCCTGAGCTAGACACACATGTGGACAAAATGACAAACAGCTACCTTAACCAAGTAAGGGTGTTACCATGGCAACAAAGATACTACACACAGGAACAGCGATCTTACTCTCCATACATAGCTTGTTCAATTATTTAACTTGCCTAGACTTCAGTGACACACTATAAATGATCACATTCATTAAAAGCAAGAGTCAGCTCAGGAAAAAAAACAAAAACAAAAACATAAACCTCAGACAGCTAAATTGATCCACAAAAACCAAATATACTGTCCTGGAGTGTAAACAGCAAGGAGAAAGAGGAGGAGGCTGGAAGGAGAAGAGAAGAAAGGGAAAAGGCAGTAAGGGACAAAATCGGCATGTGCTGACCCCATGTACATGCACATTCTCACACACACACACACACACACACACACACACACACACACACACACACACCTATGTGTCCAATGTTTGTATCAAAAGAAAATTCACATAATTCTTACACATGCAATTTCTCATGATCACAAGTTCCCTAAAGTTGAAAGAGAAAATCAAAGATCTGAATGTGGCAGGGAGGGGAGTAGGGAAAGAGACATTTACTTTAATTTGTTTCATATGTATTGTCTTTTTACTTTGGAAAGTCAGCCTGATCTAATGGAAAGAGTCCTACATTTGAAAATAAAAGACCTCTCTCTGACTCCATCAACAAGTCACTCCCTACTCTCTGAGACTCAGTATCCCTCTCTGTAAAATTAGGATAATAACTTTACACCACTTACTTCAAAGGGCTATTGTGAGGAAAGTATGCTATAAACACTAAACACATAAAAATAATGCAGAGTTATAAGAGGCATATTTATAATTTTATTAGCTTCTAAGAGGAGATGGGTGGTCAGGCAATGAAGAAAATGTATGTATTGCCCATTATTCTCCTTTACATTCACTAAGTTCCAGTCAAACTGGTCTATTTCATATTCCCTATAAGAGGCATTTAATCAACCACCTCCATCATTTTGCCTAGGTTTCTTGAATTCACTTGTAATCTTCATCTCTGTCTCAGAGAATCCCAAGCTTCCTTTCAAATGGCAGACTCAAAAGCTCCTCTTCCATGAGACCTTCCCTGATCATCCCCAGTTCATAGTGGCATCCCTCTGCTGTATTTACTTTGTATTGACTGACATGTTGTATCCTCCCAACAGAGACTGAGTTCCTTGAAAGTGGAGATGGTTTCACTTTTTTCTTTGTATCCCTATCACCTAGAACAGTGCCTGTTACATCATAGGTGCTTAATAATCTCTTGTTCTTAGGTCAAAAGCCAATCACAATCAGAAATCCACTGTTTTATCTCAGTCCTATGATATGTTGTCATTGCTGACTACACTGACCTAAGATGCTCACTCCAGAGTAACCATAGGAAGAACAGTTAGGGCAACTGCAGATCAACAATCTACAGGACTATAACAAAGAGCAGAGATACTTTTAAAATGATACCTGATGATAATGATAATAATATCTAACATTTTATGGAACTTTAAGATTTACAGAGCATTTTACCCATATTATCTCATTTGATCCTCCTAAATTCTGGGAGCTAGGTACTAATAATTATCTCCATTTACAGATGAAAAAACTGAGGCTGAGAAAAATTAAATGACTTACCCATAGTCTTACACTGTGGTGGGATTCAAACTCAGGTCCTCCTGACTCCAAGTCCAACAGTATCCACTATGCACTAACTACTAACCCAAACTGCCTCTCTATCATACCAAGGGCATT
This sequence comes from Notamacropus eugenii, assembly GCF_028372415.1. Taxonomy (NCBI): domain Eukaryota; kingdom Metazoa; phylum Chordata; class Mammalia; order Diprotodontia; family Macropodidae; genus Notamacropus; species Notamacropus eugenii. The sequence goes on along the minus strand of NC_092877.1, from coordinate 149,179,905 downwards.
CCAGGGCACACCTAGGTTCAAGTCAGTTCAGACTTTTCAGGTCTTACCCTGCAACAAAACCAAACTCTATGACCTCATGGATGATCTCAAGTTGCTTTAAAATACTGCAGATCTACACCAATAAAGCTGACTTAGGAAGCTGGCTTAGGGGACAGAAGGTGGGGGCAGTGGCTTTTTGCCTTATACTGCTATATTCTCCTCTTTGACATTCCAAGGAATAAGAAAAAAAAAAAAGTAAAAACAGATGCCTTCTGCAAGACTCTGGTCTTAGGGCTAGAAATCTATAAAGTGCATTCAATGATGTGACTTCATGGTGAGCCACCCAAGAGACTTCTCTGAGACATTCACTTTAAAGAGGCAGAGGATTTTTAAAGAATAATTGGGGGTAGGACACCAGAAAGAAAATGACCAGTTTACTAGAAAACACTCCTCACATACTTCATGGAAAGTAAGTCGTATGATCCTTGATTAAGGTCCAAAGAGCTTTGGATTTGGAGTCAGGGGACCTGAGTTTGAAACCTGGTTCTTCCCCTTCCTCTGTGCGTCACATTGGACAAGCCCCTATGCCTCTCTCAGCATTATTTTCTATATCTTAAAAACAAAGAGATTTGAACTAAATTATGTCTAAGGTCCTTTACAGTTCTAAATCTGTTATCTATCATTCCAGCTTCCCTTTATGTATAGCGTTCCCCTGTTAGAATGTAAGCTCCTGAAAGTTAGAAATTGTGCTATTAGCTTATATTTGCATCTCCACCCTCAGCACAAGACCTGGAATATAGTAAACATTTAACAACGCTCTTGGTTGTCCCTTAATGGTCAAAGAGGACCAAAACGACACCACTATGTTGGGGCAAAGTACAGTGTGTCCGACTGTGGCTGATCAGACCAATACAAGTCAGGAAGCCTTTACCACAGGTCAGGCAGAAATCATCCCTATGAACATTTGGAGTGCAGTTGTCTCTAAATTTGCCCATCCCATGCTTCTTTCAAGCTCCTGCTCATACAGTACAGCGCCTTCTTTGATGTGGACACACCAAGGTAGACAGTTCTGTGCCAGCATCTCCTATGTCTCCCAATCAGTACCAAAGTTCTTCAGAGACACCTTGAGAGTGTCCTTGTATGGCTTCTTCTGACCTCTGTGTGAGTGCTTGCCTTGTGTGAGTTCTCTGTAAAATAGTCTTTTAAGTAAATGTACGTTTGGCATGTGAACATGACTGGCCCATGGGAGTTGCCCCCTCTGCAGCAGAGGTTACCCTATGAATCATACTGTAATGCATCATCCTGGCATGAAGGAGAGTCTGCCTACCCAAGAGTCTTACAGTCCCACTGTCCTCTGCCCTAGTCAGAGCTCACTTGGAGTACTGTGACCACTTCTAGGCAATGACTTAAGAAGGACATTGACCAACTGGAGAGTATCCAAGGGAGAGAAACAAGGATGGTAAAAGTCCTTGAGTCAGGGTCTTCTGAGGACTAGTTGAAAGAACTGAGGATAGTTATTCTGGAGAAGAGAAGACTTGGTGGGGATAGGGTGTACTTAACACCACTCTTGAAATATTAAGAGTTTTGATTTTGGAGAGCAATTTGGAACGATGCCCAAAGGGCTATAAAAATGTATATACCTTTTGACCCTGCAATACCACTTTTAGGGCTGTATCCCAAAGAGATCATACAAATGAGAAAGGGTCCCACATGTATAAAAATATTTATAGCAGCTCTTTTCGTGGTGGCAAAGAACTGGAAATTGAGGGAATGTTCATCAATTGGGGAATGGCTGAACAAGGTATGTTATATACTGCTGTGCTATAAGAAATCAGTGCTGGTAGACTTCAGAAAAGCCTGGAAAGACTGATACTTAACGAAGTGAGCAGAACCAGGAGAACACTGCACACAGTAACAGCCACAGGGTGAGAGGACTAACTTTGACAGACTTATTTCTTCTTAGCAGTGCAAGGATCCAAGACAATTCCAAAGGACTCATGATGGAAAATACTCTCCACATCCAGAGAAAGAACAATGGGGTCTGAATGCAGAGAGAGGCATATTATTTGCTCTCTCTTTTTTGTTTGTTTGTTTCTTTTTTTACAGTGGTTTCTCCCATTAGTTCTAATTCTTCTTTGTAATATGACTAATATGAAAATAGGTTCAATATGAACATATATGTAAAGCCTATACCAAATTACACACTGTCTTTTGATGGGGGGGGGGAAAGATGGGGAGAAAATCTGGAACTCAAAATGTTATGGAAGTAAAGGTTGAAAACTAAAAATAAATAATCTTTAAAAAATAAATATTAAGAATTTTCACAGGGAAGGGGGATTATATAAACTATAATTTATACACACATATATAAATATAATTTTATATATAATTATATAAAATGCTCTCTTTGGCCCCAGAGAGCAGAACTAGGAGTAACAAGTGAACATGGAGCAGAAATCCATTTAGATTTGATGGCAGGAAAAAACTTCATAACAATTAGATCTGTCTAAAAGTAGAATGGACTGCCTGGAGAGATGATTGATTCGCCCCCCTTAGATGTCCACATCAAGTATGTCACAGCAGGATTCCTTTTATGTATGGAGGAATTGATCTGGATAGCTGCTGAGGCCCCTTCCAACCCATGTTTCTATCATATACCACCCAAGCACGGGGTCTGGCAAATCTTACAAAATAGGAAAGTCTTTAAAAACATGCCCACTGATAAGGGTCTGCTGTCTTAGCTGCCACACCAGCACAGAGGAGTGGGGAAACACTCACCACAGAAGCATGGCCAACAGGTGATCAACTTTTTTTTTTTTGGTGGGGGGAAAGGACCACAACAATAACTAGACTTGAAGTCAATAAGATACGAGTTCACATCTTGTCTCAGACACCTACTGTGTGACCCTAGGTAAGTCACTTAACCTCCCTCAGCTTCAGTTTCCTCATCTGTAAAATATGGAAAGCAACAATATCTACCTCTCATAGGTTTTTGAGGATCAAATGAGATATAGGTAAAGCGCTTTACAATCCTTAAAATGCTATAAAAATGCCAGCTGGTTATTAACGAGTCACTCTTGAAACCAGCTTCACTAAGGTATGGAAGTATCATGATCTGTAACCTCAGCAGAGGATGAGCTCCATAGATGCAGATCTTTGACATAAGTGAAGGACGTTGAGCTGAATCTGATCTCTTTGATTCAGAATTTACTTCCGGTGATCGGGTTCACAACTCAGCCTTGCCTGCCCATTCTGGGTGGTTCCTGTTCAGCTCTTCCTGTAAGCTCATTACTTGGTTTTTTTGTTTTTTTTTCTGACAGCCTGAGGGTCCCCAGACAGCACCCTGGCTGTCCATCTTTTCCACACCATGTGACTAAGCCATCATCTTCTCTTCTCATAAAATCCCTACATGATGCCTTTCCCCTCCTTTTTGGAACTGCTCATTGGTTATATGCTACAGCCTGCTCATGCTTAGCATGTACCTCCAAAGAATTAAAAGCAACGGAAAAGCATGGGAGAACCAAAGTTCCAAGGATGTGATGATAATTCTGTGCTTGGCAAATTCCACCTTGTTAACTAAATAGTAATTGTTTCTCTTTTACCCAGGAACCCTGAGGTTCCTGGTAAGTAAGTGTCTGAGACAGTGCCACCTAACTGCCCCAGTTCTGTGACTCGCTTTACATTCCTGTGTGACTTTGCGTGATCTTAACCTCTCTGGGCCTCAGTTTCCCCATCTCTAAGTGAGGAGGTCAGCATGATGGTGACACCATCATGTCACCAATGCCACAGTTTGCTTGAGTTTATCTAATTCCTTTGGGTTTCTTCACGATAGGTAGGATGCAGAATAGCACAGAAGCACCTGCTATCTGGTAAGGAAAGGAGCACTGAAAAAATAGAAGAGTGTCACAGGGAGGGAGAGGTTGCACTGGGTTCTCCTCCCAGTTTGATTTTTTTTTAATTAAAGGGGCCATCTACTGAGTAACTTAAAGAATCCTATTCATTGAATGGGTGTATCTCACTCAAAGTGAGAATGTGATAAGACCTTAGCCTGAAAGGACCAGGGTCTCACATTGCATCCTGGACCATCTCCAGTTGTCCTGATGAATATCAGGCCACTGGACCCAGATGGCTCAGGAGAAGAAAGTGAGGTTGGTGACCTTGCACAGCCCTCCCTCCCTCAAATCAAAGTCAGCGGCAAGTCACATCATTGTCTTGATGTCGTGGTCTTCTTCGAGAACGAAGGACAAACACAACAACTCAAAATAAAGTTTTTATGATACCTATACAAAAAGCAAAAACAAAAACGAGCCCAAATACTTATAGAAGGAGTGGATAGCAACTCAAAGAGAAGAAGATGGAAATCACTCCTATAAATGCATAAATCATCTGATAAAGCTGCTTGACCTTTACAAACCCTTCACAAAGGTGTAATTTTATTCATACACTAACACAAAACACAAACCTGAGCCTTAGGTATCATTTACACAATTAAAATGTCTTACTGATTACCATACAAAATTGCTTAAGACCAAACACCTCTTATATCTGACAGCATACAAAGGAATGAGTTATAATTTTTCTGGGGCTCTAATTGAGTGAATGCTTTTAGATACTTGATCAAACGCTGAATCTCATTTCCAGTCATTTAATCTGGTTGTACAAATACATTTCATGGACAAAACTGATCCTGCCCCTACCCCAAGCAGACAAGATACATGGATTGTTTTAAGGGCTTTGGAAAGTTTTAAAATCCTTAACCATTATGAAAATAAATTGTGAGGATGATAGAACCAATCTGGAAAGGTTATTTAGAAGCAAACTAAATTTTCTTCTCACAGATGAAACAGATTAATTCTACTAGCCACAAGGCAGTTTTTCTTTTCATTTACAATCACCAGTTTTCATTTTGCTAAGAAGTTAAAATAACATTCAGTCAAGTTTAATTATGTAGGATAGAGGTCCCAAAATTCAATTTGATATGCACTTATTAAGTACCTACTATGCACAAGTCCATGAAAATAAGATCTGCAGTAGTTCATAGGTTCACAGACTTAAGATCATTAGTTCATAGCTTCAGGGCTGAAAGAGTACTCAGAGGAATTCTAGTCCATAGGATCACAGATCACAGGTTTAAAACTAAAACAGACATCAGAGGTTTTCTCATTCAACCCCTTCATTTCATAGATGAGGAAACTGAAACCCAGGAAGGAAGGTCACACAGCAAGGCAGAAGTCATGATTTGAACTCACTTCCCCAATTACCTAACTGAATACTAGAGACAATCTCTCTTTGCTGACATCCTCACTTAGAGATGGGGAAACTGAGGCCCAGACAGGTTAAGATCACTCAAAGTCACACAGGAATGTAAAGCAAGCCACAGAACTGGGGCAGTTAGGTGGCACTGTAGATAGAGCATGAGCCCTAGAGTCAGGAAGACCTGAGTTCACATTCAACCTCAGACACTTACTTACCTATGTGACTCTGGGCAAGTCATGTTTGACTCAAAAAAAAAAAAGAAAAGAAAAAGAAAAAGTAACAGAACCAAGATTTGAACCTAAAACCTGTGCTCTTTCTATGACACCATCATGTCACCAATGCCACAGTTTGCTTGAGTTTATCTAATTCCTTTGGGTTTCTTCATGATAGGATGCAGAACAGCACAGAAGCACCTGCTATCTGGTAAGGAAAGGAGCACTGAAAAAATAGAAGAGTGTCAAAGGGAGAGAGAGGTTGCACTGAGGAAAAACTGTTGTCAGATTTTATCTAGGATAAGCCCAATTTTTCTAGATACTTTTTAGGTGAATGAAAAGATATGAACTATCTACCCTGGGATCAAAAAACTTTCTGTCCAAGAGAACAAGGCAAATTACATTCATCCTCTTTTTCTAGGTGACCCTTACAAATATGGCCAAGAAAGAGATTATTTTAAAATAAAAAACAAATACTTCCTTGAATGTACTTGTACCAACTTAAAAATTAAGGAGACAAAGTAATCTGAACTACATACTTTAAAAAGTTCGAGTGAAAAAAGAAGTGAGGAATTCGCCAGTCACCTCACCTGAGAGCTGCTTACCCTATCTTGCTGCTTACCCTTCTGGTACAGATGACTCATCTGCATGCTTAAAATGACTCTGGAGGTCAAGTTTGCACAGGAATAACCTCCTAAGTGGCACCTTTTCTGTGAGAGAGTGTACATTGTGAGAGGGCACAGGTCACATCTGTTCATTTGGTTGGCATGGTGCCCCAGGGAGCCAATCATCGACCAAGATGATGCTGTTCATGAAAGAGTCAGTCCCCCTCCCTGGGAGCCTAATCGGTTATCATCACGTAACGATGATTGCCTGCTCCTTCATGAGTAGCACCATGCTAAGGGCAAGTATAATTCCAAAAGAATTTGCTCTCCTTGTTCACACGGAGGAATTTTACTGACGCATCCTGGGGAGAGAGAAGGAAATAAGGTAGGGAATGAGTGCGCAAAAGAGGGAGGGAAGGAAAAAGGGAGAAGGGAAGAGGATATAGGAAAACCAAAGTAGGAATGAAGGAGAAAGGCAAAAAAGGAGAGAGGGGAAGAAGAAAGGAAGGTTAAAGGACATGAAGGAAAGAGGGATAGAGAGAAGGAAATAAAAGAGAGAAAGGAAAGAGATAAAGGGGAAGGAGAGGGAGAGAAAAAATGAAAGGGAGAAGGAAGCAGACAGAGAAGGAATGAAAGAGAGAAGGAAAAAGAGGAGGGAAGAGAAGGAATGAGTGAAAAGGAGAGGGGGGAGGAGAAGGAAATGGGAAGAAGAAAGAAGGAAGGAGAGATGGAGAGGAGAAAGAAAAGGAATGAAAAAGAGAGAAGGAAGGAGGGAAGTGAGGAGAAGAGTGAAGGAGGACATGTCAGCGGGCAGCATGAAGGTCAGCTGACAATTTTGGGTCAAGGTTTTTCAGCATTTGTTTTGTTTGCTGTTTGTTTAATTTCATTTAATCTTAAGTCTTCTGAGTGAAAAGCCAAAAAATATAAAAACAGCAGAAGAAAGGCAGTTGAGGTCAGTGGCAAAGACAGAGCTGATTAGGAAGGTTAAGGAGACAGGTCAGACCTTTCACAATGAACTGTACACAGCAGGCACTTTTGAAGTCTGCTCAATGAATGACAGAGGGTTCCTTTCCTCTGTGTCTGTCTTGGGGCTTGACCTCATCCAACAACAGAGAAAACCAGCCCTCCCTGACTTGAGGATTCAGTCAGTGTCGCTCTGAGACGTCTGGTCAGACCAGAAACATAAGGGCTGGTCCTAAGCCTGAATAACCTTCCTGTGTCAGCAACAAGACAACTTCCAGCTTGTCCAAAAGTGCCAGGGAAGGGGCACAGGCGGGTTATGGCAAGCCCTCCACTACTCGGATGGAACCTGGGCTGCACCCTAGACCCCAGAGCAAAGAGAAGAGGAAGCAATACTGAGTACCAGCCTAATTGAGTCAGGTCCCTCCACTCCCTGGCAAACTCTGAGTCTCACTGAAATGTTAGGAGGATTAGAGGAGACAAGGGCTCATTGGTGATCTCATTGGTGGAAGGAGCTCCCACTAAGGACCTTCCTTTAACAATGCAGAGCTCTAGCTTTCCAAAACTAGCTCCTGTCTACTATACCACTCTGCCTCTAGTGGAGATGAATAAACTATATTCACTTCTTAGAGCTACAAAGAAACAAAGTCATACAATCTTATTATATAATATCCCTAATCCACGTTAGAGAGGCAAAGTGGCTTAGCAGGACTTAAACTTTTTTCACTCAGGACCCCTGCAGCTTTTTTTAAACTGTGGGTCTCAATCTCACTGTTTAAGATACGCTGGAGAGGGCTAGTTTTGGAGGCAGGAAGGCCTGGGTTCAAGTCTTACCTTTGATACACAGTAGCTATAGAACGACAACCCTATCACTTTAAATGTCTGAGTCTGAGGCAATTCTCTAAGATGATGTAAATTATACCCAAGGAACTCACAGGTCGGCTGAATATTTTAAAATCTCACTGCTGCCAGGTAACTCTCCAAGACTGTAAGTTACAGAGAAGTTAGCAATTTGTATCAGAGGAGGCAGTTCCAGCCCGACACCGCAAACATAATCCCACGACAACCTTCTCAACTCTATCCCAAATCCTAATATGACCAGCTTTTGCCTATGACTACCTCTTCCAGGCCTTTTCAAGGATGCTGGCCAATCTTCCCACTGGGACTGCTTCCAGGCAGCTAGGCAGTACAGTGGACAGAGTGATGGGCCTGGAGTCAGAAAGATTCATCTTGCTGAGTTCAAATCCAGCCTCAGACACCAGGTGTGTGACCTTTAACTCTGTCTGCCTCAGTTTCTTCATCTATAAAATGAGCTGGAAAAGGAAATGGCACCTACTCCAATGTTTCTGATGAAAAAAAACCCAACTCAAATGAGGACCACAAAGAGTCAGACATGACTGAAAAATGACTAACCTACATATATCCGTCCACCTAGAAATGGGATCTCTGAGTTCTCATTCATCCTATATTCTCTGTCTTCTAGGCTAAGGAAAAAGGTCTCAGGAAAAACTTCATGCTAGGTATAGCCTTTCCTCTGGCATGCAGCAACATTGACCTGTACACCTTAAATAATATATAACAGGATTCTTACGGTAAGGAAAGAATCAGTTACTACTCCTCTTCTTGAGACCTGAGATGCCGCTCCACTCTTCTAATTGTCTCTTTCTCCTAGAGGGAAAACTATGGTTCTCAAAAAGGCAGAAAAAGTTTAGAGTCTTCCCTGGGATGAAGGAAAGAATTTCTGTTAAAGATTTTTATGGTTTAATTTTTTTTAAAAAAATGGACCCAGGTTCCCTACTCATCCTCTTGTCAACTACATTCTTTATCTTATTTTCCTGGAGAAATATGTAGTAGACCTATGACTATTTGCAATCCCACTTGATTAAACGGGCAGTCATAGAAAAATATAGATAAGCCAATGGATTTTTATCTCTGCCTGAAAATAGAGGCATATTTACTGATGAGACATCAGACAACTAAATGGAAGAAGACCTACAAGGCCATTTAATTGCACTGGTGTTGCAGAAAGTATGTGTGTATATGTATATATACACACATGTGTATATATGTGTACGTATGTATTTGCATATGTATGCATATGTGTGTATATCTATGAATACACATACATACACATATATATGAATACACACAAATATATGTATACACAAACACAGATTTTGAACTTCACTTGGCTCCCCTGCTCAGCCTATTTCTCTTCCTCCCCATCAAGCATCCCACCAATAAAAATGATAACAATAAGATAAGAGTGAATCAAGATATCCAATTCCAGAGGTGCTGTCCTCTTAAATCAAGCACTTCACTTCAACTGACCACATAAGTCTCGTGCTGACTCAACACTAATGGAATATTTGACTAGATTTCTATTTTGTAGGGAAGGGATTATTTGTCATCGTTCCAGCAAGCATGAAAATCTACCCCTGTTTGAATAAATCTGAAAAATAATTACAACCCTTTTACCTCTGCTACTATGGAAAATGTAATAATATTTTTTAAACTGTCATTATGCTTTTTTGAGCTGCCACATATGGCAGAGGTTGGAAGAAAAAGGATGGGCTTAGAGATTTACAGCCAAAGGGAAAATGTAGCTATCACTACGATTGTCACCCTCCCCCAAAAAACATAACTCAGTACACACCGGTTGATTAAATTCCTTTCCCCAACCCATCCAACTTTTCCCCATTTTTCCCATCTCTACAGATAGATACCATTTGCATTAGTTCAAAAATATAACATTAATGAATGAGTATGGCAGAATTTAAGATCTAGTTAGTCTCCAGCCTCATAAGAAAAGCATATGGCAAATTTTAAGACAAACATTCCAACAACAGGAGCTAACCAAAACCTGGCAGATTTTCAATTCCCCACGTACAGCTTAATCTGCTCTGCTTTGTCAGGAATGCCTTTTCAAGACTGACTGCAAAAATTTTCACTATCCAGTCCTAGACAAATCAAATTGGTTTGACCAAAAGTTCGTATGTTCAGAAAACTGTTGCACATTTTCAGATACCACAACTTTTTCTGTGCCAGTAATCTAACAAGAAAAAAATTAAGCCTTCTTCCTAAGCAAACAACAAATGATTTTGACGTTATTCTACAGAGGGCATGTTAAAACAACCGACAGTGGGACTGTCTTTAGGGCACACTGAGGATGGCTGGAATTATGGAATTCTCAATGCAGCAAGGGTTATTCTTCCTGCCATTAGAGCTATAGAATTTCTGAGCCCAATGACTGAACTTCCTAAATGATGTCCCAGGGGATCCATGATCTTATTAATGTGAGTGCTCCTTGCAAAAGTGAAGACTAAAACCAATCCACAACTGCCCATTCTCTCTTTCATCTCTATCCTCCCACAAAAAACCCACTAGGGGGAGTTCAAACAATTTTCTAAGAACCAAGTAACCATTAATTATCCTCCTTCTTTCTCCTTCCATCCCTAGACTCAGGTCATAGGTGCACAGATTCATAACTAGAAGGGCCATGAAAGATCATCTAGTTCAAATCCCCTGATTTTTATAGCTAAAGACAGATGAAACTTACCTAAGATGGCAAGGCAGTAACAGAGCCAGGATTCCAACTAAGGCCTTTAACATCGCATCCAGTGTTCCTTCCCCTACACCATATTCCTTCTTAAAGTATCATCAACTAGAGTGGGATTGAAACCCACAATCTTTACATTATTTACGATGATCACTGAAAGCCCAATGCTCATTCTTTCTCAATATGATAATACCAAAGGATATCAATTTACATCATTGGACCTGGGGAACTCTTCCAAGCATGTCTTAGAAATTAACAATTATAGCCAGTGAACACCATCTTCCATTGGAAAACTATCCAGCAGAGGTTGGAAAAATCACTTTTTGAGTAAGTAGTAGAAAGGATAACTAGTCATTTATGAGGCATATTAGATGGCCTCTCAGGTGCCTTTTGTCTCTGAGATTCTGTCATCTGGTGTGTGCCAAAGCATATAAAGTGGCAGAACATACTCTTTTGGGGAATCCTGACTAAAACATTAAGAGGTTCTCTAGCCTGAATGAGACCATAGACATCAGTCTGATCCCTGAGAAGGTCCCATGTGATGTGACCAAAGCCAAAAGCCCCTAATTCCAAATACATTTTTGCACATATATGAACATCATCAGGTGTTGGGAGCATCTATCAAGAGAATTGTGGTTGGCTTAATACAAATTCCTTGAAAAACTCTTGAAAGATATGTATTCTAAAGATACTGGATCCACATCCTACATAAAGCACAACACCCTCCCAGTATAGACTCCATCCTTAATAGCATTCCTATCCCACATGTTTGTAAACAGCTGAATGTTCTTGTGGCCTCTTTCATCCATATCTATTTAAACCAGCAACTAATTTATTTCAAAGAAAGAAGAAAACAGACAAACACGCTGAATTCATTACCCAGGGGAGGCATTGTACTTAATGGTAATTAATCAAACTTTTTTCCCCTCCTGTAGAAAGCCAGCCACATAAATAACCATATCAAGAAGATCAATGGAGCATCTGTTTTATCTTAAAAAAAAAAAAAACAACCAAAAACAACAACTCATCTGGCTCTCAGATGTTTCTGGTACACCTGAAACTAAAGTCATTTCCAGGAAAAAGCTACAGCTTTCTATTAACAAACAGAATGCAGCTATAATCTCTTCCCTCGATTGGTTTTCTACAGTAATTATATACTTTTATATATACATGAACACATACTGACACAGGTGCACAAGAGTATAAACACACATAAAAAACACATAACAATATCATTAAAATTCAAGCTGGTAAAGATAAAGCTCTTCACTTAATTTTTGAGAAAGGCAAATGTTCGTTATTTGGGAGACATGTTTCTACTTTTTTAAAATAATTCTATACAGAGCAGAGAACATTTCTTTAAAAATTGTTCACATCCACAACAGCCAATATGGTTTCTTTCATATAGGAGGTGCTCAACAAATATTTTATAAGACCTAGAGTTTGAAAAGACTAGGAATCATCTTGTAAAAGAAGCCCACTCTTTCAGACAAGGAGAAGTGAGACCCAGAGAGTAGAAGTGGCTTAGCATCTACATCCCAGAAACGGTAAAAAGGTGAGCTAGGATTTGAACGCAGTTCCAAATGCCCAATGTCATATCTCTCTACTATTCCATTTGTAAGTGAATGAATGAATTTAACAATGCACACATGAAATTCCTAATGAGGAGAAATGAATAAAAATTGCTGAGACAAATGGCCAATTTTCGTTTTCCAAAGAAAACAGCCTGAGTTCAGGTTTTTTATGTCTCTCACAACAAGTCTTAGGAACAGCTAATATACAACCATACTATGGGGAGCTATGGTCTTTGTGGTCCTTAGAAAATCAATCTTTGCACAGCAAAATCCCATTTTTAAGAAGCTATTGATTAAACAGTTGTGCCTAACATGAGGTAGCAGTAGGGATGTCATTATCCTCATCACCCATTACCAGTTACACACACTTTCTTGCACTAGCTATAAATTCATTGACTTTCTGATGCAATTATCATCTCACCAATTTAACGTTGCCTTTCTGGTTTTTTTACCATGATGTGAATGGCAGAAGAAATCTGTTCAGGATTTCCCTTTCTTAATGGACACCCTATTGGTATCTTTGAAAATGAAGGCAAAATGTCTTTGGTTGGAACAGGGCCATGAATCCAGAAGTATATATACTCTGCACAGTAGAGAATTCATTAGAAGTCAGTAAGCTCCTGTCATATGCCAGGCATTATGTTAAGTAACTGAGATACAAAGACAAAAACAAAATGGTCCGCACTCTCAAAGAACTCATATTTTGCTAGGTGAATACAACACATATACAAGTACGTAAATACCAAATATACACAAAATAGACAGTAAGGTAATTGGCCAGAGGGGAATCTGAAGAACAGTAATCATTGGGAGAGTCAGGACAGTGTTCTTGAAAGAAGTGGCCCTTGAGATGCATTTTAAAGAAAGAGAAGGATACCTAAAGATCAAAGTAAAGGACAGCCCTATCAGCTCTCCATTTATGATCCCATGCCCCTAAAGAATTCCCAGTACAGAGGACAGCCTGTGCATACAAGGAAAGAGAAAGAAATCAAGCATCTATTAAGCACCTACTATGTGCCAGGCATCGTGCTAAGTGCTTTACAAATATTTTCTTATTTGATCTTCACCACAAGTCTGCTATTATTTTCTCCATTTCACAGTTGAGGAAGGTTAGGTGATTTGTCCACAGTCACACAAGTAGTGAGCACCTGAGACTGGATTTGAACTTAGGTCATCCTGACTCCAGACCCAGCTTTCATCACCTGCTGGCGTTTTCTGTTCCTACATAATTCATTTTCGGAGGCCATGGTGTTCTCAGATTGGCTGCTCTCCCTTCTTCTCTCTCTTTTTTTTTTATCTTTCCTCTCTTCTCTCCTGCCTTTTCTTTTCTCTCTTCCTTCACTTTTCTCCCTCCTCGCTCTTTTTTCTCTCTCTCCTCTTTCTTTCCACTGTTCTTCCTCCTCTTCTCCAGCCCAGTGACAAGGGATGGTTCTCTAAGGAGAGGATCAAGGAAGTAGCTTTGGAATTGAAGATAATATTAAAACACCCACGATGTTCTTAAAGTTTTCTGCAACAGTGTTATATTCAGGTGATTATGGGCAGCAGTTCTATCTACGATAAAAATTCAGTTCCAGTACATATTGCTTCATGAATTTCCAAGGGTATTTTTGAGGTCTATATTTGTAGGATGGGATTTGTCAATTGTTAGTTTATGCAAATATCTGACATATAAATATGGCCACCCGGTCATGACATACTCTGTGTTAAACTGTTGAGGGCTGAGGAGTTTCTACCTTTCACAATTTACACTGATCAGCAAATTCAGGCTCCTTAAGGGTAACCTGTCTATATCATCTCCTGAATTGTCATCATAACCACCTTCATTTCTATGGGCAGCTCTGCATGACTGATTACCATCCACACCATCATCATCATTATTAGTCAAGCCTCTGGCATACCTTGAACAGCTTCATTTGTTGTTCATTTCAGTCATTTTCAGTCATTTCAGTCATGGCTGACTCTTCATGGCCCCATTTGGGGTTTTCTTGGCAGAGGTACTAGAGTAGTTTACCAGTTCCTTCTCTAGCGGCTCATTTTGCAGATAAGTAAACTGAGGCAAGTGGGGTTAAGGGACTTGCTCAGGGCTATGAAGCTATTTAAGTGTCTGAGGCCAGATTTGAACTCAAGAAAATGACTCTTCCTGACCCCTGACCTAGCATACTATCCACTGTGCCACCTAATTCCCTGAATGGTCTCTTACTTTAACCTTATCATAAGGATGACAATGATGCTGACAGCATTTTGAAAGTGTTTTAAGGTTTGCAAAGCATTTTATATATATTGTCTCATTTGAGCTTAACAATAACAATAATTGAGGAAAGTTATTATTATTCCCATTTTACAGATGATGAAACTAAGGATGAGAAAGGTTAAGTGACTTACCCAGAGTCACCCAGTAAGTATCCAAGGTCTGATTTCAAATCCAGCATGCCATTTGCACTACCACCTAGCTTTCCCTCTCCCTCTCCCTATTCCAAGAAGGATTAACTACATCCTTTGTACTTTCTGGCACACCTAACCTTATTTCAGCTTGTAATTAATTATTTTTCATTTCAGAACCTTCTTTGCCTCCTCAGCTTAGTATTTAAAGCCCTTCACAATCTGGCTTGTCGAATCTACTTCTACAGGCTTAACCAAAATCATTCCCCCTCGTGTATTCCACGTTGCAAACAAACTCCTTCTCTCCTCTTCCCCCAAAGAGGGTTCCATGCCTCTTCTTACGCTCTCCTCCTTCCCTGGATTCCAGCCCCCTTCTCACCCCTACTTAGTATGATGATCACTGGCTCCTTCCAGCTCAGCCCAGTGTCTTTCCTCGTCCCCTCAATTGTGAACTCCCCAGGAAGGGGATTTTGTTTTCTTTCTGACTTTGTATAACTTGGTAGATCCTTGCTTAATAAATGCTGCAGGATTAGAGTCAACTGCTGATTTTCCTGAAGCTAATATTATTTCTACCTCTGCCTATGAAATTTCTGACAAGGCACTGAAACAAGGCCACTTCTTTTCATCCATTACAGACAGCTGTACTGATGCATGAAGCTGCACCTATCCTTTACTAATCTCTAGGCTTCTGAATATCTGAGAGATAAATAAACACATTAATGTGAAAATATGTTTAGTATGAATGTATATGTAGAGCCTGTATCAGATTGCATGCTGTCTTGGGGCGGGGGTTAAGTAGGAAGGGGGAGAAAATATAATACTCAAAAATTTGTGGAAATGAATGTGGTAAACTAAAAAAAATAAATAATTTTTTAAAAATACAAAAAAAAAAAAGTTAAAAAAAAAAGAAACATCTTAGATACAATCTTAACAACCTACATAGAATGCTAACCCTCTGCAGAAAACCAGAAGGATGATGAGACAATGAATGAAATGAATTCCTGAATCTCGAAACTGAGTGCCCCATGAGAAACGTGTTTAATATGTGGGGTTTTGTTTTTAATACTGATCATCCAGAGAGCAGTGTCTCTTCAGAGATGGCCTGGGTTCAAGGTCTGCCCATGACACCAAGTCATTGAAACTCTCCATGTTCCTGGACTATAAGTGGCAGAGCCGGTGCTAATCTGCACCAGGAAAGGAAGGCACGCCCCTGGGAGTTAAGAGGTAGAGTTAGCATAGTGGATAAAGGACTGAACTTTAAGGGAGGAAGCCCTGGATTCAAATCTTACCACAGTCATATACTAGTTGTGTAACCGTGGGCAAGCAACCTGGGTTCTTGTAGACTCGGTTCCTTAGCTATAAAATGGAGTCATTGCAATACCAGGTCTATAAGGGACCACAGACTTCTGTTAGGAATATAAGGCAAAGAAAGGTATGGAGGTGGCCAAAGCAGGACTAGGGAGTGGACAGCATGTCTCCTGCCTGAGAATGTGGACACTTCTTGCCAGTAAAACTTTATCCTCGAAAAAACTCCTATTTCTCTGCCTGCTCCAGTCCCAGTATCATCAAGTCACCTTGAATGGGGATGGGAAAGGCAAGCTAAAAAAAGGTTAAACTGCTGAACCTTTCATTTGATGCATTTAGACTATTAACTATTTCCATATTTATGAAAAAGTCAAATTATGAAGGAGTTTTAATAGTTGGCTAGAAGTAAACAGCTGAACGTGTACCTAGGAGCTGGAAGGTCACAGTACAATAACATTGCCAGAGCACTCTGTCTGTCTCCTTCTGTCTGTATGTCTGTCTCTTTTCCTTTCATTCTTTCTTTTTTGGAGGCAACTGAGGTTAAGCGACTTGCCCAGGATCACACAGATAGTAAGTGTCTGAGGTCACATTTGAACTCAGGTCCTTCTGACTCCAGGGCTGGTGTTCCATCCACTGTATCACATAGCTGCCCCTTCCCGCCAAGTCATGTTTCTAATGCATATTTTTATGAACATGTCAAGCAGCTGAGTTGTTTTTTAGATTGATGGGCTTCCTGACTGCTAGAAGAAAGAGGCTTTACTACTAGAACTATAGGACAAGTCAAATTCGGATGAAGCATGAGATGGTTTCATAATTTTCTTCTTGAATTTTTGACAAAACTTTACGAAGTTGCTTTCCAGTTTAAGAAATGTAGAGAAAGACATGGGTTAAAAAAAGGTTGTAAAGAAAATGAGGATTATATTGCTGGCCTTTAAGGTCCCTCCCAGCTTCTATGATTCTATAAGTTTCATGCAGGGATGACACCACAGATCTGGTCATTAAAATAAGCAAAACAAGCAGGTCAGCTAGGCAGAATCTTTTCTGTGTCCCAGGTCCCTGCAGCAGTCTGGTAGGGACCCCTTCTCAAGGTGATACTTTAAAATAGATAAAGTAAAATAACACAATTACACAGGCAAACAATTATATTTAAATCCAGTTATCAAAATGTTTTTAAAAGCAAATCCACGGACTTCACATTTAGAATTCCTAGCCTGGGTTGCATCAGTTTATATAGCACTTACTACGTACCAGGCACTAAGTACTAAGTACTACTACACTAAGTACTAGGTGCTTTACAAATATTAATTTATTTAATCCTCACAAGAACCCTGGGAAGCAGATGCTATTTATCCCCATTTTAGAGATGAGAAAAGTGAAGCAAATAGAGCTTAAGTGACTTGCTCAGGGTCACACAGCTAGTCCGAGGTAAAATTTGAACCCATTCTTCCTGACTCCAAGCCCAAAACTTTATCGATTAGTTCACGGAGAAAGGATAGCCTCAGAATCAAGAAGACGTGGACTCCTCTTGCCTCTGAAATATACTAGTGGTATAAATCTGGGCAAGTCATTTAATCAGGCAACTTTCTCTTTTTAAAAAAAAATTTAATGTATTTTATTTTTCCCCCAATTACATATTAAAACAATTTTAAACCTTTTTTTAAGTTTTGAGTTTGAAAATCTATTTGTCCCTTCCTTCCCTTTTCCTTCTCTTTTCCTTCCCTGAGAGAGTAAGCAATCAGATTATAGGTTACACATGTGCAATCATGTAAAATATTTTCATATTAGTCATTTTGTACAAGAAGCCTTGAATAAAAGAAAAAGAATGAAAGAAAGAAATTGAAAAATAGCATGCTTCAGTCTGTATTCATTCAATATCAGTTTTTTCTCCAGAGGAAGATAGTAGGCTCTGTCATTAGTCCTTTGAGATTGTCTTGGACCATTCTATTGCTGAAAACAGCTAAGCTGACATTTGTTAATCACACAATATTTCTGTTACTGTGTACAACGCTCTCCTGGTTCTGTTCACTTTACTTTGCATCAGTTCATGTAAGCCTTTCCAGATTTTTTTTTAATGAAATTATCCTGCTTGTCATTTCTTATAGCACAATAATATTCCATTACAATCTTACCAAAGCTTGTTTAGCCATCCCTCAACTGATGGGCATACCTTCAATTTCCAATTTTTAATCATCATAAAAAGATCTGCTATAAATATTTTTGTACAAATATGTCCTTTCTTACAAATAACTGAGATATAGATGGAGCATTAGTACTCAGCCAACTCTCTTAAGATTGTAAATTACAGATAAATCAGTCAATTATCAAGCATTTATTAAGTCCTTACTATGTGCCAAGCATTTAGTGAAGCATTGATCCTGAAGAAAAACAAAAACAGAGTCCCTGTCTTCTTGGAGTTTACATCCTAAAGGGGGGAGACAATATTGAAAAAAAAGTTTAGATACAAGATAACACAGATAAGATAAAAGCTACCAATCTATATCAGTGAAGGGGATTTTCCACACTGGGAGTTTCCCAAACCTGCTGAATCACAGCTCCTAAGATCACAGATTTAGAGCTTGCAGGGAACTTGGTGGTATCTAGTTCAAGCTCTTTATTTTTTTAAACAGGGACCTGAGGTCTAGGTACAGGCAAGTATGGTCACTTGCCCACAGTTATACAGGCAGTAAGGAACAGAGCTAGAATTAGATTCCCTGACTCCAAATTCAGCATGCTCTCCACTGTCCTATACTGCTTCCATCAGATCAGAACCAAAAAAGAAAAAAAAAAATCCCCTTTCCCTGCTCTCCCCCCATCCAATCAAATCCAGTTGTAATCTTTTCTCATCTGATATCTTTTATTTCACTTCTGATTTCCTACTCCCTTCCAAGGTAAGCTCTGAATTATTAGAAATAAAAAGACAAACATCTTTCCACAAGGACAAAAAAACCAAACGCTAATGTGGAGATCAGAAGCAGCTCTGGACATGCTTCTCCTCTGATCAAAGCATCAAAGACTGAAATCTTAAGCAAGGTGCTTATGGCAGAGGGTCTAAATGGCCAGCACAGCCCTAAGTGTAAATTCAGGAAGGGTGGCAGACTCCAAAGGTCATCCTCACGGTGCTGCTGGTAATGGCGGTATTCCTACATCTCTGAAATGAAATCTCCTAGCGTAAACCAAAATGGGTCTCTGGTGTGGGGCAAAGCTGCTTCAGAGAAGATGCAGGTAGACACCCTTTTAAACTAACAATCTTGGGAGGAGGGATTAAAAAACCCCCAAACTAAGAATTACTTGAATCTAGGCTGCCTCCATGTATAAAGTCCCTTTGTATTCTCTTCAGTCTTCCTTTCCTGGCCAATGTCATTTGGTGCACTCTGCAAGACCACCTAATTTTCCCATTTTTCTTGTTACCCTTTGGACTCTGAGATTCAATACTTTCCATACTGCCAGCTGAATTGTGGAAAATCAGCCATTATTTGCTCCCCAAGAACTTCCAACAACTTGATTCTTTCATTATTTTGTAAAAAAAAACAAAAAAAACTATACTATTTCTATCCCAGCTCCACTTCAGTATTGTACAGGAGAATGAGTGCTGGACTTCAAGTCAGAGGACCTGGATTCAAATCTTGCCTTTCATGTCATAGCTGTCTCTAAAATGAGAATTGGCTCTTATAGTCCCTTTCAGCTCCAAATCTATGGCCCTAGGAGCCCCATATCACTGGTTATTGATTTCTTTGGCTACTTCCACCTCAGATCAATAGCTTGCTTTGCTTTTGTATTTCTTTCCTCCCTCTGTTGGGCCATCTCCAGTCATCCTGATGAATATCTGGTCACTGGATCCAGATGGCTCTGGAGGACAAAGTGAGGCTGTTGACTTTGCACAGCCCTCCCTCACTCAAATCAAGTCAACTGTAAGTCATGTCATCCTCTCCCTGATGTGACGGTCCTCTTCAAGAAGGAAGGGTAAACCAGCACACAATCTTCCCTCTAAGGCCCACACCCACATTCACCCCTCCCAAAAAAGAAGAGATACAAGAAAAGGTTATTTGGAACCTTTTCCATCCCAAAGCCATCATCCATTATATAGTGCTGTCAAGACAAAGAGTGTTTTATGAGATTTAAATAGTTGTTACCAGAGAAAAACCAGTTGATATAGACAGGTCTTTGCGCTGCCTAATCTGTATCTAATCTCTACTACTAATCTCACTTAGTAAATTCAACAGTTTTTGATGAATATCTTAATTTTTCTTCCTCAGGCTGCCTTTTAGGCAAGCAAAGATAAAATGCTTTTGTTCCTTTATTGCAGAGGGAGCCATTAATGGCTCACATTTTGGGGTGAGAAGAGCTCATCCATCCACATCAGCATGGTCCCTGGTTGTTGTTATTAAGGAATGAGCTCTTAAGTTTCGGGTTCAGATAAGAAAAAATGGTAATAAAGGTTAGCATAACTTAAGCTTCCTTTCTCCAGAGCTGAGGCAAGAGTCTGGGGATGGGACAGCCGAGTCTCGTTCTCTAAGCACAAAACTAGGAATTGGTCCTTAAGGACTCTGCCATTTGGGGAAGTCACCTAATTTCTCTGAACCTCATCGTTTCCTTATATGATTGGAACTGTTGTTATTTTTTTTCTTTCTTCTCGAAGAGGACCATGACATCAGGGAGGTGATGCCATGACTTGCAATTGAATTGATTTAAGTGAGGGAGGGCTGTGCAAAGTCGCCAGACTCACTTTCTCCTCTGGAGCCATCTGGGTCTAGTGACCAGATATAGGTCAGAACAACTGGAGATAGCCCAGGATGCAGTGGGGGACCTTGACCTTTTCTAGCTAAAGTCTTTTAACAGGTCTCAGTTTGACTGAGGCAACTCCTATTCAGTGATTAAGGCTTTATATGAAATGGAGCAGAGAATGCCTCTTTACTTAATTAACAAAAAATCAATCTGGGAGGGGAAGACCCTCAGAATTTCTGTCCAAAACAGAAACAACTGCAATTTGCATTCATTCTGAGCCAATCAGGGCTCAACTATGACCAAGTAGGGTTTGGCCTTGAACCTCCGCCAATCCAGGAGAGCCAGAGTGATTTGGGGTCTAAATCTACAATCTTATAAACTCCATTGATTTTCCCCTTAATGGCAATTCTTAGTGGTAATCTCCGTGGAATCCCTAGTTACCTACTCATTTTGAAAATGCTCTTGATGAGAGTTGATAGATAAAATGCCACGAGATGACTACTTCAAGGAGAAACGCAACAAAACTGTATTGCTGGGAAATAAATAGGTATAAATATTAAATGTAGATCAAATTTTATGATTGCTTCTAGAAGAAAGGTATTTGAAATTGTAAGTGACCCAAGCTGGCCCCTACCAACTTTTCCAATCTTAGCCCTACCTTGATTCCAATGTAAATCATCTGTTCCAAGCAGGACCAGGGGAAGACCTTCAACCCAAACACGATCCATATTTCAAGGCTACACTTAAATCCTGCCTTTTCCATAAAGCATTCCAGGACCATCCCAGTCCACATTGATGTCTTCTCTCCTTCCCAGTCCTAAAATAGTTACTTTGTTTCCCACTCATTTGGCATATTCTCATATTTTACCCCATATTAACATCTCATTCCCTTTTTTTTTACATGCATGAACTGGGGACAAGTCACCCAGAATGGATACCAAATGTTCATTTCAGCTCTAAAAATCAATCAATCTATGACTACTCAATGAAAAAATATTTACTGAACATTATCACAGGCAAGATCTTGTACAGGAAGCCTTCCCCAAACCCTCTTAATTCCCCTGCCTTACTCCTGTTAATTATTTCCTATATATCCGGTCTATAGCTTGCTTTGGACATGTTGGCACTTGGTCATTAGATTTTAAGGCCCTGAGGGGAGGGACTGTCCTTTGCCTCTTTTTGTACCCCCAGCACTTAGCATGGGGCATGGAACATAAGTAGACACAATAAAAGTTTACTGAATTGAGTCAAAGACATTACACTAGGCACTGTGGAGGGAGAAGAGGGAATTAAGAAGATGAATGGTTGTTACCCTCATTCAGTACCCAGTCTAGTGTGAGAATAAAGTATATGCAAACATAACAATAATGGAAGGTAGAATGTGAAAGTTAAATAAGACATGTAATAAGTGCTACCTTAAAATTCAGGGAAAGGAGAAATAACTATCTCATGTTCTACATCTGTATTGAAAAGAAAAGGGGCTTTACCTCATCTCTCTTTTGCACACCTTTAAAAAGAGGGTCACAGGTCTAGAGCTAAAAGTCACCCCAGAGGTCATTGAGTCCAACCCCTTTATTTTACAAATGAGGAAGCTAAGTTCTAGAAGAGTTAAGGGTTGCATCCAAAATCACAAAGGCAGAGAGTGATAGTGCTAGGTTGAACATTCTTTTATTTGCAATACCAAAACCCTATCAATGCAATCCTAAACCATGAAGTTCCTTATCTCAAAGTCCAGAAAAAATAAACTATAATTAAACAGACGAGTCTTTTATTATTCTTGATGGTTTTTACTTTCCTACTGCTTTTAAAAGTCATGAAATTTGATTCGACTCCAAAGATGCCATTAACTCACTGTTTGACCTCAGGCAAGTCACAACTTCTCTGGACTTCATTCTTCCCATGGGCAAGAAGAAAAAAGAGCACAAGAGGAGTGGCCTAGAGGACCCTTAGGGTGCTCTCCATTTCCAATATTCCACGATTCTGGGATGTTTTTTGAAGAATGGGAATGTATCAGCTCTCAATGACTATGTGAAACATTTTAAGTCTTTAAGTTTAAGTTTAATAAGTAAAATGCAAATTAAAACAACTGTGAGATTTCACCACCAATCCAGAGTAGTGATGATATAGTAAAAGACATAAATGGTAAAAGGTGTTTTGGTTTGGTTTGATTTGGGGGAGTGGTTTGAAGGAATACTGTAGGAAAACAAGCACATTAATGCACTGCAGGTAGAGCAGTCTAAGCAGTCTAAACAATTTCAAAAAAATCTGTGATTATACTTTAAAAGTCACCAAACTATATATACTCCTTTGACTCAGAATACCACTAGTAGTTATGGACTCCAAAGAAATTAAAGGCAAAAGGAAAGATCTCATACATACAAGTATTTCTAGCAGAACTTTCTGCAATTACAAAGAACTAGAAGGAAAGTGGGTGTTCATTGATTAGCAAATGACTAAATAAGTTGTAGCATGTAAATGTCATAGGTTACAATAATAATAGTAATAATTAATAATAATAGTTAACATTTATATCACCTATGATGGGCAGCTAGGTGGCACAGTGCTAGGCCTGCAATCAGGAAGGCTCATCTTCCCGAGTTCAAATGTGATCTCAGACACTTACCAGTTGTGCGACACCGGACAATTCACTTAGCCCTGTTTGCTTCACTTTAATCATCTGGAAGACGAACTAGAGAAGGAAATGGAAAATTGCTCCAGTATCTTTGCCAAGAAAACCCCAAATAGGGTCACAAAGAAACAAATACAACTGAAAAGACTAAACAACAATAAGTGCCTACTGTGTGCCAGGCTCTCTGCTAAGTACTTTACAAATATATCTCATTTTCATCCTTACAACAATTTTGGGAGGGAGATGCTATACCATGTTACAGATGAGGAAACTGAAAGAGAAGTCACATGACTTGTTCAAAGTTACATAGTTAGGAAATATCTGGGGACCACCTCCAGTCATCTTGATCTCTACCTGGCCACTACACCCAGATGGCTCTGGAGGAGAAAGTGAGGCTGGTGCCTTTGCACAGCCCTGCCTCACTTAAATCCAATCCACTTGCAAGTCATGGCCTCACCTTCATGGTTCTCTTCAAGAACAAAGGACAAACAAAACAGGAGGTATCTGAGGCCACATTTGAACTGAGATCTTCCTGATTCCAGGCTGGTGCTCTATCCACTGTGCTACCTAACACTTCCAGAAGAAATAACAAATATAAAGAATTCTTTATTCTTAATTCTATTCTAAGAAACTCAGGAAGACTGATCTGAACTGACACAGAATAAAGTAAGGAAAACTAGGAGAATAGTTTAAACAAGGACCGCAATAATCTAAAGGAAAAAAAAAGCTAAAAGATTTTAACTTTCTGAATAACCATTCCTGACTTCAGTGGACTGAAGATGAAGCATGCTTCTAGGGGTGGTGGGAGTAGATTGTGACAGTAATGTAAAAATGAAAAGTGCATCAATAAATCATTTAGAAAGGGGAAAAAGTATTTTTGCATCCTAGTAAGTGATAGAGCTAAGAATTAAATCCACTGGGTCGCACAACTTAAACCAAATTATCATGTACAAAGTAGTTTTTCCCTTCAGTCTTGAACGAGCAATGATGTAGCATGCTGCCAAGACCCTTAAGGATACAAACATAATTCATTTATGGTGTAAAAAGTATATAGTGAATGATTTCTTATATGCACAAATCTGATATTCTCTAAAATTAATTTTTAAAAGCCTAGAGTGGAATACTCAAGCTAATGAAAGCCATTTCCCTTCTATAAACACTACTGCTCCTTATGAACTGCCTTTCATCTGAGAATTACAAAGCACATTGTCATGAATGCCAGTGCCAATGGGACAAATGAAGGCTGTTTTTGTCTGTTTGATGCCAAGTTCTACACAGTACAGTTAAAATGGCCTGTGCCCAGTAAGTCAATTCAGGGAAATAAACATTTACTCTATACCTCCTCTGTGCTAGGTGTGAGGGAGATGAAGACATACAAAGCAGCCTCTGCTTTGGGGGTGCTTAAGTTCTACTTGGCGGGGGAGAGATTGACAGCAAGAACTACAAAGTAGTATATGACTTCCAAAAGGAAAGAGCCTTAAAAACTAATAGAATCCAAAAAAAAGCAAGACAGCAGCAAAACTATCCTATGAAGTGAGCTTGACAGTCTAAGGCAAAAGTGGGAAACCTGCAGCCTCAAGGCAACACATGACCCTCTAGATCCTCAAGGGAGGCCCTTTGACTGAGTCTAAGTTTTACAAAACAAATTCTTTTATTAATGGGTCTAAGGAGTGGAAGTGAGGAGGGAACCCATTTCAGACATGGAGGATGATCTCTTCAAAGGTATCAAAGGGGGGTGATAGGAATGGGAACAGATTAACTAGAAGCCTTCTGAATGAAATGAGGTTCTATATTCAGAGTTGGAATGGATAGGCATTAAAGGGCATTTAGTCTGACCTCATTTTTTACAGATGAAGAAACTGAGGCGAAGGGTGCTTAAGTGATTTACCCAAGATCACACAGTGAGAAGTATAGAGCTGGGATTTGAATAAAGGTCTTCTGACTCTAGGTTCAATACTCTTTCCATGGCACCAGACTGCCCATTCTGAAATAAAACTAGAAAGGGAGGTGGGATCCATAATGGAAGGGCTTAAAACACCAGCCTGAGAATTTTGTATTTAAACCTAGAGATGAGAGGGAGTTACAGTTTTTTAGGGGCAATCATTGGGCAAATAAATGCATCTGGGCATCTCAGACTTGAGCAAATTCTGGAAAGTCCATTTATCAGCACATCTGACAAAGTAGGGCCATTTAATAAAATAAGATATTTGGCACTTGGAAGGAACAATGAATCAAGTCCATCTTTATAATACAGAAATACATGTTCCCATTCAGACAAGAAATCAAGATACCTATCAACTTATATATAAAATCTTTTTTAAAAGATTTATTATTTATTTTTTAATATTCTTTTTTTAAATTTTGAATTGCAGATTTATTAAAGTCTTGAAACACTCATTCTCAATCTAACCTAATTATACACAACTTGCCTGAAATTCTGATACTTTGTGAATTCATTAGCATGCACAATAATATATATTCATTGAAAGTATAATTAGGGAAAAAGAAAAAAAGAAAATTAAATTGAAGCAATGCCTCTACATCAGACTTGATCCAAATGGGAGCTGGTAAATACTCAATGAAAGTACATGTGGAAACAAAATGAGTGCTGTTGGGTTGGGGAATGGCTGAACAAATTGTGGATGTAGCAGAACATTAGTGTGCAATAAAGATGAATGTGAGGAATTTAGAGAAACATGAAGACTTGTTTGAACTGATGCAGAGTGAAGTTAGCAGAACAAGAAAATATAACAAAAACTACAATGATGCAGAGAAGGGAACACTCAAAGGAAGCCAGATTCTGAGTAGTCATAATGGCCAATCTTGCATCTCCAAGGACAGATGATGATACAAACCTCCCCTCCCTTTGATACAGGGATGGAGGGACTACAAATGCAGAATATTGCACACCCTTTCAGTCTAGGGCTCTGAAGCAGTTAGTTCTGCTTAATCACATACACACAAACACACACACACAAATATATACGAACTTTTTTTATAGACTGGAGGGAATGACATATCTAGAAATAACTGGGATATACAAAGGCTTAATAAATTTTATTAAAAGAAAAACTGCCTATCCCTGAGATCAAATCAAAATGGAGACTAATTTTTTTTAAAGTTTCTTACCTGTAATTGTTTTCTTTCATAAGAGGAGTCAATCTGTTTCTGGGTTCTGGGTTGCCTGCTTCACTCTATCACACAGTTCACCTTAAGTGATTTCTGGATCATCAATCTCAACTGCTGGTAATTCCCTGGAGAGGACTTCCCAAGACTGTAGACAAGAAAAAGAAATACCCCTTAAACATTAACACTGATGAGCTACAATTCCCCTCTTGCTCTCCTCCTTTCTCATTCACCACCATTTATTTAGCACTGAATAGGAGACACTCAGGAAGGATAGCTGTCCTTGTTGCAAAAGGATAAATTATAAGGAATGATTGGTCTTTAATTTAGGACTCTGGGTGTCAGCCAAAGAGGGAGATTCCTGGCTGGGAAACAGCAAGTAGGCAATGATTCTCCCATCACATTAGGAGTGTGGTAAGTAATTATAGATTTCTCAAAGCCAAAAAAAATCCTTCATTGTAACTGAGGAAAAAACACCATGGAACTATGAAGACTCACAAGAGCATTAATTCACTAACAACGCTGATAGAACATAAAGACAATATAGTATAACACAGCAAACAGTGAACCAAAGCCCTTTGTGAATCTCATCTGAAAATGTGCAGTTCTGCCTGGAACAGAACACAGGATAATTAATGTCAAGTTAGGCTTGACCTATTCAGATACTGAAACCTAGGATGTACTAATAAGCATGAGCATGGAAAAACCTCTCTCTCCATCCCTTTTCTATTTGAAATAACAGCATCCTGAAATGTCATAGGCCTAACTAGGGAGTAAAAAAGGAGAACACTCCTATCAGCTGTCAACCTGAAATACAGAGGACTACCCAAGTCACAACAAGGGTCTTTAATCAAGGCAAGAGAATTGAAATTCAGAGCACCGCACAGCACTGAAGTGCAGGAGTACCCAGGACGGGTAGTAGAGGCACAGTGTTTACTCACACTTCAGCGGGAGGGAGTCTCATTGCAGGCACAACCTCTCAAAGATGTAACCTAAGTTGTTTTACAAAATATCTGAAAATCCATAGAGAAAGCTAGGGAGGCTTGGGGAATGGTAATATTTGGTCAAAAAAGCGTGCTCTAGGTATAGCAATGGGGGATTTTTGAGAGAACCACAAGACTGACTCCAACTGGTTTGAACCTGCTCCAACCATAGAGTCAGGGTCAGGTAGCCCCTCTGATGGCTGCATTCAACACAACCAGTGTAGTCCCTTTCATCCTATGTGGCAACTTTAAGAAAGTTTATTGAGGAAAGCAGGATTCACTCTTGTAGAAATGACTCCCCAAGAGAGAAACAGGACCAGGGGACCCTTCGAGACTAAACGTCATTGTGAAAATGTTAAAGATACTTCAAAATACCACTCCCAAACATCAATAAACCTAAATCAAACATAAATTAGAACCAGGTACAGAGATATCAAAAAAGTAAAAAACAAAAAGACAAGCACTTATACAGTCAACATCTACATAGCTCACAATTTAATAGTTTATAAGTGGGTGGATCCAGGAGATAGAAATCATGTTTTATTTTGGAAATATTTCTCCCAGAAACCTAGATGTTAGATGAAACATTAGTAGTTTTCATCATGCCCAATTTTAGAAGATAACAGAAATCTTGCAGGGGAGACACAACTGAAACATTAAACACAGGAAAACAGTCACCCAGAGAGAAGAAAGGTCATGCCAGATGAGGCGCAAGTATGGAGAGGCACAGCTAGAGACCATAAAACACGGAAGGTACATCAGATCTGATCCCACCCTTTGGAAAGCTAATATCAGAGGCGGAAATTCATCCTACCTGTACCCAGTATTTGAAGGAACAATGCTTACTAGTGGCTGCTCCAAAACTCATAGGGAAGGACCAAGCAGAAGCTGTTTAGAGACATGACTCTTATGAATTCTAACAAATGACTGAGTCTAAATGAATTACATCTTCCCAAAGGGTTGGCATGCCTGATTAATGAAAGGGATTATGAATCATTGGTTGTCTAGAGGGTATGGGGAAGTGGCAGTCATTCGAGTATGGGTACACCACATACTAGTTATCTGGTTCACTTCTTTTCCTAGTTTACCTTGCTTTAGGGTTTGCTCAAATAATGTGTCAAATTTCTTTGTCTCTAGCATATCAAGCAATAAGGCAAATAACCAGCTGGGATTCATGATCTGTGTATCTGAACAGCTGATAACCTAATATAGCACTTTGAACACGAGAGGGAGCAAGTTGTTCCAGAGACATATGGGGACCAGAATACAAGAGCTTTACAGCTGGTCCTCCCCACAACTCTGAGAGGAAAATATAGGTATTGTTAACACCATTTTACATGAAAAACCCTGAGTCTCAAAGAGATTAAGTGACTTAACTAAGGTCACATAGCTCATTAGGGATCAAGTCGATGACTGAACAGAAAAGATAGGTTAAAACACACACACACACACACACACACACACACACACACACACACATTCAAATCAAGAAAGTCAAGGAAGAAAATGAGGAATAACTTTAAAAGACAAAAATAGAAACTCAAAAACAGATACCTGATCATCTAGTGGCAGTGGCACAGTAGAAAAGAGATTTGGAGTCAGAGAACCTGGATTCAAATCTCAGCCCTACAACTTAATCCTTGTATGACCCTGTGCAAAAAATTCTTCTTCTCTGGCCTCAGTTTTCTCATCTCTAAAATAAGGAGGTTGGAGTAGACAACCACTAACTTACATTCCTTACAGCTCTAAACCTGTGACTGTATGATCTTTACAACTAAAAGAAAGACAATAAAATTTCTACAGAATCCAAAGGTTTTTTTTTAACTACATAATTTATTTATCTCTTAGTTCACAACACTCACTTTCAGAAGAATTTGAATTCAAAATTTCCTCTCCATCTTTCCCCACCCTCCACTCCAGGACAGCATGTACCCCATTCACCTCTTCCTCCATTCTGTCCTCCCTTCTATTACCCACCCTTCTTCCATTCCCCTTTCCCTCTATTTTCCTGTAAGGCAAAATAGATTTCTATACTCCACTGTCACATGCTAAAACAATTTTTAACATTCATTATTAAAGCTTTGAGCTCCATGTTCTCTCCCTCCCTCCCCACCTACCCTCATTGAGAAAACAAGCAATTCAATATAGGTCATACATGTGTAACAATGCAAAGCACTTTCATAATAGTTATGTTGTAAAAGACTAACTACATTTCCCTCTGTCCTATCCTATCCTATCCCACCCTCAATTTATTGCATTCTCTCCCTTGACCCATCCTCCCCCAATAATATGTGCTTCTGATTATCCTTTCCCCCATTTGCTGTCCCTTCTATTATCTTCCCTCTCCTATCCCCTTCCTCCTTGCCTTCCTGCATGGTAAAATAGATTTCCATATCCAGTTGAGTGTATGTTATTCCTCCTTAAGCCAAATCCTATGAGAGTAAGGTTCACTTATTTCCTTTCATCTCCCCCCTCTTCCCCTCCACTGTAAAAGCTCTTTCTTCCCTCTTTTATGTGATATGATTTGCTACATTCTACCTCTCCCTTTCTCTTACTCCTAGTACATTCCATTCAACAGTCAATTTTATTTTTTAGGTATTCTCCCTTCATGTTCAACTCACTCTATGCCCTCTGTCTATGTATACACACACACACACACACACACATACATATATAGGTATACATACACACATGTACATACACTCATCTACACACATATAATATGCACATACGTACACACCTACATACATACACACATACACACAAACACACACACACATACATACACACATAACTTCCCCTTGCCATATAACCTGGAAATTTTCAGTCAGCTTTTGTATGAGCAATGTTCCCCCTACCTTGTAAATCTCAACTGGAATAGAATCAGCACCAAGTGCTTTGCCACATGAAAGGAACCTAATGGCCCTCAAAACCTCTTCTTCAGTTGGAAGTTCAGCTAAGGAGGAACTGACTTCAACCTGAGGTTGAATGGCCTCAGAATTGATTGATGATGGTCTGTTGAGAACACTATGGAAGTGTTCAGCCCATCTCTCTAGGATCATGTTCTCATCACTAATCAATGTGGTTCCATCAGCACTGAGTAGTTGTGATGCACCGTAGGTTTTTGGTTCAAAAACAGCTTTCAGAGAATCATAAAAGCACTTTGTATTGTTACTATCAGCATAAAACTGAATTTCTTACTTCTTACTGAGCCAGGAATGCTGCATCTCTCTAAGCTTTGCTTGTACTTTGCTTTTGATGAAATTAAATGCTGCCTTCTTAGAGGTGGATGAACTATCCTGCTGGTATATCCTGTGGACTTCACGTTTTTCATTTAGCAACTTCTGAATTTCCCCATCATTTTCATCAAACCAGTCTTGGTGTTTGCCAGTGTTCTGACCCAGATGGGCAAATGCAGTGCTGTACACCAAATCTCTGAAAGATGCCCACTCCTTTTCTGCTCCACTGTTGCCAACTATGTGTTGGCTCAACTTTCCCTCTAGGTTAGTAACAAACTGTTCACAGTCAAAGAAGAGCTCTAATTTGTTGACATTAATTTTTCTGGTAGTCATTTTGCCTTGGGAATGGCACTTTGGATGATTTCAAATATTTAGCTTGGAAAGGATAAGTCTATGATCAGTCCAGCACTCTGCACCACACATTGCCTTTGTCACTCTCATATCCTGTCTGTCTCTTTTCCTTACAATCACATACTCTTTTAGACGCCAATGTTTGCTGCAAGGGTTCATCCATGAAGTTTTATTGTGTCTAAGTAAACAGAAAGGACTGTTGGTGATGAGAAGGCATACGATACTCAAGTTCTCAGCAGTAAATGACCATTGTTGTTGCTGCTTCCAACTCCATTCCTCCCTAGGACTCCCTGCCAAGTCTGGTAGTTTGAGCCTACTATAGACACTGGCACAGCATGGTGTGCCCACATCAGAAAGGGTGCTGTGTTCTATGAGCAAAGCAGAATTGAGACAGCACAAAGGAAATGTAGAATGCACAAATTTGGAGTAATCACCCAAAATGTTCACAAAGACCATCTGTGCCCAACTTGTGGTAGAGCATTCCAAGCTTGTATTGGTTTGATCAGCCACAGTAGGACACAACTGAAATTTCACTTTATCATGGTGATGTCATTTTGGTCCTCTTCAAGAACAAAGAACAAAGAACAACAAAGGAAAACAACATACACACATATATTTCTTCTAACTACCCTAATACTGAAAAAGATCTCCTGAGTTACAAATAATATCTTTCCATGTAGGAATGTAAACAGTTCAACTTTAATGAGTTCCTTAAGGCTTCTTTTTCCTGTTTACCTTTTCATGCTTCTCTTGATTCCTGTGTTTGAAAGGCAATCTTCTAGCCAGTTCTGGTCTTTTCAACAAGAATGCTTGGAAATTCTCTATTTCATTGAAATTCCATTTTTTCCCCCCTGAAGCATTACACTCCGTTTTCCTGGGTAGGTGATTCTTGGTTTTAATCCTATCTCCTTTGACCTCTGGAATATCATATTCCAAATCCTTTGATCCCTTTGTGTAGAAGCTGCTTAATCCTTTGTTATCCTGATTGTATTTTCACAACACTTGAATTGTTTCTTTCTAGCTGCTTGTAATATTTTCTCCTTGACCTGGGAATTCTGGAATTTGGCTACAATATTCCTATGAGTTTTCCTTTTAAGGTCTCTTTCAGGAGGAGATGGGTGAATTCTTTCCATTTCTATTTAACCTTCTGGTTCTGGAATATCAGGGCAGTTTTCCTTGATAATTTCTTGGGAGATGATGTCTAGGCTCTTTTTTTGATCATGGTTTTCAGGTAGACCAATAATCTTTAAATTATCTCTGCTGGATCTATTTTCCAGGTCAGTTGTTTTTCCAATGAGATATCTCACATTGTCTTCTATCTTTTCATTCTTTTGGTTTTGTTTTATAATTTCTTGGTTTCTCTTAAAATCATTACCTTCCACCCGCTCCATTCTAATTTTTAAAGAATTATTTTCTTTAGTGGGTTTTTGAATCTCCTTTTCCATTTGACCCATTCTGCTTTTGAAAGCATTCCTCTTCTCATTGGCTTTTTGGACCTCTTTTGTCATTTGGATTAGTCTATCTTAAAGGTATTATTTTCTTCAGCATTTCTTTGGGTCTCCTTTAGCAAGCTGTTGACTTGCTTTTCATGATTTTCTTGCATCACTCTCATTTCTCTTCCCAATTTTTCCTCCACCTCTCTTACTTGATTTTCAAAATCCTTTTCGAGCTCTTCCATGGCCTGAGACCATTGCATATCTTTTTTGGAGGTTTTAGACGTAGAAGCCTAGACTTTGACGTCTTCATCTGATGGTATGCTTTTTTCTACCTCATCCAAAAGGATGGAAGAAAATATCTTTTTGGCAAGAAAGTAACCTTCTAGAGACTTATTTCTTCCCATTTTTGAGGCATTTTCCCAGCCAGTTACTTGACTTTTGAGTACTCTGTCAAGTGGATAGTATACTACCATAGGCCTCAGAGGATTTTGTGCAGTTGTTCTCTGAGATATCTTCAGGGACCTGTAAGTTCTCAGTTCCTCCAATTTGGAACAATTAAGGGAGAGGAGTAAACTCTGCACTCTGGTTTGTGAGCAATCACAAGCACTCTTTTGTGCCCTGGAACTGCGGGTATAGTTCCCTCTCCACAGCCACCACCAACTCCAACATGCCAGTGCTCCTCCTCACCCCAGGACCACCACTCAGGACTGAGACCCAGATCAGATGCTTGACTCTCTCAAGATCTTTAGGCTGAGGGATCCAAAAGTGGATGCTGCTGCCCTGGGAATGGGGCCAGACCTTGCTCCCCTCTCACTCAGGTTGCAGAGCTTTCTTACTGACCTTTGAAGCTGTCTTTGGTGTTTGTAGGTTGAGAAATCTGGGAACCACAGGTGCTACCTGTGATTCCATGCCCTGAAGCCTACTCCACTCCTGTCCCACACTATACTGTGCTCTGCTCTGAGCCCATTGTGACAGACCCTTCCTGTTGGCCTTCCAGGCTGTCTTGGGCTGGAAATCTGTTTCACTTTGTCATTTTGCAGCTTCTGCTGCTCTACAATTTGTTTAGAGTCATTTTTATGGGTATTTTATAGGTTACAGGGAGAGAGATAGAGTAGATCAGTCTTTCTACTCCACCATCTTGCACCCAAAGTTTTTCAAATACCAAAAATTTCTTTTAACACTTTGTATAGCAATAACACAATAGAAAATGAATATGGAAAGTCCCTTAGAAATACCTGTAATAATAATAATAACTAGAATCTGCATAACTCTATAAGGTTCATAAAACACCTTACAAATATTATCTCATTTGATCCTCAAAACAACCCTGGGAAGTAGATGCTACTATTCTTCCCATTCCAAGGTAGACTGAGGTTAGACATAAGCAGATATGATTTGTTTTGAATTATAGAAGATGACAGAGGATGGAGGTTTGTGTACTTCTCCTCTTACAAATTGTCAGCATTTTTTTTAAGTGAACTGCGAGCAGTATCACAAATTAAAAGAAGGGTAACACAAGGGGGAAATAGTGAAAAGCAATATAACAAATTAGATATATTCAGGTGTATGACATCAATCTGAACCAAAATTCTGGGGGGAGAAAAAGCCTTTAAATTTCACACAAAACAAAAATCAAACAATTCACATGTTTTCTTCTCCCAACATGCTCCCCCCATTACAATCAATCCAATATTCATTAGGCATCTACTATGTGCTTAGCTGGTAAGTCTTAAGACCACAGAATTCTGGGCATTAAGTTTTATCAGTAACAGAATCCTCCTTTCCCTGCAACCTCACATGAACAGTGTTAGCACCATCCACCAGAAAAAGAGCACTATTCAGTTCTCCAGGCTGCCTCGTAAGAATTACAAATTGCTTCTGCAAGCTTTTCAGGTGATTTCAAGTCTCCCTTAGTTTTGCAGCTCGTGAATTATGAAAGGTCATCCCTAATTCATGAGAAATATTTTACCCATCATCCTGCCCATTACCATATATTCTCATCATATTCTCTGTTTATAGGCACTCATCCTCACTCACAGACACCTTTACTTGGGAAATAAGGCATTGGCGGAGATTAGGAAGCCTTGTTGTCACACACCTATTGTACCACCATGATATTATCCCCAGCAGCAACACTACATGACTTCAAAGGAAGCAGATTCCTTTGACAGTAATGCACAGAATGACACCAAAAGCAAGGTTAACAGGAATTCATGAAAACTGAAAAGAGCTCTCCGTGGTTGCACTGAGTCTTAATCATTCTCCTGGGTTATCATGTCATTTAAAGAAAATATCTCCCCCTGCCAAAAAGCTAAAACACAGCCGTTAACAATTCATTTACACTAAAATCCCATCTCTTCCCACCTTCCATCTCTGTCCCCCCCTCCTCCCACCCCAGGCAAATGCTTTCTTTTTAATAAAACATTCTCCTTCCATCTAGTAAAATTTTGGCTCCCAATGCTCAGCAATGGCCCTGTCACATTCCTAACATCAATAGAGAAATTCAAATTCAGAGCTGAGTCTGTGCATTCTTCTCCAGATGGCTTATTTCAGATCACCTCAAGTAAGACCAACCGAAGCCCTGAGTTCAGAAATCTGATAATTGGCAATGGGAGGGGAGGGGGGAAGAGTGAATAGAACAGAACCAGGAAAACCATACTCTGTCAAGACAAGAACTTTTAGTGGTGACATCAACAAATTTTCCTCCTATTATGGTGAGAGACATAGTATGGAGAGCACAATATTGTGCTATTATCTGATCAATAGCTCATCAAACCACTTGGGTTTTCCCTATATTTATAAGTAATCCTATACTGGCAGAGGCGAGGTATACCTGGGGTCTCTTTGGTTGCTTAACAAACACAGAACTGAATAGTTTATACTCAATTGCATTTTCAAAGCAGAGAAAATTGGACCAAAAATACATTTTCAACAATTCAATTAAACAGAATGCAGTTTAGTAGAAAGAAGGCTAGATTTGGAGTTGGGGGTAAGGTGGTGGTTAAGCTCTGTGATATTCACCAAGTCACCGCCCTCCCAGTTGGAATTGCTCTGAACTCCCTTATTGTCCACTACGTGCACTGTGCTAGACACACAGGAGGTAAATATAAAAGACAGCCAATCCCTAACCTCTAGCCTGGTCTGGCAGGACATCATAGACAGCTTAAATAGTCCCCAAATTTTCAATACATGATTAACTTAAATTTGAATGGCACTTCAAGAATTACAAAGTGCCTTACCTATATTATTATATATGGCCCTCACAACACTGTGAGGAGGGCACTACTATTATGCCCATTTTACAGATAAAGAAACTGAAGCTCAGAGATATCACAGCTGCTAAGTGTCTAGGGCAGGATTTGAACCTTGGTCTTCCTGACTCAAAACGTATCCACTAACATATTCTGATTAATAATTCAGCTAACATATGTTAAGCAGCTGTTCATATAGTTTGCTAAAGGTTAACTAACAAATGGACCAATGTCAACTAAAACAGCAATCCTCTGTTCCCATTTATATTCAGTTCTTCCAGTAGTCATCACTTGAATTACCTCTACATTCTTCTGGTGAAACAAAATGTGGGGGACAGAGGTACTTGACACATGAACATTTGCAGCTCAACTCATTTAGTAGAGATGAATGGTAACCAGTGTCACTGAGCAAAAAGCACATGAGAACATATATAGCCACATATAGCTGCAGGGTTCATATAAGTGTTGCTTTTAAACAAAGTGACTTAGTGTTTACTGAAATAAACCTCAGCCCGTAGGAAGGCAGCAGACCAATCCATGACAAAGCCTCAACCCTGAAGCTCAAGTGAGGTGCTCCTGAGGTCTGAGATAACCCAAAGAATGTTGGGAAAAAATGCTGAGCTTACTATCAGAGGCATATGGTACAGGAGATTTCATAGAAACATGAGTTCCTCAAACTGAGAGATGCAAGCCACCAAAAGTGTTTTCTCTCCTGTAGGTGAAACCACACAGCAGAGCAAGGTGGAATGAATATGAAAGAAGCAAAACTTTTGTCTATATGCAGAAAGGTGTTGTGCTAGGGGTACAGACTAAGGCATATGTTGAGATTTTTTAAATTCAATTTTATTTTCCATTCCAAATGCTCTTCCTTCCCTCTCCCCTCTCCCTTTTGAGAAGGTACAAAAAAAAACAAAACTCATTACAAATATGTATAGTCATGCAAAACAAATTTCGACATTAGCCATGTCCAAAAAAAAGGCAAGAAAAAGAAGAAAATATGCTTCAATCTGTAATCTGTGTCCACTAGTTCTCTATCTGGAGGCAGACAGAATGTTTAATCATGAGTCCTTTGGAACTATGCTTGGCATTGTGTTGATCAGAGTTCCTAAGTTTTTCAAAGTTGATTATTTTATGATCAATACAAATAATTCACATTATTGCTTTTACTCGACAAAGGGTTCTGGTTCTGCTCTCTCCACTTCGCATCAGTCCATGCAAGTCTTCCCAGGTTTTTCTGAAACCATCCCCTTCATCATTTCTTACAGCACAATAGTATTCCATAACAACAATCATATGACATAATTTGTTCAGCCATTTGATAGGCATCCTCAGCTTCCAATTCTTTGATGATGCACTTCACTGTTATAAAGGAGAAATCTTATAACACTGTTGGAGAAGAGTGTCACTAGGAAATGAAAGCAACAAGTGACAAAAATCTTCCTACATTCAATCTTTCCCTTTCTCCAATCCATCCTCCACAAAGCTGCCATTTTGATGTTCCTAAAGTATGTATCAGATCACGTCACTCCCCTGCTCCAGAAGTTTCAGTGGCTCCCCGTTGTCTTTAGGATACAATATAAACTGCTCTATTTAATATTTAAAGCCTCTCACAGTCTAGCCTGATTTCATATTACTACAACTCATGGACACTTTACTCCAACCAACTGGCCAATTTGCTATTCCCTGAAATCCCACAGTCTGATCCCAAAGTCTGATATGCTCTCCCTCCTCACTTCTGTCTCTTGGAAATTCTAACTTCCGTCAGTGCTCAGATGAAAAGCTACCTCCTAAACAGCAGTGCCTAGCACACATACAGAACTTAAAAAATTCTAGGTAATTATTTTAACCATAGGATTTGATCTTTCAGTATGTCCAATTTACAGTGTAGTATACTCCCTCTAACAACATGGATGAAAACCTGAGGCTTAGAAGATAGGCTTTAAGCAATCGTCTGAGACAATGAGAATTTACCCATTTGCCTACGATCACACAGCTAGTAAATGGTCGAAGTGGAATCTGAATGCATCTTTTTCTGATTGAGTCAGAAGAGGAATTTTCCGAGAGTTAGGCAGAATAGCAGACACCATTTTGGGACTCCAGTATGATGGAGCACATCATGGCTCATGCTTCACTGGCAGTCTTCAAGAAACCAGGATCACAATCACGTGTGCGTGTGTGCACACACACACACACACACGGATTTATTTCATTTTCAATTTGGGGTAGGATGGTGAGGGTGAGAGGTGTAGAGTGGGATGGAGATAAAGAAGGGTTTTTGCTAATTGAAAAAAAAATGTAATTTAAATAATAACAAACAAAATAAAATTCCAAAGTAAATAAAGAAACAAATAACAAACAAATTAGGGTCACCTCCATACTATCCTGAGGCATCCAAGGAAGACTTAAATGAAGTCTTGCTATTCTAAAGACTAAGAATCTTTTGTTTCTTTCATAAATTGGGAAACAAGGGAGGAAGAGATGATTCTGTACTGGACTTAGAGTCAGGATATCTGGGTTCAAATCCTACCTCAGACATTTCCTAGTTGTTTATTCCTGGACAAACCTCTTAACAACTGAGTCTCTCTTCCCTAGTCGGGAAAATGGGTATACACAATACCTCTATGTCCCAGCTCCCAGAGATGATATAAAGAAAGCCTTCTACAAACATAAATACAGTAAAGAAATATGAATTATTGGTAAAAGGCAACCCAAAAATGAAATTTCAATAAAAATTCCTCCTCTCACTCATACTTTCCTTTCTTGCTGCTTCTCTCAAGCAAATTTCAAAATTGAAACATAAAACAATCCTATAAATCCTATCTAACATAAATTGTGCTTATTGATTTTGAAAAGTTTTCATTCAAAGACTATACTTTTTAAACTATGCAACTGTCTGACATTACAAGGCACCACATTTATGTCCAGCTCAGATGGGACACAATGAACCATGACTGGGCTACTCAGGCATGGCAAAATGTTTTGAACCTATAAATTAAAAAGGTATGTATCACTTCCGCAAAGGCTTACTTTCAAATTATAGTCTTCCGACTGTAAAACACTATAGTTAAGCAATAAAATGATTTCTGTGGTAACTTATTTATTCTTCCAAACATTTCAACTGATTTGGCTCCTGTCCACAAGCAAGCAAGTGATAGTAAATCCTAACAGAGAGCATAGCAGAGAGGATGGAATTCTGACCTTTCATCAAGAGCAGTTCAAATCTTAGCTCTGATGATAATTGCTATGACCATGCCAAGCCATTCAAAGCCTCCATTTCCTCATGAATAAAATGGAAATAATCATAACTAACCACAGAGGACTATTTTGTGGTTCAGATGAGATAATGAATGTAAAGCATTTTGCAAACTTCAGAGTACTTTATAAATACCAGTTACTGTTATTTCTATTATTGCATAGTAATTGACTCAGGTATTCAAGCTGGAGGGATTCAATTTTCATACCTATTTTGTGATACATGTAAAAACCAAAACCAAAAAAATCTTGACCATTTCACACCTTCTCCAGGTCAAATAATATTATCAAAAGACACGACAGGAGAGCCAACACCAGCCCCACACAGCCCAATTCAAGTTCTCTCCCTAGTAAAGACCCAAATAAGCACTCTATACAGTGATACTTAGGAAAGCCAATCAATTCCAGCTTTGTGTTCCAGTGTGAGCAAATGCTAGATCTTGAGGATACCTTTCTAACTCCTTTGAAGGTGGTGAGAGTTAATCTGACCCTCATCCATCCAGATGGGGAAAATGAAAGCAGTCTTCTGTAAGGTCAAAACAGTTTAGGAATGAAACAAAGCAAAGACTTGGGCACAGAAAAAAGACTCATGAACCTATGAATATCTGTGCTTTTGCTGAATACTTCTTTAGCTTTGGTCCAGAGAGTTGGAATGTCTTGGAAAGACTTAAGAATATTGATCAGTATCATGACCTACCACAATTCGTGAGGACTGAAGATGAAGCATACTAGCCAACTTCTAGCTGGAAACTGATGGATTCCAGACGCTGGGTGAGATATGCATTTTGCAAGTTGAGTGGCCACTTGTCAAGTATACTATAGAAAGGATTGTAGGTAGCACAAAGGATAGAGTACTGGGTCTCGAATTAGGAAAACCTGAGTTCAAATCCAGCCTCAGACACTTACCAGCTGTGTGATCCTGGTCAAGTCACGTAACCTATGCGTGCCTCAGTTTTCTCAACTGTAAAATGGGTATAATAATAACTCCTACCTCCCAAGGTTGTTCTGAGGATCAAATGAGATAATACTTCTAAAGTAATAAGTAGAGTGCCTGGCACATAGTAGGCGCTATATAAATGTTAGCTATTATTGTTGTCACTGTTGCTGCTGCTATTTCAGGTATGGATTGAATTACACCACCTCAAAGGTCCCTTACAAAACTAAAATTCCATGATACTCAGTGTGCGGTCAACCAGACCTTGCCTGAAGACCCCGAATTAGGGGGAAATCCCTGTTTCACAAAGCAGTTCATTCCTCTTTTGAAAAGCTTTGTTAGGCAGTTTTTCTTTACATCCTTCTTTTTTTCAATTTTTTTTGCTCCTCTTTCAACAACCTTTGCTCCTAGTTTTGCTCTCTGGGGTCAGATCAACAAAGTCTACCTGACTCTTTAAATATATGAAGGTAACAAGGTACCATGGAAAAGGCAATGAACTTAGAGTCACAGGACCTGAGTTCAAATCCCAGTTCTGCCACTTATTACCTACCTGTGTGACCTTGAACAACTCACTTAACCTTTCTTGGGCTGGTTCTTGTTTTCCTTTGTATCCTCAAACACTTACTAGAGTGTCTAGAACACAGCCATGTGCTCAATAAATGTTTGTTGAATTGATTTGACTGGTCCTTAGTTTCCTGTTCTGTAAAAAGAAGGGGTTGTACAAGATCACCACAAAGGTCCTTTCAGCTGTAGACCTATGTGGCTCTGATGCCTTCACCAGCCTTCTCTTCTCCAGGTTTAACATTTCCAGGTTTCTTCTGCCTGTCTTTACGTGACATGGACTCAAAACCCATTCAGCACCCTGGCAACCCCACATTGAACACTCCAGCTTGTCTGCAACCTTCCTAAAATGATGACCTACAGAGGTCTCTCATTCTATGAACCCCTCGAAATACATGTAAATAGGTAATACGAGTCAAGACCAAGAATTTTTAGAATCTATTTTCTAGATAGAAATATCACCTTTTGCAAAAAATCCCTAGCTGAAGGGTCAGGGACTGGATTCTTGGTGCTCCTCACTGCCATTCATTACTGGCTGAATCCTGGACACAATGTATTTGCAAAATAAAAGCAAATGAAACAGCCCTGCATAAATCCTCACCAAACTTGTGCATTTTCCTTTATTGGAAGAAAAAGCAACCCTGAGCCTGATTTAGGCACTGACCTCTGGCTTGCTTACCAACAGAACTATACCACCACAGATTATTTAAATGCAAGGCACAGACTCAAGTTAATTTGTCACTTGGAGATCAAGGGGATGTCCATCAATTGGGGAATGGCTGAATAAATTATGGTATATGAATGTAATGGAGTACTATTGTGCCATAAGAAATGATGAACAAGAAGACTTCAGAGAGGCCTGGAAGGACTTATATGACCTGATGCTGAGTGAAAGGAGCAGAACCAGGAGAACTTTATGCACAGCAACAACCACAGTGTGTGAGAGTTTTTTCTGGTAGACTTAGATTTTTGTAATAACACAAGAACTCCTGAAAAAAAAAAAAATCCCAATGGTGGACCTCAAGGCAAAATGCCTTCCACACTCAGAGAGAGAAATATGGAAGTCACTCACATAATGTAGCAGATCATGTTTGTGTATGTGTATCTGTCTGTGTATCATGTTCTGATTTGTTATACGGATTCTTTCATTTATCTTAGTCTGACTACATAGCATGACTATAGTGAAAATATACTCAATAGGAAAGTATATGTAGAATCTATACAGAATTGTATGCAGTCGTGGGGAGGGAGGGAGGTAGTGGGGGGTGGGTGGGGAGGGATAAAATCGCAATTGTATGGCAGTGATTGTTAAACATTAAAAAAATAAAAAAATTAAAAAAAAAAATTTGTCACTTGGAGAAACTGCTACACTTTTATGATGGGCATTCATTTATGAGAAGCTCTTAACACAGTTTTCCCCTTAACCTTCTTCAATTTATTTTACATTGGTCACTACTGGCCAGCAAACTTTTATGTGGCCTTTGAAGGCTGCATGATATCAGTTACAAGGGCAGCGGGTCTTTCCAGTCTCAAGACAACCTAATGAAAATGAGGTGACCTGTTACCAGCAATCAAAGACTTGTTCTTTCCCAACCTGATATACTGAAAAAGATGATCAGAGGGGCACTTTTAAATGATCAAGATGAAGAAGACATAGAGAACGAGGGTCACATTTTTCCTTCAGCAGAGAACAATTTTTTAAATCTACAGGCTTAGCAAGACCTATCTCTATTGGAGATCAACGTATTCTCAAACAAGACCAGCCTAGAGTCAAATGATCCTGATGAATTTCTCTAAGCATACAGACTTATCTAGTAGCTCGAATAATTCAAGCCTAACTGAAATGATCAAACGTTATGCAGTGATAGATGAAAGAGGAGACAGTACATTTTGATTCACCTTGACCAATTCTATTAGTTTTGAGGCCAATAAGGCTACAGTATTTCCCACTCATACAGGATCTAGTTTTATTTAACTGATCAAACATTTATTAAAATGGCTTCACAAAATACACTGTGGTAGATGCTGGGAATTTGGTTAGGAGTGGGTAAGCACTGGGGTGGGAGGGGTGTTCCCAGCGTGAAAACTCTCTTCGTGGATGCAGTCTGGCAAATATCTGCAACCCACAGAATCTTAGAAAGCTGCCTGGAGCACTGAGAGGTTAAGTAATTTGTTTATGGTCACACAGCTAGTACGAGAGGCAGGATTTAACCCAGGTCTTCCTGGCTCAAAGACCCTCTTATCCACCCAGCCAGTGGTTCTTGGTCTTTTTTGCATCAAAGACCCTCTTGACTATCTGGAGAAGCCTACGGGCCTCTCCTCAGAACAATTAAATGAATAAAGTAAAGTAAACACACAGGATGGCAAAGAAAACCAATTATACTGAAATCTAGTTTAAAGACTCTCAGGTTAAGAAACTCTGTAATAAGTTATACTGCTGAGGAGGTAAAAGGGAAAACCATTCCCAGCCTTCCAAAGCTCCTATTCTACTGGAATAAACATCACACACACATCAGGAAAGAGAGCAATTTGAGGCAGGAATTGGCACTCACAATAAGGGAAGATAAGAAGGACTTCACGATGTGCCACCGAAGGTCTTCACTTCTCACTAGGTTCTGGACTTTCCCATCCAACCCCTTATCAGGTACTCCCTGCCCTCCACTTTTTTCAGCTTCTTTTTACTTGTAGTCTTTCCCCACCGGAATGTCATGGAGGGCTGGGACTGTCTTTTGGTTTCTATTTGTATTTCTGGTCCATCAAAGTGCCTGGCACATGCTGTTGTTGAGTTGTTTGAGTTATATCTCACTCTTCCAGGACCCCATTTGGGGTTTTCTTGGCAAAAATACTGAAGTGGTTTGCCATTTTCCCAGCCCATTTTACAGATAAGAAAACTGAGACAA
Organism: Notamacropus eugenii; assembly: GCF_028372415.1. Classification (NCBI taxonomy): domain Eukaryota; kingdom Metazoa; phylum Chordata; class Mammalia; order Diprotodontia; family Macropodidae; genus Notamacropus; species Notamacropus eugenii. The sequence continues at coordinate 149,136,692 of NC_092877.1, read as the reverse complement.
ACAGGGTTAAATGACTTGCCCAGGATCATACAGCTTGTACATAAGTATCCGAGGCCAGATTTGAACTCATGAAGACGAGCCTTCTTGACTGCCAGCCTAGTGCTCAATGTACTCTGCCACCTAGCTGCACTTAAATGCTCATTGATTATTATGACCCTCAAGATAAAAATTATCTTAATAATGAATATCATAATAAAAATTATAAGAAGTAAAGATGAAGACATATATTCTGATCTTAGAACAACCTGACAAACTTGCGCAAAATAATGACAAGTGAAATGACCAGAACTGAGAGAACGCTGTACATAGTAATAGCAATATTGCTGATGGAACAACTTTGACTGTTATAAATACTTGAATTAACTACAAAGGACATATAAAGATACTAACTTCATCCACAGAAAGTACTGGTAAACAGAAGTATGTACAGAATAATTTTGTATATGTATCCAAATTTGTGTCTAGTGGAAGCCATCTTTAGACTGGGGGGGAGGGAAGAAAAAAAGGAAAAAAGAACTTTACATAATAATTTTATTACATTTTAAAAGGAATATCAAGTTGTACATAATAAACCTACAGTTTCACATGTAATCATATTTTTTATCATATGTACTATGTTATGGAAATGTTTGTTTTATTCCACAAATTAAAAATAAAATAAAACTGAAAAATAAAAAAAGGAAGAAAGCATACATTCTTCATAAGGGGGCCAGCTTAAGCAGATGGATGGGAGGAAAGAAGACAGGAACAAATTGTAGTTCATGAATGAAGAAGAAGAAAATGAAATATCTGTCATCAAATATCTGAAGAGCTGTCTTATGGGAAAAAGAATTAGACATTCTTTTTAGCTCTGGAGGAAAGAATTTAGTCAAGTGGTAGAAACTGCAAAGTAGTAAATTTGGATTTGATGTCAAGAAAAAACCTACTGCTAACAATCAGTTATAAAAAACAGAATGCTGCCCCGTCTGAGGACTCCAAGAAGAGGTTGGATGACCACTAATTAAGATTATTACAGTGGGGATTCTTTTCCAGGTCACTCCAACTGTGAGATTCTGTGATTTTGTAATAAGGTTGAACCTTAGAAATAAAGTAGAACCAGGTTATAGATCACCTCAAATGGGGTTTCATCGTAGTGGTAGTAGGAATCCACTGGAGAATTTTCAGGGGTGGGGAAGGACCAACATGGTCAGACCTGTGCCTTGGGAAGATCATTTTGGAAACCATGTGAAAGACAGATGAGAGGACAGAGACTGACAGCAGGGGGAACCAATTGGAGCCTCCTTCACCATTCAGGCAAGAAGCACTGGGAATGGGAGGGGCACTTGAACTGGGGTGGTGATTAGTGAAGGGGAGATAAATGCAAAATGTGTCATGAAAAGGGGCAGCAGAGACTCAAAAGTGAAAAGGGGTAATGAGGGAAGAGAAAAGTAGGAGATATTCAACCTTCTTTACACCTCCATGCTTAAGAAAGTAACAAGGTACCTGGAAGTCAGTGTTAGAATACACCCCCAGGATTCTGGAAATTCTTCCAGCTCAACTCGATGAACATCTTGAGACCACCATCCAGGAACTGTGACAGGCTAACGACTGTCCCTAGGAAGGGAACACGTTTAAAAAGAGAGACATACAAAACAGACTGATTGATAGCCTCACCTAAGTCCCCGTGACCAAGCATCAATCTTGAGATGATCAAGGCAAAGTACCAGCCTACACCTGGGGAAATACTAGATTGCAATTCTGGATCCTCACTGGAAACACAGAGCTAAAAATTTCACTTATTTCAGATGGCTCAGCGGTATGCTGACAAGTGATAGACATATGGGCCACAGAAAACTATGAGAAGAGAACCAGTACATCTTGTGGTGAGACTAGCTGACAGAGTTCTGGTGTCATTACTACAGCAAGGTTTCTGTCACTAAAGTAAGGGTCTAGTGCATGGAAATTGTACACAAGGATAAAACATGAGCTCCTCCAGCCTTTCAGGGGCACTTTCCTCACTGTGGTTCTGCCTATCATTCTCAACCTCAAATGTCAAAACAGCCCCACCAAATCCTGAATCACAGTCACTCCATTTCCCTCCCAGCTGTGTTGGCTACAGCTCCATCTGGTTCAGAGATCCACTGGTGGGAACAGCTAACAGCCATCTATGGCTTACATGCTGTGTCAGTCCATTCCACAATAACTCCCCTTAAAACTCTTATAATTTTCCAGACCAAAATGGCCACCATTTTCCTGTACAAATTGTCTCCTCCTATCAAAACATCAGTTTCTTGATGACAGAGACAGTTTTCAGGTTTGTATTTGAAGTCCCAAGGCTTTGCATGATAACTTGGCACATAGTAAACACTAAATTTTTTCCATTCACTCAATAGTCAAGCTGCAAAAGAAACTTGTTTCAGCCCTGGAGGGGAGCCTGGGATAAAGTGGGTAGAACACACATACCAACTTCTTCTGAAGAAAAATCTCGAGCTACAGTTTAAAAGTTTACCACTTAAAAAGCAACAGTACACAGTCAAGCAACAAATCGAGACTGCATCACAACAGGGATCCGATTTTGCCAGGTGGAAAGAGCCGAAGATGTACTACAGATGCAGTAATACCTTTTCTAACTCACTGGAGATTCAAACCTCCCATGTCAAATAAGTCAGTTAAGGCAAAGTTTTAACAGCAAAGGAGAAAGGAATATCTAGGTTGGGTTTGTTGTCATAGAAGTTGGTGGTGTTCTTTCTATGCATCTTTAATTTGAAATTTAAAGTCATTTTGACAAGTCATTGGCCTTAGTTCGGAAGATGTGGGTTTGTAGATCTGATATCTATCAACTATATGATCCTAGACAAGTCAGTGAACCTCTCTGAGCCTGTTTCTTCATCTGCAAAATGGGGACATTATTACTTGCAAGGCAGATGGAAACAAAGTGCTATATAAGCAACCAAAGGACCATCATCCTACTATGTGAAGGCATTCATCTAGGCACTATAAGGAATGAAAAAACGAATAAGACAACTACATAATGGCAGAATCAAAGATCCCATGTTTTAAGGCTGGAACCAGACCTTGAGTATAGCATAATCCAACCAGTCTGGTGCCAGAGCCATAATGGAGACCATTCCAATCTGGAAGGATTTGCCAAAGTTTGTGTTCTACTAGCAGAGGCTCTGTGTCCCCATGCCTCAGCTGCTATCCACTAAACCACACTACCTTCCATGGCATCCGCATGAACACATGGATTATATAGTGAGACACTCCTTCAGCTGATAATTATTTTGACTTCAAGTATGACTTCTCCAGCCACTAGGAAGTCAGATTCTTTTGGGAAGTATCATAGTGATGCTGTAAATATTTCAAAATTGAATCGTTTTGCCATGTAAGGTAAGGCATCTACTGAACTGCTGAATCTTTTATTTGAAAGAGATTTGAAAGTTATACCTCAAGTGAAACATAAAGCCTTTTAATGCAAATACAGGGAACATAAGTTCAACCTGAGTAAGGTTTAAAAAAAGAAAGAATACAAAGTGAACCAATGCCTTTCCCAAGCAGTATGAAATCTATTAATGAGTCACCCACCACTCTAATGCTTAAGAAAACCAGTCTTGAGTCAAATAGGGGGATTTTGCCCATAAGAAAACTGGTCTTAAGCAGGGTTCATCATTGTTTTGCTAAGACTGCTGGTGAATTTGGGCACTTCTGGGTAAGTAGAGAGGCAGTCCTATGAAAGCTGGAAAGGGAGGGGAAAGGGAATGGGGGGGGGGGGAGCAGTAGATGCGATCAGACTCACTGTCATCCTCCTCCTACCCTACATCAAATCCCTTCAAAAACTTCCTATGGACAGGCATTAGCCCCTCTAGGTGATAAGATAAACCAGTCCCCACATCCAGTAACCTACCCTATTGCTACTTCTCCTTTGTTCTTGAAGAAGATCATGGCATGACTTGCAAGTGAATTGGATTTAAGTGAGGTAGGGTTGGGCAAAGTCACCAGCCTCATGTTCTCTCCTCTGGAGCCAGCTGGGTTCAGAGGCAAGATATAGATCAGGATGACTAGAGATGGCCCCCAACCTACCATTACTAGATGAAGACACCATACCCCTATTCTTCAGTAAATCTGAGCAACTGATTCTGTTGTAGGGTCAGGACCAAAGCCAGGGCAGGCAAGTCAAGCAGATATATAAGACTGTGGGGTAGGGAAAAAGAATGTGTACCTGGTAAAGAAGGAGGTCATGATGGTCATATTAGAACTACAAGAGTGAGACCTTGGAAATTCTCTGATCCAATCTCATTTTAGAGGTGATTGAGATCTACAGAAATAAGGTTGATTGGCCCAAGGTCACACAACAAGGTAGTTGTCCACATATACCCCTGGACATTTGTACAAGCCCTTCCCGTCTTGGCTGGAAACAGCTTCTTTCATATCTAAACTCCTGAATTAATCCTAATTAATTAATGAAAAAACATTTATTGTTTACTATGAGACAAGCATTATGCAAAGCTCTGGAGAAACAAATACAAATATAAATCAGGGGAGACCACTGGTATAGGGGAGTGGTTGCCATTTTGATTTGGAAAGTCACAGGAATTTTAAGTGGAACCACTGAGGAGTGCACTGACATCTTTCCAGTAGCAATAGAAGTAATGATTTAATTATAGTTCCAAAACTGGAAAGGGGGGCTGTTGAGATGATAGTTGAGGGGGTGAAGTGAAACATGGCTAAGGATTGTCATTTTAATGTAGGTACATGAGGCATTGACTAATCAAGTCAATAAGGTCCTGGAGATGGAGTTCCAGGGATGAAGGGGTTAAGTATTAGAGGGAATGCATTTTGGTTTGGAAAAATTTTCTTTTTTTAAGCTACCTTTAAGATACCACGCATTTAATGAAATCTTCTCTAAACCATCTTCAAATTAAAAGTGATTTCTCTCTCAAATTTCTCACAGGATTTGGCCTAATCTTATGTGTCATAAGGAAGGAAGAGGGTCCATGGTGGGGAAGGGAGGTCATGAAAGACAAGGAACATACAAAAAGAAAAGTCCATCAATAAAATATTTAAGAAGGGAGCCCAGACAACCATGCATACAATAACAACACTGTCGTAAAGACAAACACTCTGAAAGGCTTAACTGATCAACACACTGAACAAGCCTGATTCCAAAGGCCTCCTGATGAAACATGCTACCCACCTCCAGACGGACAGGTGATACTCAGGGTGCAGACTGAGACTTATTTTTTTTTACCATCCAACTATGGAATTTATTTTGCTAGACTATACATGTTTATAACAGCAGAGAGGGGGAGGAACATTTAAGAAGTGGGAAAAATTTTCTGTGGTCAATTAGGGTAGCTGTATTTTCCTCAATGAACTCTAATGCCCTGACTCAGAATTTCCAGCAGGATTCAGGTCTAACAGCCTCAGCCCTTTAAGCCCCTAGCACTAAATTTCTCGAGCTGGCAATTAATGGAAGTCCAGTAAACTGACTCCTGACCAATCAGGCATATCACTAATGACATAAAATGACGAGGCTGTGGCCTCCTGCCAAAATATCACAAGCGGTGAGAGTGTGACCTAAATGAACTGATATTACCTAAAGGCCAAAGCAGCCTTCTCCACATTTGGGCTTGGTTTGCCTCACAAAAAAAGGAAAAAACTTAAAATAGGAATTTTCCAATTTAAACACAAAACAGAGGATTTAGGATTTAGGATTTAGAATAGGATGCTCTGTTTGTTTTTTAAGGCGTTCCACAAGCCTCTGGAGTAAGAAATTCTTTTTATCTGCAAAGAACATAAAGACTTTTAAAATACAAGTGGTTTCCCTAACATTCCCTATAGCTTCTTCCTCTTACTGTTCTCTGCTTTGGAAAAATGCATAGGAAATCTCTTTTCTAAAATGCTTCTTTATTCCCATGAAGTTTTAACTGAGAGCCAATCTCTCTCTTCCTATGACATTTGGCTTAAATTTCGGGTGAATTTAATTTTAAAAGAAAGGTATAATTACAATAGTGACAATGAAAATTATAACTGACATTTATATAACACTAATGTTTGCTAAGCACTTTCTATTGATTCTCTCATTTTGTCTTCAGAACAACCCTGTGAAGGAAATGCTATTATTACCATCCCTACTGTAAAGATGGGGAAACTGGGGCTCAAAAAATAAAGTGACTTGCTCAGAGAATATTCAAGTAGCCAAGGACTAAGCTGAGATTTGAACCTGCAAATCCAGCTCCTTGCAACCCACCACATCTTGGTTCATGGCAATTTCATCTTTCACAGTCAGTTTCAGAATTCATATTCATCTTCATAGAATATTTAACCACAATTTCAACAGGAAATAGCTTCCTACAGTGGGAGAAAATGATACTATTCATAAAGCACCATAAAACATGCAATCTAATTGACTTAGTTTTATGTACAAATGAAATGAGAGTAATCTTAAATGCATGTGCATGGGGAAAATGATCATTTTTCTAAAGCTGGATTTCAAAGTATTTGCTGACAGCCCTGGTCACTGGTTTTTTATGATTCACTGGCATCCCAAAAGGTGCCAGTCTAAGTCGTTCTTCCTCTAGAACAAGAAAGTTAAAACTAGAGGCTCTGATTTCAAGTTAAGGAAACCATCCCTTCCCTTTCCTTCCCCCCACCCCCAACAATCTTTGCACTCCAGAAGGGCAAAGGAGATTCATGAAGCACTACTTGGAAGGAGAAATTTTAAAACAAGGAGGAAATCCTCCAATAATCCCCAAACCACTCACACACTCACTCACTCACTCACTCAGAAGACGAGGCCTAAGAGAATCTCATAGAAGACACGGGGAACACTTGAGGGCTGGCCTAACTCTGAAGCTCTGTTTCAGAAGACACCACCGCTTCAAGACTCGTACTGCTTCTATGTGTTTACCAGCGACACAAGCAAAAACAAACTCGACCAGTTTTTCTTGTTGCTTCTACGAAAGCAGCTATTTCAGACCGATGAAATGATACACAAAGAGGGTTTCCCTGGACCAGCTCACACTCTATTTTTGGTAATGCCCTGTCACACAGCCCTGCTCTCTCTTTCCAGCAGTCAGGATTAGGTTTCTTGCAGCCTAAATTTGTTACTCTTTCTCTCCCTATTTAAATGTCTCCAGACCCACAGAGGGCAAAGACTCATCTTTCCTGACTTTTTAATAGCAGGATCACAAGTTTTTGTAAAACACTTTTATTTTCTCTAAGTTAGGGAAACTTACTAGCCTATGCAGCAATTCTCTCTTTCTCTCTCTTTCTCTCTCTGTCTCTCTCTGTCTCTCTCTCTCTGTCTCTCTCTCTCTGTCTCTCTCTCTCTCTCTCTCTCTCTCTCTCTCTCTCTCTCTCTCTCTCTCTCTCTCTCTCTCTCTGTCATAAAGGATGCCTTGTTTTCTCAGGTTAATGTCCACACGCTGCTGGGTTTCAGGACACTTTGGCTCCACGCTTGGTTTCCTGGTGTGAAAAGTCATTCAGACAGAGGGTCTTTGAAAGCTGAAACATACAACTTGTCAGTGGTTTGTTTGTTTGGTTGGGCAGGTTAAACAACAGTATATTTTAGTGGTGCTCTTTAATTCAATGACAAAAGGTTTGTAAGAAATTACTGTTCCATTCCAGGGCCCTAATCTCTCTACTGAATACCTGAATCCCTAAGACATGCTAATGATCCCAAAAAGGATTCTGATTAAAAAGGCCTGGGTATATGGATAGGGAACTGGACTTGGAGTCCGAAAGACCTGGGTTAAAATCCCACCTCAGATACTTATTAGCTGTATCTGGCAAGTCAGTTAATCTTTCTGTGCCTCAGTTTCCTTATCTATAAAATGAGAGGGCTGGATTCCAAAGGTGGCCAAAGCTATATACCTACACTGATACACTGAGAGAGTCAACAAAGTGAGACACAACGACACAACGAATTAGGTCATGCAAAACTGAAAGGCTGATAACTACTTGGGCATGATGATGTCCTATGAAGCAGCTTGATCTAGTAAAAATCGCAGAATATATGGAGTCAGAAGACCTGAGTACAAATATCAACATATAAGCGTACAGCCTGTGTGACCTGGGGCAAGCTACTCACTTCAGCACTCGATTTCCTCATCTGTAAAATGAGAGGGTTGCAACATCTTACATCATATACAAGATAAAGTAAAAAATGAGTACATGATTTAGATACTATAAACAAATTAGGAGAGCAAGGAATAGTTTACCTGCCAGACCTATGGAGAATGGAAGAATTTATGAACAAACAAGAGATAGAGAACATTATGAAGTGCAAAATGGATCATTTTGATTACCTTAAAAGTTTTTGCACAGCAAAGTCAATGCAACTGAGATTAGAAGGGAAGCAGAAAACTGAGAAAAGAATTTTTACAACCAGCGTCTCTGATAAAGGCTTCATTTCTAAAATATATAGAGAACTGAACCAAATTTATAACAATACAAATCATTCCCCAACTGATAAATGGTCAAAGGATACGAACAGGAAGTTTTCAGATGAAGAAATTACAACTATCTGTAGTTATATGAAAAATGCTCTAAGTCACTATTAATTAGAAAAATGTAAATCAAAACAATTCTTAGGAACCACATCACAGCTATCAGATTGGCTAACATAACAAAATAGGAAAATGAAAATGCTGCAGAAGATGTGGGAAAATTGGAACACTAATGCACTGTTGGTGGAGTTGTGAACTAATCCAATCATTTTGGAGAACAATTTGGAACTATGCCCAAAGGGTCATCAAACTGTGCATACCCTTTGACACAGTAATACTGCTTCTAGGACTGTATCCCCAAGAGATTCTAAAAATGGAAAAAGGACCTACATTACAAAAATATTTATACTAGCTTTTTTTGTGGCGACCAAGAACTGGAAATTGAGGGGATGCCCATCAGCTGGAGAATGGCTGAAGAAGTTGTGGTATATGAATATAATGGAATATTATTGTTCTATAAGAAATGATGAGCAGGTGAACTCAGAAAAACCTGGAAAGACTTATATGAACTGATGCTGAGTGAAGAAAGCAGAACCAGGAAAACAGTATACACTGTAACAGCAACACTCTGCAATGACCAGCTTTGATAGACTTAGCTCTTCTCAGCAATGCAATGATCCAAGACAATCCCAAAAGATTCATGATTGAAAATGCCATCCACAATCAGAGATGGAGTCTGAATATAGATTGAAGCATACTATTTTTCCTTTTTTGTTGTTGTTTTTTTCTTTCTCATGGTTTTTCCCTTTGGTTCTAAGTCTTCTTTACAACATAACTGATGTGGAAACATTTATGGCCTATATCAGATTGCACACCATCTTGACTAAGAGGGAGGGGAAAGAAAGGGAGAAAATTTAAAACTCGAAATCTTATAAAAGTTAATATTGAAAACTACAAATAAATGGGGGGAAATGAAAGGGTTGCAGTAGATGTTATGCAAACTAAAGTCCCTTCTAGCTCTTAGTTCATCCATTCCTCAATCAATCAACAAGTCTTTACTAGGTGGCCAGGCACTGTGCTAGGTACTAAAGATATATTGACAAAAATGGAATAACTCCAATTCCGAAGGTGGAGCTTATATACATATATTACATAAGTGGCTATTCAGTCATACCATCTATGGGGCTGGATAGGCTAAACATAAAGGAGGGTACGAACAACTGCAAGAATGCTCTGGCAGACAGGTAGAGTCCAATGATAGACTGGAATCCTGAAAGAATGAAATGCAACATTGCCAGTGTTCGCCAAAATTCCCATTACAATGAGCTTTCATTGTACTGCCAAGTCTAGTTGTCTACTCCTACAACCCACCCTGCCTCCCCAAGAGTTTCCTGAGCTACAGTACAGTACAGTACAGAGGAACAGTAACCTTTTTTATCCCGCACACCATGGCAGCCACTTCCTTAGCATCTCATGGAAGCTTTTCCCAGGGTCTGTCAACACCATCTGAGAGCTGGTCTAGGTATGCCCTCCAATTCCATTACCCATGCCTAGCCCCAGAGCACACTGCATTCTTCCAAGGCTGGTCAATGCCAACATTTCTGAGTAGCCTAACTGTTGGGTGGTAAGATTCTTCTTTATCTAAATCAGAAATAAAAATTCTTTGGACTAAGAGCAAACTGTGTCACAAAGAGTATGAGAGCCTGAAGCTTCCTGTTATAAGCACTCATTACTGGATTTCAGAAGCATGTGGCTCTGTTCTTGGTTTCTTATACTAAAATTTATTTACACATGGGGTCTTTTCAAAGTGTCTCTCCCATTTAGGGCAGGAAATGGGATGGCAGAGATCTCTGTATTTGGAATCAAAACCCTAAGGTCATTTACTGTCTCTGCCACTTAACTACCTGTCCAGCTCTGGGCAAATGACTTAACCATTCTGGGTCTCATTTTCCTCATCTGTAAAATAAGAGAACTGGACTATATAACCTCAAAACTCCTTCTCACTCTAATTATATGAGCCTATGAACTCACAAAAAAGAAGTTAATTCTCCTTTTCCTCATGAGAATACTAGTATCTGAACAGTTTTCTACAGAGACCTGGTCAAATAAGGTTTTCACATTGCTAAAGATGGCACACAGCCTCTTGAATAACCATAAAATGGGGCAACAGCCTTCCCAAGTCACAATATGCCAGGATAATCTGATTGACAATAGGGAAACAATTATCAGTAAATTTATCTGCACTGTGCATTGTAGCCTGCTCAGTCCCAGGGTTCTCTTAACCGTTTCTCATAAAGAAAGTGTGAGACAGCAGAAAGAATATTAAACTTGAAACCAGGAAGGCTAAAGACCTAATACTACCTCTGGTATGAGTGGGATGACCGTATAGAAATTCTTTCATCTCTGTGCCTCAATTTCATCAGTCATAAAATGGGAATCCTAAAACCTGAAGTCCCTCTAAGAAGTAGTAGACAGAATGCTAACCTTGACTCCACAAAGACCCAAGTTCAAACTTTGGATCTGACCAGGGACAATTTATTTCACACCCTTGAGATTCAGTTTCCTCAGCTGGGTAGAAAAGTGGAAAGAGGACTGACTTGAAGTCAGGATTTCAAATCCTGTTTTAGATACTTCCTAGCCCTGTGACCCTAGGCAAGTCACTTAATCTCTCTGTGCCTCAGTTTCCTCAACTATAAAATGGAAATAATAGCACCTTCCTCACAGATGTTGTGAGAATCAAGTAAGTTAGTAAATATAAAAAACTTTGCAGACACTAAAGCATTATATAAACGGAGCTATTATTATCTTTTTAAAAAGTATGTGTATATATAGATATATATATCTGTATATGAAATCAAGAATTAGTTATTAATATGTGTATATAGATATATATCTGTATATGAAATCAAGAATTAGTTATTAATATGTGTATATATATATATATATCTGTATATGAAATCAAGAATTAGTTATTAAACTCTTACTACATACCAGATACTGAGTTAGGTGTTAGGATTAAAAAGTCAAAAATTAAAAAATTCCATCTTACATTCTATTGGGGGGGTGCATCAATAAATGGAAAGATGAATGAATGCAACATATACCAAATATAGAGCTGTAATAGATGAATTCAAAACCTTATGGGAAGGGGACAGAGTCCATATCATCCCCACTATCCTGGATCCTCTTAGAGAACTGTCCCAATGAAACTTTCAGGAAGCTTACAGAATATGAACTGGCATTCTCATTACTTTTTATTAAAATACAAAACTTATACAACATAAGACAACGATCATAGAATAGTGAATTACCCCAGATCAAATATCAGATGAAAACTAGAATAACAGCAAAAATAGTAGCAGCAACTGCAACTGAACAAGTCCCAAAGGTTCCAGCAACAGTCCAACTCACTACTTCTTATTCCCAGATGGCAACAAAAAAGGCAGAGCAGAAAGGGATGGAGGAAATTTCATCAAGGGTTCACAATGAACATACCGCTTCCTTAAAGCACAGAAAACCAGAACAGTGACTGCCAAAGACAATTCCACATCTATCAGTGGTAGTGTCATGACTGTCAATCACTAGGGTCTTAAAATCATATAACAGACGAGGAAAAGGTCCATTCTGGCACATATTTCCTCTAATTGACTTCACACCCACCAATTTACTATTAACATATTCAAAGTCTTCATTAAAAGATAACCTGGAAAAATGTTGCTGGCAGATTCTGCCTTGCTTGGTATAATAAGATAGCCCCACCTTCTGTCCAAGGCCCAGCATGTATTCCTTTGTAAGCCCTCAGTTCCAAGCTACAACATGGATGAAAGCACGGAAGACTGGACAAGAGGAGACAGATCTCTTCCTAGTGCTCCTCATTTGTTGATTAATTATGTGTTGCATTGTATTCTCTCTATAATTTATTGTGTATGCCTTGCTTCCTTAACTATGCTGCCAGCTCCCCCAACAACAAAAGCTATGTCTTGTATGTCATTTGTATCCCCCAGCATGCCCAAAATTGTGCCTCAAACGTTAACAGGATATATGGACGTGATTGTAGAAAACTGAAAACAAATAAATTAATTAATTAAAAAAAACATTAACAGGCATTCACATATATGACTGACTGTACTCTTTCCCTCTAGATCAGAGAAAGAGAAAGCTCCTATTTTCCTCTTCTACCCTGCCTGTGTTCAGTCACTATATTGAGTTTCTTTTCAAACTTACAGAGAATAATGGCTCTCTGTAATTCTGTCTAAATGCTTTAACACTTTCAGCTATAATGCAAGTAGGCTATTCAGAAGACCATAGGATCATAGATTTAGAGCTGGAAAAGGACCTTAGAAACCTCCTAGTCCAGCTTCATTCAATAGATGAGGAAAGTGAGGCAGACAGAGGTTAAGTGACTAGCCCAGGGTCACACTACTGTCTGAGACAAGTTCCAAACCCAGGTTTTTCTGACTTCAAGTCCAAGGCTACATATATCTACTGAGGCACCATGCTGGCCTTTCTGAGAGTTCTCCTAGATAGGATGGCTTTATCACAATGCCTCCTTACACAGAGTTGGAAGGAATCTCAGATGCCAGCTAGTCCAGCCAAAGCTAAAACAAAGATGTCTTCCCATCAAGGGCTTATTCAGCTTTTTTGGCAATGACCACCAGAGACAGGGAACCCACTGCCTCTCCACATAGCCCACTTTACTTTTTTGGGGAAGAGGAGGCACTTGAGTTTAAGTGACTTGTCCAGGATCACAGAGCTAGTACAGTGACAGAGTCACATTACGAGTACATGTCTGATGCTGGATTTGAACTCACATCATCCTGACTCCAGGGCCAGTGCTATATAGCTGCCTCCTACCACTCCACTTTTAGAAAACTCAAATCATTGGGTAATTTTTCCTTCAAGCCTACTACATTCACTTCTCTGCCACGCCTCTTCCTCCTTTGACTTTTGCTTCTGTCTTCTGAGGCCAAACAAAATAAATCCAATCCCTCTTTCACTAGGCAGCCTATTAAAAATTTGCAGACAGCTATCATATTCCACCACCACCAAGTCTCCTCTTCTAAAGGTCAAACAAAAGAACAACGAAAAAAGCTTTTATTTAGCTCTTACGAAGTCAAGCACTGGGCTAAATCAACCATCCTTAATTAACAAACTACTATTTAAGTGGAGAGCCACTGCAGCACCATGGATTGAGGCAAGCTAGAAAGACTTGGCTTCCAATTCTACTTCTGAAACAAAATGGCCCCTTTTGAGAAAGTCACTTTACCTCTGAGCGCTTCAGGCAAATATCTCAGATTTTTACATTCCTTGCAGATGATCATCTATGATGACATTCACTGGTAAAGGAAGTTTCCTCACAAGGATTTCTCTGTAGCAATGGAATTACAAGTCCAGGGCCAATCTTTATCCCTTGAATACAAAAGAACACTTTGATGGCAAGTCTTATCCGCTAAACACAATCTCTACCCATCAAGCATTGTACATGAATGAGGGGGAGAGAATGGGGAGATGAAGATTTCAATCATGTAAACTGTGCAGAGCAGAGAGGGGAAGGACATTCCGGTCCCTCCCCCTTCAGTCTAGCAAAATCCACATTTTCTAAACTATGTCTTTGATTATGGTATTCCTTCCTCCCAGAATGCCACTGGCAGATGGCACAATGGATACAGCACTGGACCTGTAGTCAATCAATCAACATTTACTAAGCACCTGCTATGTTCCAGGCACTGTGCTAAGAGCTGGGAGGAAGGAAGACAAGAATTCAAACCCAGCCTTGGACACTTTGTAGCTTATTAATGTGACCATAGGCAAGTCACTTAACAGCTGCCTGTCTCAGTATCCTCAATTGCAAATGGGGATGATAACCCCCATGTTGTCCCATGATTGCTGTGAAAATCAAAAGAGACAATTTTTGTAAAGCATCTATTAGCACAGTGACTGGTAATACACGCTTGTGCTCTTCCTCCTTTCTTCCTTTCCCAACAACTATGGGCATTTTTTCTAACTTCTAAGGTCCATCTTAAATGCTGCCTCTTCCATGAAGCCTTCCTCCATCTATAGTTGCACTTCACATTTCCAAAAACATTTTATTTCTATGTCTCTCATAGCACCTACCTCATTACCCGATGTTTCTATATGACCTTGCATCAGAGATATTAACGTACATTTCTTTAATCCCTTATTAGATTAGTAACATGGCACAGTGGCTGGAGATGGAATAAGAGTCAGAGAAGTGGGTTCAGATCCCAGCTTTGCTACTGATCAGCTCTGTGACTCTCTGCTTCCGATTCCCTTTGTATAAAATGATGAGATTAAATTAAGTGAGCTCTAACATCCTTTCCAACTCCAAATCCTAAGATCCTATTATAAAGTTCATAAGGGAAAGAACCATGCCTAATCCACTTTGTTATCCCCCACAGCACAATGTCTTACAGACAGGAAACACTCCTTCTACAAAAAAAAGTCTCAAAAGAATACTTATTTTTTAAAAACTAACATTCAAAGTTCTAATTCCAAGTAGGAGTTAAGAAGCATGGCATGGTGACACCTTACAGAAGAAGCATTCTTCCAACTAGAGGTACCGCTCAAGTCAAGCTGTGCTATCATTTGTAAGCTCTGAAAATCAATATGCCAGGTCTGGTTAACAAAGTGTTCTAAAGAGGTTTTATAAAGTAATGTAACAGGTTCTCAAATGAAACAGACTGTCAATCCTTATTTGAAAAATCCTTTGGCAGGGAATTAAGCTAGGCAGAAATGGTTATCTTTGGGACTGATGAAATGCTTCTAGGAGGAAAAACAAACAGATGTTTAACCCCTGGCCTGAACAACTAAGCTTTATCGTCACTTTGTACTAGCTTTTTGACTTTGATGGAAGGTATATAAGGTATATAAGAATCAGAAACAAAATGGGGGTCCATTGACTAGGGAATGACTCACCAAACTATGGTACACATACACGTAATGGAATAATATTGTACAACATGAAAATGAGGAATGAGGAATTCAGAGAAACATGGGGAAACTGTGTGAAGTGATAGAGAGTGAAATAAATATGACAAGAAGTGTGAGGTACTGCTTGCCTTCTCAGGGGGAGGGTCTGGGGGAAGAGAGAAAATTTGGAACTAAAATTTTTTTAAAATGAATGTTATTTTAAAAAATATAATTCAAAAAAGGAGGGGGGAAATATGAGAGACAGTGTGGTATAATGGATAGACAGCTAACCTTCAGTCAAAAAGACTTCCCTTCTCTGACACATAGCAGCTGTGTGACCTCGGGAAAGTCACTTAATTTCTCAGTGCCAGCTCTCCAAGACTCTAAGTTGCAGAACAGATGCCAATCTGCTCTTGAGCTCCCTACACAGGTATACTCAAAAACAAAGTAAAACATGCACAGGGGCAGCTAGGTGGTACAGTGGATAGAGCACCAGTGCAGGAGTCAGGAGGACCTGAGTTCAAAACTCCTCTCAGACACTTGATACTCACTAGCTGTGTGACCTTGGGCAAGTCACTTAACCCCAATTGCCTCATCCTGGGTCATCTCCAGTCAGCCTGATGAATATCTGGTCACTGGATTCAGATGGCTATGGAGGAGAAGTGAGACTGGTGACCTGCAAGCCCTCCTTCACTCAAAACAAAGTCAAGTGCAAGTCATGTCATCATTTTTCTGATGGCATGGTCTTCTTCGGCAATGAAGGATGAACACACAACATATACAGTGGCCACAGTAATGCATATGAAGACATTACAAAGATGATAAATTCTTGAGTATATGAAAAAGAAGTAATGATTGTGGAAAACAGACAATGAATTTGCATCCCTCCTCTTCACAAAGAGGTGAATGATTGCTGGGTCAAGGACCAGATAGAATTTTTTATTATTATTTGTATTTTTTATCCAGGAGGCAATTTAGGAGGCAGTTCTGGAAAGGACAAGGATAAAAAAGCAAACAGCATTAAAAAATCTTTTATTTTTTTAAGAAAAAAATAAAATGAAATAAAATGCTTTAATCATCACTGAGCATGAGTCAAGGAGGTTTACTCTTCAAAGGACACTAGTGTTGGGTGTCCATTTCTTTGGATACAGAGTTTATCACTTTCAGGGCTCTATGTAGGACAGGCAGTGAGTATGCCATTTTGCATTGCCCAGAGGAACACAGGAGAGACTAGTAGCCCCAGTCCTTCTGCTAAATCCCCCGGAATTCTGGACCAATTATAGGGACCCAACACCAGCTTTCCACAAACACAGGTGTCCAAGCTTTCCCCTAGCCACTTGCCATACTAAAATGGCAGGTAAGTTTATCACTCTTCTCCAGGCTACAATATTCGTGCTACCCAAGTGGCTGTAGCTGCATGTGTCTCCTTGTAGGTGTGTGTGTTATGTTTTTTTAATGTGCTAACAAAGAACTGTTCATTGATAGGAAAGGAGCAAGAAGAGGTCACATGTTGAACCACACAAGAACAAAACAGCAAAGAATTTTCCTTGAAGGGCAACTTGGGAAATCATACAATCATATATTTAACCTTAAATGAGTACATCCAACTAACACGTGAAAAACCTTAGCAGAGGGATCTTTTTCTCAATCCACACCACTGTACAGGGCATGCCTTGGTGGCCTCTTCACCATGTCATCCAAGAGGAGTTTTGAGATCAAGAGGTCTTTTGCCAAAATGCTAAAAGCAAAATATTCCTTCCCTCAATGAAGTCCCATGAAAACTGGCAATAAAATAAGGTGCAACTCATAAAGAAGACACTGAAATGAACCAATATGAGCTTATAGAGAACAGTCAACGTGGTGATGCACATATATATCCTGTACCAACTCAAGGTACCTTAGCATGTCACCCCTGAAAAGAAGTCAATGCTGTTACTAGAAAAGAATGAATGGAAAAATATTTAATAGGCTCTTATTTATATGCCAAGTACTAGGACTACAAAGAAAAAAGCAAGACAGTCTCATCTCTCCAGAATCTCACATTCTAATTAGTGGAGAGGATGTACAAAGGAGATTTCAACTTCCTGGAAGATGATAAGGCCAAATGGCAATTAGGATCCAACAGGAAATGCAAAAAGATAGGTAGTAACACCTGATAGGTCTTGATTAGCCATCATCCCTGACTACAAGAAGGAAGGAGTAGGTCCATTGGTCAGAACACAATGGAGCTCTGGGTTACCTCGGACAAAGGTAGGGATGAGAGGGTGAGGATCAGCCCTTGACCAAGACTGAGTCTCCTGTACCTGATAGGGGCTGGAAGACTGAAAGGTAGCCTCTTCAAGGAATACTTTACCAGGGAAGGAGGTCTCCCTAGTGATGATTAGTGTCTCATACATTGGTTGGAAGCTATTTGTCCTTGAAGGGGCTGATTCTACCATTGTGCTTTTGCTTGTTGCATTATTAGGTTCCATAATAAATGGTGCTGCTATTGCTGTTGAATCATTTTCAGTCATGTCTGACTGTGACTCCATTTGGGGCTTTCTTAGTAAAGATACTGGAGAGGTTTATCATTTGCTTTTCTGGCTCATTTTCTGGATGAGGAAACTGAGGCAAGCAAGGTTAAGTGACTTGCTCAGAGTCACACAGCTAGTAGTGTCTGAGGCTGTATTTGAACTCAGGTCTTCCTAACTCCAGGGCCAGTGCCCTATCCACTCCACCAATACATGCATAAAATTTTAAAATAATTTTTTTAAAACCTCAGGAGAAAGTGAGTAACAAATCAATGAACTAGAGAGTCAGAGTTGGAAGAGAACTTAAAAGTCAGTTAGCCCAAAACCGTGATTTTCCATACAAATTAACTGCTTGAGTGATATACCCAAGGTCACAAAGGTATTAAAGGTATTCTGAACTCAGAACCCCAAGAACAAATGAAGAGCTATTTTTTTTAAATGTCAGATTCTTGGCACTTGACTCCACATGTGGAAGCCTCCCTCCCTTCCCCACATAAGCTCTACGAGCAACTATTTTATGGTTGTCTTTGTATCAAGATGTCTAGCACAATGTCTAGTGCACAGTAGGTGATTAATACGTGCTTGCTGATTATGCTGATAAGAGAAACAGATCTGAAAGTATCAGAATGCTAAAGATATTGTGTTCCTGAATGCTTCTCATTTGGGAATCTAGCCTAGGATGCACTGGAACAGAGTTCATATTTGCTTGCTCTACTCTAGAGTTCAAATCATACCCTTCCTGCACACATACCACCCATGGTCCTCCCTCAGAAATTCCACCTTATTATAGATTCAGCAACCTACAAAGTTCATAGCATGAAAAATAACCAACGGGCAGCTAGAAATGACCACCTGAAAACATGCTCCAAACCACTAATAATAAGAAAAATGCAAATTAAAACCTCTCTTGAGGTTTTTACTTCACACCTTGAAAGTGGCAAACACAACAATAAATGGGAACAATCAATGGTGGTGGCAAGTGTGAGAGGACAGGCCCAAAAGTATGTTGTCAGTGCTGGGAGCTGGTCCAGTCACTCTGTGTATCAACTGAAAAACGCGTTACAAAAGTGACTAAAGAGCCCCAAACCTCTGAGGAAGGCACAGCGGAGAAGACACCGCAAGGATATTAAAGACAGAAACAACCCAAACATGCCAAAATATTCATGGCAGCAAGCTTTGAGATATTAAAGAAATGGCGATAAAGTGGATGCTTACACACTGGGGAAATTGCTTTTTTAAAATGTCGTATACATGTACAACAAAACATTTACTATGCGCTAGGAACTGAGAGAAGCAAAGGAAGATCTGTATGAACTGACACAAAGTGAAATAAGGAGAAATCAAAGGTCATCATACACAATGATTTTGTTGTCTTTCAGTCATGTCCAACTTTTCATGACAACATCTGGAGTTTTCTTGGCAGAGATACCAGAGTGGTTGGCCATTTCCTTCTCCAGCTCATTTTACAGATAAGGAAACTGAGGCAAACAGGGTTAAATGACTTGCTGAGAATCACACAGCTAATAAGTCTTTGAGGCTGGATTTGAACTCAGGAAGATGAGTCTTCCTGACTCCAATCCTGTACTCTATCCACTGTGCCACCTAGTTGCTCCACATAATGGATTAGAGTAATGTAAAAGAGAAGATCACTTTAAAAAAAGCTGACGTCTGAGTAAAAATCAATGACAATCCTAGAAAACAGAACATGAATCATAACTCCCTACTCACAACAGAGAGGAGGGAAACAAATAGATCAGGATGTGCTCTCAGATATGATGATCAAGATGCTTTTGTTTGTTTTCATTGGTTACAAAAGAAGGTTTGATCTGACTTTTTATACACACACACACACACACACACACACACAAAGTGATACAAGAACAGAAGGCATTAATAGAATTTCTTTCAGAGAAAAAAAGAAAGAAAAATAACCAAGGGCAAGCACCAGCCAATAGAAGAATTTCATACTGCCACAACTTCTACTTTGCTTTATGGAATTTGTAATCCATAGGTCTGAGTTCACAATCAATGGAACTGAGCTAAGTCACTAATGCCAAACAATCCAAGGATATTCTCTGCCTCATGAGTAATTCATCAATATCCTCATAAATATATGAACAAACCTAAAACTGAGGGGGTAGGGAGGCAACATGATACAAGGACACAAAGCAGCACAAGATTTTCTTTAAGGGAAAGAAAGAAAAATAGCCAAAGGCAGGCACCAGCACCAGCCAATAGAAAACATTTCTCTTACTGCAACTTCTGCTTTTCTTTATGGAATTATATACCCACAAGCCTCAGGGTTCGCAGTCACTAGGGCTGAGCTAAGTCACTCATGCCAAAGAATCCACGGGTGTTCTCCCTCTTGTGAGTATTATCCTTATAATACACAAACAAACCTGAGAATCCCTGTCTTTGCCAAAGTTTTTCTTTAATGTTTTACTGGTGTTTTGTGTTTTCTACATTACAAGCATTTTCCAACATACTCCTCACATTGAATTCACCTTTGTCAAGACGGAAAATGGTTCAACAAAACTGATCCAACAAAGCAAGGGCATAGGACATCATTTGCAACAACATTATACCTTCATAGCCTTCCATTTCTAGTAGGGTACACTGTGTTTCCTCACCAGTTCTCTAGGATCAAGACTGGTTATTGAATTTAATCTGAGTTGAACTACCTTTTAAAGTAATATTCATGTATTTTATTTTCAACACTGTGCATATCATCACATCCATTCTTGTTTCTTCAATCTTTGTTAGTTCTTGCAACTCTTCACATGTCACTATTAATTGCTTATGTCTTAATATACAGTAATATACCATTACATTCAACAGCGCAAGAGATGGTCACTCTCATTGTTTCTAGTTTTTTCCTTCTGTGTTTTACAAACTGCCAATGGTGAAAAAGCATCTGTCGCCATTAAAAGTCAGTCAGACTATGTGCCGTAAGAAACGATTTGTGTGACGAATCAAGCATGGAAAGATCTACATGAACTAATGCAGAGTGAAGTAGGCAGAGCCAAGAAAAAAACATAAACAACAGCTGCCACAATGTAAATGGAAAGAACGACCACAACAAAGGAACGTGGCAAAATTAGAAAGAACAAGCAAGGATCCCAAAAAGAGCTATGAGAAGACTTTCCCAGCCACAGGAGGGTCTAAAATGTTGTATGCTGTACAAATTTTCACACTTTTTTGATGTGTTCATTGATGGTGCTGATTTTTTTTTCCTCTTTTCTTGTCTTTGAAAAAATACAGATTGTTACATGGGATGACTCTCTGAGAAGGGAAAGTGAAAAATACTGGGGAAAATATGGTGATATAAAAAAACCAATAAAAACTTCTTTTTAAAGTTAATCAGACCACCACACAATATCTCCTCCTACTTCATAATTTCCTCCTTTATTTTGGGGGACAGAAAAATAAAACCAGATTAGGATCTCAGAGGTAACAATCCGTGTCTTCCAGAAGGAATAGCAGGTTTTCAGAGAAGATGAGATTCTAGAGCCTGGTTTTTTTCACTTACTTGAACTGCAGAAAAGGTTAGTTTATTTTATCCTGCACTGTATTATCAGTTCAGTATCTACTCAGAAGGAAGTCACTACTTCCTACAGTTTTGAGGTCCTCCCCTCTCAACTAAATAGTGGTCATTATGAGCCCTCCAAGTCAGTGAGGTTGAGCTCCTAACTGTGATGTTATACATAGTGCTGTTCTGTTATTAAAAGGCAGAATTAAAAGATCATTCCTTCTTTAACAATCATCCAATAAAAATTTATTTATACCCACAAGGCACTGTGGTAAGATATATGGAGAATAAAACGATGGCTAAAGCATGACTCTTTCAACATATTTTACAGCCCAGCAAGGAAGAAAGCCTGGAGGATGGGGAAGAGAACTGGGAAGAAAGGAAAGAAGAGAGGGGAATGAGGAGGAGGAAGGGAAACAGGCAAGGGGAGAGGGAAAGTAGGGAAAAGAAGTAGGGAGGGAAGGTAGGAAAGGGAAGAAAAGAGAAAAGGAAAGAAGAGAGGGAAGGGGGGAGAGACAGAGATTCAAGAATAGGAGTGGGACAGGGGAAAGATGAAACTCAAGCAGGGTAACCACCACAGAGCTAAAACTAGGAAGGAGTTTTTAAAAGGGGATAAGAACCCTAGTAGCCTGGATAACCTGAATCTTCCTTTGATTAAGAAGCCAAGATCCTAAGCCAAGCTGGACAAGAATGAATTCTTTATAAACAAGAAGCAAAAGAATGAATCAAAAGACGCCTGGGGAATAAAAAGCAAAGAAGAAGGGAGGTAGGGAAAGGGTGGTAGAAGAAAGGAAAGGAGGAAAGGAGAGAGAGAAAAGAAGGGAGGAGAGAGAGAAGGAAGAGAAGAGAGGGAAGAGAGGAGGGGAAAGGAAGAAGAGAAAGGGGTACAGAGGAGAAGGAAATGGGGAGGGGGAAGAGAAAAGGTGGAAGAAAGGAGAGGAGAAAAGAAAAAGGAGGAGGGAAAATGAGAAAAAGAATAAAAAAAGAAAAGGGAAGAGCAGAGGGAAGAAGGGAGGGGGAAAAAAGAGGGAAGAGGAAAGAGGAGAGAAGGAGAAGAAGAGTGAATGGAGGATGATAACTGATGTTTATATGTTACCTTAAGGGTATATAAGGCATTTTATACTTGTTATCTGATTTGATCCTCACAACTACCCAATGAACTAAGGGCTAATACATTATTATTCCCATTTTACAGATAAGCAATAATTTCATCAAAAAGAATGATAATAATGAAACAACATGCCAAAATTTATGGGATGCAGCCAAAGTAGTTCTTACAGGGAATTTTATATCTCTAAATGCTCACATGAATAAAATAGAGAAAGAGGAGATCAATGAATTGGGCATGCAATTTTAAAAAGCTAGAAAAAAATTAAAAATTCTCAATTAGATACTAAATTAGAAATTCTGGAAAATCAAAGAAGAGGTTAATAAAATTGAAAGTAAGAAAACTATTAAAATAATAAATAAAAACTAAGAGTTCATTTTATGAAAAAACAATAAAACAGATACACCTTTGGCTGATTTGATTTAAAAGAAGAAAGAAGAAAACCAAATTCCCAATATCAAAAATGAAAAGGGTGAGAATTCACCACCAATGAAGAAATTAAAGAAATAATTAGGAACTTTTTTGCCCAACTGTATGCCAAAAAATCTGACAATCCAAGTAAACAGATGAATATTTACAAAAGTATAAATTGCACAGGTAAACATAAAAGGAAATAAAATACTTAGCTCCCATTTTAGAAAAAGAAATTGAACAAGTCATCAATGAAATACCTAAGAAAAAATCTTTAGGGCCAGATGGATTTACAAGTGGATTCTGCCAAACATTTAAAGAACAATGAATTCCAATACTATATAAACTATTTGGAAAAATAGGCAGAATACTACCAAATTCCTTTTGTGACGCCAATATTGTGCTAATGCCTAAATCAGGAAGAGCCAAAACAGAGAAAGAAAACCATAGACTAATTTTCCTAATGAACATTGATGCAAAAATTTTAAATAAAACATTAGCAAAGATATTATAGCAATTTATCACCAGGATAATACACTGAGAGTAGGTGAGATTTATACTAGGAATTCAGGGCTGATTCAATACTAGGAAAACTATCAATATAGTTGACTATATCAATAATAAAATCAACAGAAATCATACGATTATCTCAACAGATAAAGACAAAACTTTTGACAAAATATAGCACCTACTAAAAACACTAAAAAGTATAGGAATAAATGGAGTTTTCCTTAAAATGATAAGCATTATCTGTCTAAAACCATTTGCAAGCCTTGTATGTAATGGAGATAAGCTAGAAGCATTCCCAATAAGATCAGGGATGAAACAAGGATGCCTATTATCACCACTAATACTCAATATTGTACCATTTCACACATGAGGAAACTGAGGCTCTAGGCTTACCCAACAGGTGCCTGATGAAAGTACAAATGCAGGTCTTCCTGGCTTCAAGGCTAGCACTTTACCCACTATATCTCACCTTCTTCCAACAGTATACAAACAACTTACAACACAGAAAGAGCTATAAAAATTCAAATAAGGAAGAAAGAAGACTAAATTGTGGAGATAGTCTCACATTTCTGGACTCAGCCCATGCGTGGATTTGCTTTGTATGATTATGCAAATTTATTAGAAGTGTTCTCTTTTTGTTTTTGGTTGCTTGTTTTTTTTTTTTCAATTGGAGGAGGGGTGGGGTTTGGAAGGGAGAAGAGGGCTAGGCAAAAAGTTACTCAAAAGAAATGAAAGAGGGTCATTGAAGTATTTAAAGGAAAACATCTACAAGAGAAGGAAGTTCACCAGAAGGAAACCATACATAAGGGATTTGCAACAAAACCCAGAGGAGGTAGCTTTGGGCTATGATTTTTAAGATAAGTATGACTTTAATTGGTGGAGATGGAGAGGGGACATTCTAGAAGAGAAGAAGAGCCAGAACAAAATCATAGAGATGAGGAAAAAAGTAGACTTGGGTTTAACCTATCATTTAGGAAACACAATTAAAATTTCTAGTATCTCACATCACTAGATGAAAGAATTATTTTCCAGTTCCTTCATGATGACTGAAGTGAAGCTTCTTGCAAAATCACATATGTACTTGCAAAATCCTTTGAGATTCTGTGACAAAAGGTTCAATATTTATGGCTATTAAAACAGTTGATTTCTAAACATTCTTAAGTGGCCATATGACAGATCAAGGATCTCACATTAGACTTTGTGAATAAACAAAAATAAGGCAAAGTAAAAATAAATAAAAATAACGGCTTGGGACTAAAGTTGCTTCTAAAGAGGAGCCAGTATAGTATTGTGTCATGTTGGTGATAGCTTTGTAAGGGCCATGTGGAATAACCAAGTAGACCATTATGGGGTCTCATGAGCATAGGTACGACTAGTCAAGAATCCATGTCTTACTTCTCTTGCCAGGCCCATCTGGGTCCTGACGCGGTCCAATGGGACCTCAGGCCACAGCCTGGGATTCATTCTCAAATACCTTAAGCTAATAAACTAATTTATTACTAATTTATTCCACTCATCCCCCTTCTCCTCCATGCTTCACCAAGACTGGAGGCAACTATGGGCTCTCTCAGCCTCCATGGATCTTACCAACCTGGAAAGACTTCTAGTGCATGCCTGCTTATAAATTCTATGTCTATTGACCAAGGATCAATGCCAAGTTGGCCATAGGATTTCTTTTTACTGTAATGTAGCAGTTCTGATACAGTAGAAGAAGAAACCTAGAGTTGGAGTCAGAGGACTTGGTCTTTAGTTCCATCTACACCACTTACTGGGGCAGCTTGTGGTTCAGTGGATAGAGTGCTGAACCTGAAGTCAGGAGATTCAGCTTGAATTTAAATTCAACCTCAGACAATTACTAGCTGGCTGACCCTGAGCAAGTCACTTAACCTTGTTTGCTTCAGTTTCCCCATCTGTAAAATGAACTGGGCAAGTAAATGACAAAGCATGCCAGTATCTTTGCCAAGAAAACCCCAGAAGGAGTCACAATGAGTCAGACAGGACTGAAGTGACTGAACGACAACATGTCACTTAGTACCTAGTTGTTATTGGGCTTTCACTTAACCCGGCTGGGCCTCAGTTTCCTCTTTTGTAAAATTAGGGGGCTGACAAGACTCACTCTAAGCAGGCTTTCAATTCTAAATCCTCTGTCATAAGAAAGTAAAAGACAAATACATTATTAGGAATCATGAAAGAAGCCTCCCCGCTTTTATGGATTAGTTTACTAGGAGTGTATCTTATATAGCCTTACATTCAAAGTAAAATATAAACAGTCTGCTTCATTGTTATTTAAGACTGCAAAGTAACAATATATTATGGGCTGAAGAGAATGTGGATAGAAATACTGTCCCTAGGCAGAGAAGCTTCAGTCAACTGGAATAAGTAGTCCAAAGAGGAGCTACTTGTCATTATCATTGTTTTAAGGAGTGTGCAACTACTCAGTTCATCAAGACCACAAGAACTCGCTTCTCTAACAGAGCTATTTCCTGGGTTGGCATTTTAGCAAATCAAGCATTTGAAATAATGTGGCAGCTCTATCTTAACCAAAAGATGTAATTTCAGAGAATCCTCTTACATCCTCTTCATAGGAGGAGGCTGGGGAGAGAAAGAAAATCAGTCTTGCATAAAATATAGTCTATGTATTTCCTTTTTAAAAAGAGGCCACTAGAGTTAGCTTCAGCTGAAGTATTGGACTGAATGAAAAGAGAATATATATATGGTAATTAGATCCTTTCAACCTATCTGAAACATAACTAGGACTTTATGTACATGGCTTCAGGGGAAAGGGTGGGGGGAACGGGGAAGGGTGAATGACTAGAGGGAGCAAGAGAAGGAAGAGAGATGGGAGGAAAGGGGAAAAGAAAGGGAGGAGGAAGGGAGGAAGCACCCAAGACAATGGGCAGAGAAAACACCTGTATTTAGAGAGGTAGCAGAGACCTTAGGGATGCTCCAAGGCTGCTGCAGAGAAGCCCATTCACACCCCTACTCCTTCCAGAAAGGAGCCATCTGGCAGCTTCATACTTTAACTAATTATTCTTGATAAACAGATACTGAAACCAGTTGTTTCTTCACACCTGAGAGCTAAAAAGCCTGACTGCTGGAGCAGTAAATCTTACAGTACACAGGGAACTGCTCTTGGGGAAGGGACTGAATATGGGGGAGAGGGGGGTGGCCAACTCCTCCCAAATCCTCAAAATATAATGTTGATTATGTTTCCCAAGAATCAATGATGAAGCATTCTACCCACTTCCTGACAGAACTAGAGGACTCGATGCAGAATATTTTTGAATACGGCCAATTCCTGAATTCGTTTTGCTTGATTCTACATATTTGTTAAGAGAATTTTTTTTACCCCCAGTGGAGAAGAAGTGGGAGGAAGAGAAACTAGATTTTTGTTTATTGAAAAAATAAAATAAAAATTTTAACTATAATGTTAGGGTAGAAGGCACCTTGGAGATCATTTAGTCTAACTCCTTCATTTTACAAAGGAGGAAAATGAAACCCCAGAGAAAGGAAGTGAGTTTCTCAAGGACATAAAGGAAGGTTTATTAAGAGATATAATGAGAGAACATAATTACCATCCATTCTCTTCTTACAGAAAATGAGAATGAGTTGAGGAAGTGATCAATGAAGCCCAAATCTCATCAATTCATTGGAGCTACAAGGAACCTTGAAGACCACCTTATTCAACGCCCTCATTCTAAAGAAGAGAAAACAGAGGCTCAGAGTGAGTTTTGGAGAGGCAACTTTGAATCAAGGTCTCTTGAATTACTCCCCAGGACTCTTGGAGGCAAATTACTAAAATCTGAAAAGGAAGGAAAAGTCTCCTCTGAAAAAGAGGCGAAGACCTCCTTTTTGGTACTGCACTACTTAAAGCACCCTCACCATCACCAAGTTTGTGATACCACAAAGAACTCCTAGGCCTATAATAAATGAAAGAGAGAGATTCAGAGAATCCCGGGAAGAATTATATGAATGGAGGCAAAGTAAAATAAGCAGAACTAGCATAATAATGTATTCAGTAACAACAAAAATTTAAAAAACTTGATCAATGAAATGACAATCACAACTCCACAGGACCAAATATAACACACACCCACTCCTGACAGAGAGCTGACAGTCCCAGGATGTAGAATGAGGCAGGAATCTTCTGAAACAGCTAATAAGTGGATTTTCTTTGTTTGACTATTCACATTGGTTACAAAAGTTGTGCTTTTCCTTTTTTTTAAATGGAGGAGGGTACTGTGCAGAATTTTTTTAGAAAAAATGTTCCAGACATGAATTAATAGAGTGAAGTTCTTTTTTAAATATTGCAAATATATGTATAATCAGTTATGTTGTTTAAATATGAGCTTTAGCAAACTATATTTTTAAATCTGTTTTGAAAAGAAGCAAATAGTAATCTACAAGACTGTGATGTTACAGTTGTTAGGAAAGGCAATCATAATTTTAGAAAAATTGGCTTAACTGATTTTTTTAAATAAGATATAGAATGATATTGAGGTGGTACTGAGGTGTCAGAACCAAGATGCATCCACAAAATGTTTTTAAAAGAAAAAAAGGAGCTCCTACACCTGGAAAAGCATTCCCCCCCAACAAGGGTCACTTGTTCAGTCAACCATCACTTATTTAACCACCTAACTATGCACCAGACATTGTGCTAAAGTGCTGGGGATATTTTAAAAAGGACAAAAAACCCACAATGCTTGCTCTCAAATACTTCGCTTTCTAGTAGGATAGGGGAAACAAAACACGAACAATTGTGACATTTATTCATACACATATATATATACATATTGACACAAATAGATATATTATATATATACACACATATACATACAGATAGATATATTTATTTTTATATATACACATACACATAGACATATACAATATACATATATGCTATATATTAATATTATATTGGCTATATAATTGTATTAATCATTATAAATTAATAGTGATATATAGTATGTAACAACACATTATAACTATGTATTGTATGCTATACATACATCATATTGTGTTACGTAATATACATATAATAAATTGGGGGGCTAGTCTCAGAGGGAAGACTATCCCCGATTCATCATATATAAGATCCAAAGACTAAAGAGGATTAGGAAAGACTTCTTACAAAACGCAGGACTCTAGTTGAGTCCTAAAGAAAGCCAGCAATGCCAGGAGGCAGAGATTAGTAGAAAGAGCTTTCCAGTCATGGGGTACAGACAATAAAAATGTTCATATTGAACAAGTGAGTATCTTGTAGCCCACAAAGGAGATGGGACAGAAGAGGCCCATGTCACTGGATCCAAACAATTTAATAGCTGAGTTAGGGATAAACAGAAGAGACCTGAGGCAAGGTGACCAACTAGCAGCTATTGTAAAAATTTAGGGGTGAGGTGACAAGGGCCTATACCAGGACAGTAACAATGTCAGAGGAGAGAAAGGACATGTATAAGAGATGGGGAGAAGGTAGACTCATCAGTTTGTGACTTTTGATTGCATGAAGAGTCAAAGATGACACCTAGGTTGTGAGCCTCAGTGACTTCAAGGATGGTGACATCCTCTACATTAATAGGAAAGTTAGGAATAGCAGAAGGGTTGGGGGAAAATAGAATGATACAGATTTAGACATTACAAGTTTAAGATTAGATATCTACAAAACACCCAATCCCAGATGTCTAATAGGCAGGTAGAAGTCAAGAAAGGTTGTAACTGGACAAGTAGCTATGAGAGTCATCTACATAGAGATGATCATTGAAACCATGGGAGCTGACACGATCACCAAGTGAAATACCATAGAGGGAGGAAAGAAGAGGACTCAGGTCAAAGCCTTGAGGGATTACCAAGGTTAGTGGGTATGTGGATGAAGATCCAGTGAGGAACACAGAAGAGTGGCCAGACAGGTAGAAGAACCAGGAGAGAGCACTGTCACAAAATCCTAGAGAGAAGAGACTATGAGTGATTGACAGCATCAGGATTGCATATAGATCAAGAAGAATTGAGAAAAGTTCATTTAATTTGACAATTAGATCATTAGTATCTTTGGAAAGGGCAGTTTCAGTTGTATGATATCTGAAGCCAGACTGCAAAGAGCTAAAAAGAGGAAATCAGAAATGAGCCATGGGCAGCCCCCAAGGCTCTGTCCTGCGCACTCTTCTCTCTCTCCTCTATACTGTTTCACTGGGTGATCTCATCAGTTCCCATGGTTTCAATGATCATCTCTATGCAGATGATTCTCATCGCTACTTGTCCATCCCCAACCTCTTTTCTGACCTCCCCTCTCACATCTCCAACTGCCTATTAGACATTTTGACCTGGGCATCTGGTGGCTATCCAGTTTTAAATTTACTACATCCAAAACTGAACTCATTTTCCTCCTCAAACCCCTCACTATTCCTAACTTTCCTATTGGTGTAGAGAATACCACTATCCTCAAAGTCACCCAGGCTTACAACCTTGCCACCTAATATAGCTGACCTTCTCAAGGAGTTTAGCCACAAAAGGGAAGAGAGACATGGATGATAGCTAGTAGATGGATGGACCAAGTGAGGGTTTTTTGAGGAAGGGGAAACATGGGAAAGCATAGATCACATCCTTATCTGAGACCAAAAGCTTCTTAGCTACACTACAGCCCACTACACTTTCACTTCCATTCTCCTCCTTTCTCCACTGGACTTGGGGAAAACAGTGGCTGTCTCCCTTCTCCCTAGGCACCCCTCTCCTCATTAGTCAATTATGGATGACTAGGGGGGCAAGGGGAACCTGCCCAACAGCTGTTCTCCTTCCTATTCTCAGACAAAATATGCAATGGTCACTGTAGGCACCGAGGTGACCAGTTCACAGGATCACATTCTGAGCTAAGCCTCCTTCCTCTTTTCTAGGTCAAGCCTGAGTTTACAGCCCACTAGATGTGGATTCTGACCCCACAATTCCCCCAGAGCAAGGAAGCCAAGAAGCAAGTGCAGCTGGGCAAAACAAAGGTCAAAGCATTGAACCTGGAGTGAGGAAGACCCAAGTTCAAATCAGACTTCAGACATGAGCTGTGTGACAATGTCTGCCTCAGTTTCTATAACTGTAATATGAGGATAATAACTGCACCTGTTACACAGGGTTGTGAGGATCAAATGAGAGACCTGTAAAGTTCTTAGCATAATGTCTGACACATAATAGGAGTTTAATAAATACTTATTTCCTTGTTTGTTTGCTTCCTTCTCCAGAGGAGCACAAGCACATTCAGCCCTCTATCCTCTTTGTATTTCCCAAGCCTCTGGCAAATTTTGAGCACTTTGGCAAATCATTATTAACATCATAGGACCGTCATATTAAATGTCAGACTCAAAGAAACTCAAACTCACACATATCTAGATCCAGGTAAAGCTTGCTCAGAGGTCATCTAGTCCAAAGCCTTTATTCTGCAGAGGAGAAAACTGAGACAAAGTCAAACAGGTGGTAATCTTCAAAGACAGAATTTGAACACAGGTCCTCTGATTCTAAAGCCAGTGTGACCCTGGGCATTTAACTCTTAAGGCAGTGGAATTGTTATATGTATATACAGTATACACATATATAAGAAAAATTGGGGACAGTGTCAGAGGGAAGACACTACAATTCAGGAAGCTGGAATAGGCTTCCTGCAGAAAGTGGGACTTTCCAGTACCTCCTCCTTGACAGGGTGGGGGAAGTACAGAATGAGACATTTATTTTCAAAGACAGACAATGGGTAATTTGTTTTGTTTGACCACAGACATTTATTACAATGGAATGTTTTCAAAGGAGGGTGGAATGAGTTAATAGAAGAGGTAAATGATAGACTTGAAAAAACAATAAAAGGAAAGAAATAAAGTATTTTAAAATACACAGAGGAAAACAAAAACACGTTCAGAAGGGGGCACAAATTAAAGGATTTTGTTATTAGCTTATTCAATTTAGCATATGTGTTTTTAAAAAAAATAAAGCAATAATAAAATCTTACAAAAAAAAATGTACAGAAACATGGAAAGTCTCATATTATATGATGAGAAGAAAGTACAGCCAAAGGAAAATATACTCACTGACCACAACAACATAAGTAAAGTCTTCCTGAAGAGGCAACAGAACTGCTGAAATAATCTGATCAACGTTATACTACCACATTATCCAAGTTCAAGGGCACATTTCTATTAGCAATCCATAAGCTAATTGTTTCAGAGAATGCATGTTGGAAAATGGGTTATTTGGATGTTTGCTGGGCAGTGCCTGCTGAGGAAGGGGAAGGAAACAGGGATTTATTAATCCCCTACTATGTGTCAGGCCCTGTGCTAAGTACTTTACAAACATTACCTCATTTACACCAAAACAACCTGTGTCAATACATTTCTTTAAACATGCAAAATTACAAGATGGGGAAAGGCATTCCCTGTGACTGATGAGAAGCAGTCAGGAGCTTTCCATTTCCCCTGCGATGGGAAGCTCTTGGTAGGAAGCCATGAGAAACAAGATGAGAAAAGTAGGTGGGAAACCCCCTCAAGGGTAAACCCAAAGCGGACAAGATTAAGCTTTAATTATCTCTTCCAGCGCTTGGCACCATGCTTCACATGTAGCAGCAATTTCAAATAGCTGTTGCTTCATGAAGGAAGAATGAATGAATGAATGAATGAATGAATGAATGAATGAATGAATGAATGAGTGAATGAATGAGTGAGTGAGCGAATGAGTGAGTGAATGAGTGAATGAGCGAATAAACAGCCCTGTTTGCCAGGCTAGAAAGTTGAGAATGTATCATAGAGGCAGTGAGGAGTCAGAATTTTTCAACCTGAGTGTAACAAGATAAAGGAATTGGTTCTAAAAGATTAACCCGCTGACACTGTGCAGCAGAGAGGTCAGTGATCCAGGGGTGAGGCCATCAAGGACTGTTCAGAGGCAGAAACAGACCTTTTTAAAAGGATCACACAAAAGTGAGAGATTTTTCATAGATCAATAGACTTGGTTATTTACTGACTATAGGAAATAAAAGAGAGAAGGAAGTGAAAGATGACTTCAAAGCCGGAATCTGCAGCCTTCTAGACATGAAGTACGAAGTGCCAAGTTACTGAGTTTCAGTTTTCTAGAAAGCTGGGAGGGCAAGAAGTGAAAGGATAGCAATCAATTCGAAAATATATTTTCCTCCAATCTTAGGCAAATTAGAGAGGGTTAACAAATTCTTTTAAAATGCAAATATCCCTATGAGAGTTAAGCCTCATTAACACCTTAATGTGAATGATTTTAATTAGGTAGCCAAATCACTTTCACTGAGATCCCAAGCTGAGACCAACCAAACTACAAGAAAGGATGTTCTGGTGTAGAACTCATATAAGACCGTACGTTGTCTCGGGGAGAGAGGAGGGAGGGAGGGGGAGCAAATTTAAGACTTATGGAAGTGATTGTTGAAAAGTGAAAACAAACAAATTTATTTAATTTAAAAATAAAGAAATAAAATTTTAAAAAGAGAAAGTTTTGTTTTAAGAAGCTAAAAAGGGAGAGAGAATTATGAACCAAGAGACACTTGGGAGAGGTCAGGTCTTACTAACCTCTTCTGTTCCACTGAGATCATTTCTCCTTTGAGACTGGCACAAGGATGACCACCAACACCTATTCCCAGGTTTGAGGTTCTCCCCTGTATAGCTGAGAAAATGTAGTGTCTCTGATGGACAAAGGAAAGTCAAGAGGAAAAAAAAAGAACGGGCTTGAGTGTGAAGCTATGGGAGCTTCAATTCAAAATACGCTAAATTTTAGGTGATGGCATTGTGTCCAAATAGAAGTATCCAGCAGGCACTTCAGTTGGAAATAAAGAGTTGAAGTTTAAAAGGCAGCTGTGGATGAGGGAGAGAATGCTGGACTTGGCAATCAGGAAGACCTGTATTCAAATCACAGATCTGACACTACCTGGCAGATTGACCTATAAGCATTTATTAAGTACCTACTGTGTGCCAGGCACTATGTTAAGTGACAGAGACACAAAGAAAGGCAAAAACAATCTGCCCTCAAGGAGCTCACATTCTAATGGATGAGACACCAGTAAAAAAGATCAGGTTTTAGCTGAGACTTAAAGGAAGCCAGGGGAAGAAAGGAAGCAGAGACCAGTATGAAGAGCATTCCAAACACTGGGTACAGCACATAAACTTCAGTTTCCTCATCTGTAAAATGGGAATGATAATGGCACGTCCTCAAATGAAGAACAATTGAGATCATGAATTAAAGCATTTTAGAAACTTTACAGTACTACATAAAAGTCAGTTTTTAACTAATAAATACTGTGCAGACACAAAGATGCCAAAGCTATCAGCAGAGAGTGATTGTACAAGTCATTAAGACGGTTGTAGAGAGAGAGGGCAGAAGGTTGATTGCTAGGGATTTGCTCCCAGAGTTTTAATTCAATAAGCATTTATTAAGCCTCTACAACCTGGCACAACAGTACAGATTTAATAAATGCTTGCTGATTGGTTGGTTGGTGGGGGGAAAAAAGGAACCACAACTGATCAGAGAGGTACGAAAAAGATCACAACAGGGTAGTACAACAGCTTCCATCCTTTTCAAGAGCAACCACACACGACAGGAGCTGTGACTGCTAGTATCTTGTGATTGTAGAAATACATGAGGACAAAAGCTACTATGAATTCCATTTTCAGACAAATTTTTACTCGGTTGATGAGAAGCATATCTGACCCTTTGTAAAACTCAAGAGTTGGATGTTCAAACTACCACAGTAGCTTGTGCCTTTCCTCACTGGTTATCTCCAATTTACCTTGTACATCTCTCGTTAGTACACAGTTGTTTGCATGTTGCCTCCCCCCTGGGACTGGGAGCTCCCGGAAGACACAGACTATTTTTGCCTTTATTTACATCCTCAGAGCTCAGTACTATATCTGGCACACAGTAAGCACTTAATAAATGCTTTCTGACTAACTACGGGGGTGGGGGTAGAGACAGAGAAGGTCAAAAATACACTCAGAGCAGCTAGGTGGTGTCATGGATAAAATTTTGGGTCATGGAATCAGGAAGACCTGAGTTCAAATCTAGCCTCAGACACTTAGTAGCTGTGTGACCCTGGGCAATTCACTTAACCCTGTTTGCTTCAGTTTCTTCATCTGTAAAATGAGGTGGAGAAGGTAATAGCAAACTACTCCAGCATCTTTGCCAGGAAAACCCCAAATGGGTTCACAAAGGGTTGAACAGGACTGAAATGACTCAATAACAGTAAAAGAAAAAAAAAGATTTTTTTTCTTTTAGGCATTTATGAAGCAGCCTGTCAGCACAAAATCTATGACTCATACCCATGTGTTATTGATGCTAAAGATTAAAATGACTGCTTGAGCTTAGTGACCCCTTGCAATAACTTGTGGGGCACCCTAGAAGTCCTCAGCCCACAAGTTAGAAATGACTGGTGTAGCATCACAGATGAGAAAAGGGGGAAAAAACTTCCAAGAAAAGAGTGGTCCACTGTGTCAAATGTCAAAGAAAGGTCCAGAAGAATGATTGAGAAAAAGCCTTTGGAACGTCTAAGAATAAAATACATTATGTCTCCTTGGTTGGAGATACTAGATCCCTACAAAGGCCAATAGAGTGGGAGGAGTTTCAAAGCATTAAGGAGGGAGTTGGTGATGAGGAAACTGACAATAAACAAACATGAACTATTACTTCAAGAAGTCTGACAGCGAGAGTAAAAGACGATATGTACTTAAGAATATCATTTATCAGTAACTAAAGAATATAACAGGTTTAAGAAAAAGGTGGGTGGTGTTTTTTTTATTTTAAAAATACATGTACAGGAAGGAGTCAGAAAAGAGATTCTAGAGAAGACAAAGAACTTAAGAACCATGTCCTTACAAATCAAAAGTGACAGAACCTAAGGCACAGAAAGAGAGAATACACTTCTTCCACTGGACCCAGATTAACTGTTAAGAGGATGGATGAGGAGAAACAAAGAAATGCTGAAATAAATGCACTCGATTCTAACCCTCAATTCTGGCAGCATTCTGCTGCAAGCTAGCTTTGTGATCACCTCTCTGGATCTCTGGTAAAGTACAGGAATTGGACATCTAAATGATCTCAGTAATTAATACATAGTAAGCACTCAAATGCTTGCTTGTTGCCTCTAGGGTCCCTCATAGAGCTAAAATTCTATAATTCTAACAGCTTCAGATTTACTTGCACGTGACATGGAGAGAAAAATTTATTATTTGACTCACTTAAAGGAAATTTGATCTTTCCTTCTGCCAAAAGAGGCCACAAGCTCTCTACAATTTAATACACTGACTAGCTATGCCATTCTGACACTGTCAAGACATTTAATCTCTTGGAGTCTTGGTTTTCCCATTGGTAAAACAGTTGTGAGGATTCAATGAGAGATTCTAGGCAAGGTGATGTATAAATCTTACAGCACCATGTAAATATTTCTAAATAATATTTTATTTTTTCTCCTTAATCACATGTAAAAATAATTTTTTAATATTTGTTGGGGGTTTTTTTAAGTTTTGAGTTCCAGATTCCATTCTTCTCTCCCTTCTTTCCCTCATCTGTTCTGTGAAGTCTGGATTCAGTCAAAGGGCCACAGTTGAAGACCTAGAGGGCTACATGTGGCCACGGATTCTCACTACTGGGATAAGCAATCTAATATGTTGCTACATGGGCAATCATGTAAAACATTTTTATATTAGTGATTTTAGCACCATATAAATACAAAAACTGTGATCATTATCATTATTATTAGGGAAATACACCTTGAGACTTGGGGTGGCCAAATATTTAACCACCCTGGAGTCAACCTGGAACTGAAGCTCTTCAGACTCATCAGAACTCATCCTTAAAGAAGAGACACAAAGTCTACTACCAGGTCCCTTCCTTGAAGCTCTGCTGGCTCGATAGGATCTGCCAGAGCTTGAGTTCCAAAGATATCAACTTGGCTGTCTATGTAACTTTAATGTATAATCAATGAGATACAAAATAATATACATCTCTACAAGGTCATTTGCAGGAAAAAAAGATATTTTTGAGGAAACAAAAAAAAAGAACTTTTAAAAGCACAAAAAAATCTATAACATGCCTGAATATGTCCCAATATTACAAACTTCATAAAGCAGTCTTCATTTTTCCTTCAAAAGCCTAAAGTACATGCTGAGTGAAATGAGCAGAACCAGGAAAATGCTACACACAGTAATAACAGCATTGTGTGATGATCAGCTATGATTGACTTAGCTCTTCTCAGCAATACAATGATCCAAGACAAATCCAAAAGACTTGTGATGGGAGATGCCATCTACATCAAGAGAGAGAACTATGGAGTCTGAATGCAGATCAAAGCATGTAACTTTCATTCTTTTTTGTTTTTCCTTTCTCATGGTTTTTCACTTTTGTTCTGATTCTTCTTTCACAATATGACCAATGGGGAAATATGTTTAACATCACAGCATGTATATAATCTGTATCAGATTGCCTGCCATCTTGAGGAGGGGGAGGAGAGTAAGGCAAAGGAAAAATTTGGAACTTAAAATCTTATTTCATGATTACAGTATATATAATCATATTAGAAAGTTGCCTTTCTGTCTGCCTTTATGATATATTTAAAGAATGAGAAATTTTGCAACAAGTATTGCTGAGAAAGTATCTCAAATATATAGAGAACTGAATCAAATTTATAAAAAATACAAGTCATTCTTCAATTGATACATGGTCAAAAGATATGAACAGACAGTTTTCAAAGAAATCAAAACTTTCTCTAGTCATATGAAAAAATGCTCCAAACCACTATTGATCAGAGAAATGCAAATTAAAACAACCCTGAGGTACCACCTCACACCTATCAGAGTGGCTAATATGAGAAAAAATAAAAATGCTGGATGCTGGAAGGGATATGGGAAAACTAGGACACGGTGGAATTATGAACTGATCCAACCATGCTGGAGAACAATATGAAACTATGCCCAAAGGGCTATAAAACTGTGCACACTCTTTGATCCAGCAATAACACTACTAGGTCTATATCTCAAAGACATCCAAAAAAGGGAAAGGACCTATTTGTACATAAATATTTATTTATAGCAGCTCTTTTTGTGGTGGCTAAGACTTAGAAATCAAAGGGATGTCCATCAATTGGTGAATGGCTAAACAAACTATGGTATATGATTGCAATAGAATATTAATGTGCTATAAGAAGTGACAAACAGGATGATTTCAGAAAAACCTGGAAAGACTTACATGAACTGATGGAAACTGAAGTGAACAAAAGCAGGAGAATGATGCATTCTCCACACAGTAACAGCAATGTTGTTTGATGAAGAACTGTGAATAACTTTTCTATTCTCAGCAATACAAAGATCCAAAACAATCCCAAAGGAATAATGATGAAGCATACTATCTGCTTTCAGAGAAAGAATTGGTAATGATTAAATACAGACTGAAGCATGCTATCTCTCACTTTCTTTTATTCAAGTCTTCTTGTACAAAATGTTTAATATGGAAATGTTTTACATAATTGCATAAGTATAACCTATATCTGCTCACCATCTCAGGGAGAAGGGAGGGGAGAGAGGGATAGAATTTGGAACTCAAATAAAAAAAGTTTAAAAACTGAAAAAAAAAGAATGAGAAATTTTGCAAAGTCAAAACCAAAAATACGTCTCACACAAGCAATGTTTTACACCCAGTTTAACAGTGGTAAGAACCCCATATAATGAGCTTATCTGTCTCCACTTCTTGACTATATGTCACAGGCTATTACAAGGAACCATTTGGTTTCATTCAAATCCTTGAGCTGTAGTGAAATTTAATTATTTTGTATACTGCTGGAATCAATGGATCATTGATGTGGCTTAGGAATCTTTTTATTATTCAGAGATTCTTGTGGCAGTGAGATCTATAACGCATAAGGGTACCTGACCTATACCACTGCACATGCATAGTTCTGAAAGCAACTTCCAAACCACTGATTGAATGGTGTCCCTGAACAGGTCAATATCACCTTTCTCCTACAGCAGAGAAAAACAGCCAAGGTTATTTGGCCGGAAAATGAATCAATATGCATAAAGTAAGTTTAACAAAGTTGGGAGCATTACCATACTTTCAACAGAGCAGAGCTGACAGGCATTTCATTGATCACCTAGTCCAGCCCCCTCAGTTTATAAAAGAAGAAAGTAAGGTCCAAGGAAAGGCAGCTGTTTTTCTGAAATGACAAAGTGAAAATCAGCAGTAGGATTTCCATAAAAACTCTGATTTCAAAACCAGCATTCTTTCTACTATGCTACAATTCCACTCTAATTCACACCAAAGGAGAAAAGGAATGAATTGCTTCTCAACGTTAGTAGAATGTGAGTTCCCTAAAGCCAGAGACCTTTCTATAAATGTATCCACAAGATACATTAGTAAATTCACAAGATACTTAGTAAATGTTTGTTGTTACTGCAACCATCAGTATGCTATTTTAAGTTCAGAAACGTCACTGGCTGTTCAGAAAACGCTAGCAAAGAAAACCATTCACTTGTCTGACACTACTATGTGCAAGCCACTCATTCATTCATTTAACAAGCAATGATGAAGCATCCATCACTCACCAAGCAGGGTAGTATGACTATTAATTAATCTCTGCTGCTGGGGAGGTTGAAG
The DNA here is from genome assembly GCF_028372415.1 of Notamacropus eugenii. Lineage (NCBI taxonomy): Eukaryota > Metazoa > Chordata > Mammalia > Diprotodontia > Macropodidae > Notamacropus > Notamacropus eugenii. The sequence continues at coordinate 149,097,653 of NC_092877.1, read as the reverse complement.
CTGGTAGATTTTTTGAACAAGAATTCTGAGCTGCTTTAGGCTAAACCAGGGGTGGGGAACCTGTGGCCTTGAAGCCATATGTGGCCCTCTAGGTCCTCAAGTGCAGCCTTTTGACTGAGTCCAAGTTTTATAGAACAAGTACTTTATTAAGGGGATTTGTTACGTGAAGTTTGGATTCGGTCGAAGGGCCGCACTTGAGGACCTAGAGAGCCACATGTGGCCTTGAGGTCTCAGGTTCACCACTCCTGACCAATTTAGTCCAGTATCAATATCGTGAGCATTCCTGAAAACGAAGGGAGACCAGACTGCTGAAAGAGGGGCAGATCCACCTAGGTCAGAAACTGAGCTGAACTGATCGGCAATGGGATTGTGTCATAAGTGGCCTATGTACTTCCAGCCTAGGGGAGAAAGCAATATTCAGTCTCAAAAAAAGTAAAATAAAATAAAATAGAAGCATCTATTATTGTCTAAGTGGCACAGCTGTTGCTCCTCCTTCTTTCTGAAGAGGAACCATGACCTCATGGGGAGATGTCTTCACTTGCTCATCTGGCCTCAAGACACTTACTACCTGTGTGACCCTGGGCAAGTCACTTAACCCTGGTTGCCTCAGTTTCCTCATTTGTAAAATGAGCTGGAGAGTATCTTTGCTAAGAAAATTTCTAGTAGGGTCACAAAGAATCTAACATGACTGAAAAATGAGACCTCATTTGGAGTTTTCTTGCATTTCTATCTTCAGTGCCTAGGACAGTGCCTGGCACACAGAAGGAGCTTGATAAATGTTTGCTGACTGACAGATTTCCTCCCTCACCTTGTTCAATTGTTAGTGTTTCCTCCCTCCTGAAATTACTTTGTAAAATATATCTATATTCATATGTATTAATATATGTATCTTGTGTGTATGAGAGTGTGTACGTGCTGTATCCTCCCAGTAGATTCTAAGTTCTTTGTGAGGAACAACTATTTTTTTTAATCTTTATATCTCTAGAACCTAATATAATTCCTTGCACATAGGAAGCACTTAATCAAATTGGTTGAAAGAGTAGCCTGAACTCTTTAAGCCATAAATTCTAAACCTATTGCATTTATGTAAATATCTTAGTCAGGCTTGAAGCTAAAATTTTTCTCTAGGGATGATTCCTCCAAAACAACACACATCCCAAACAACACACATTTGGACACTCATTATTTAGGACGTTGTCCTAAATAATCACACTAGATTCAGTCAGAAAACCAGGGCTTGAATTTCAGCTTGGCTATTTACTACCTGTGTGACTTTGGGCAGGTCACCTCCAGTTTGGGGTCTCAGGTTCCTCACTCGTAAGATGAAATTGTTTGACAATATGATCCGTGAGATCCCTGTGCGCCCTAAAATCAACAGTTCTAAGGAAGAAAGGGAAATGAGAGACAGACAGACTGAGACAGACTGAAAACAAGTCCCTGGAGAAAATTATTTTACCTAGAACTTCCTTTTTAAAACAATGTTGTTTTTCAGCAAAAAGAGAATATAGTCAGGGCACAACATGGAAGGTGATTTGACTGAATAACATCTGGTAGGGGATGATTTAATGGAGAAGTTACAGGGTCCTATATTATCTTCAATTTATGAGATAAAACTGGGCAGCCATGTGTTTGCTCCAATCATTTTGGCTTTTTCCATTGCTGTTCCACCATTTCTCACTTTGTCATAGAGTTGTGTACATGAACCACTGGGATACTTTTGATAAAGGCCAAAGACTATATTCATTTAAAATGCTGCCTGGGCAGTTAGGTGGCACAGCACATAAAGCAATGAAGTCAGCAAGACTTGAGTTTAAATCCCAACTCAAACACTTAACATCTGTGACCCTTGGCAAATCACTTAACTTCCATTTGCCTCAGTTTCCTCTATCATAAAATGGCAGTAATAACAGCACCCACCTCACCAGGTTGTTGTAAGGATCAAATGAAATGGTATCTGTAAAGTGGTAAGTACAGTGCCTGGCACATAGTAGGTACTTAATAAATTCTTGCTCTCTGGTTTGGAACTATGCCCGAAGGACTACAAAAATGTGCATACCCTTTGCATACCATGTGCACACCAGTAATATTGCTTCTAGGACTGTATCCCCAAGAGATCATAAAAATGGGAAAGGGAACCACATGTACAAAAATATTTATAGCAGCTCTCTTTGTGGTGGCCAAGAACTGGAAATCAAGGGGATGCCCATCAATTGGGGAACAGCTAAATAAATTATGGTATATGAATGTAATGGAGTACTATTGTGCCATAAGAAATGATGAACAGGAAGACTTCAGGGAGGCCTGGAAGGACTTATACGATCTGATGCTGAGCAAAAGGAGCAGAACCAGGAGAACTTTGTGTACAGTAACAACCACAGTGTGCGAGAGTTTTTTCTGGTAGACTTGGAACTTCATGATAACGTAAGAACTTAAAAAAAAAAATTCCCAATGGTTTTCTAAGGCAAAATACCTTCCACACTCAGAGAAAGAACTATGGAATTCATTCACAGTATGTAGCAGATCATGTTTGTGTATGTGTGCATGTGTGTGTGTGTGTGTGTGTGTTATGTTTTGATTTGTTACATGATTTCTTCCATTTATTTTAGTTTGTCTACATAGCATGACTATAGTGAAAACATATGCAATAGGAAAGTATTTGTAGATCCTATATAGAATTGTATATCATCTTGGGGAAGGAGGGGAGTGGTAGGGGGTGGGGGTGGGGAGGTCAAAATCTAAGTTTTATGGTAGTGATTGTAGAACATTTAAATAAATAAATAAATAAAATAATAAAAAAAATAAAAAAAATTATTGCTCTCTTCTTTCTCCTTTCCTCCATTAGAAATGTATAGCATGTGTTGGGTTTTACAAAGCATTTTCACATGTATGGTATCTTGTTGGTGTTATGGGGCAGGGACTGTCTTTTCTCTCTTTTGGTATCCCTGGCACTTAATATAGTGCCTGGCACATAGTAAGCCCTTAATAATATTTATTGACAGACAGATTATGGCCAGGAGTCAGAGACACTATGGAATGAGCCCTGGGCTAAGGAGTTGGGGAAGATGGCAGACAGGGCAGATATCATTAACCCTATTTGACAGATAAGGAAACAGGAGTTAAGTTACTTTCCCAAAGTTACATAGTGAGTTAATGACAAAATTAGAAACAGATCCTATTTCAGGACACTTTGCATTGCACTTCATGTATTTTCAGGATACCAGTCAACAGAAGTCATCCAACTCTTCAAATACACCAAGGTCAGTGATGAGTCCAAGGATCTAAATATCCTGCTGCTGCTGGGTTATCATCCACTGGCAATATTCCTGCACCTTGTATCGCTTCTCAGAAATCACATATCTCCTCAGTAGGATCTCCCAAGAATATTAGTGAGTTCTATTTAAACTAGATGAGCACATAGCAGGTCAAGAAAAACAATCTTGCTAAAGAACACTAGCTAGCTATCACAAACTGACCAACTGTGATTCCAAGAGCTGAGAGGAGGTTATTGCGGGGAAATACTCAGAATGTTCAAAGGGATCTGTGATCTCAGTGAGCTAGATACTCCCTTAAAAATGCAAATTACAGAAACCCTATGATATAGATACTATAGGTGTTATTATATCCATTCTGCCAATGAAGAAACTGTAGCTCAGGTAGGCCAAGTAACTTACCTGGAGCCACATAAAATATACATGTACTGACCATACAGTTAATCTGGCACAGGGAATATATTTCAGAAAATCATGGAACAAGATGATCGGCAACCTCATGTTGTAATAAGTAGTTAGAAGTCCATCCTTGGAATCATAAATGCTTGGGGTCAAGTCCTGCTCCTGATACACAACACTAGCTGTATGACCCACAGGCAGCTCACTAAGATATCTCATAGTATCTCAGGCAACTCACTAAAACTAAAATTTGTAGTCAAATCGCTCATCTTCATGAATGGGGAAAAGTTTCCACACTGGCAAGTCCCCACATGGACAAATGCACAGGGTCTGGAAGAAACAAACAAAGGAGGCAGGGGAGCAATGAGAAAGAAAGAATAGAAATGTCTGCAAAATAAAAATCCATCTAATTCGTTTTCTAAGTTGGGTTTTTATCTTACTCTTCAGTAAGAAGGCTGGATTGCTTTTTATGATCTGTAATAATATTTCCCTTCCAGATTAGCAGGTCTATCAAACAATTCATCATGCTCCTTGCAAATCTAAATGGCCCAGTAATACGACCATAATCCCAAATCCTTTATTACTCCTTTCTCAACTAGAGTTTTAAATTGTTCCACTCCTGTCAGAACACCTCAGCGCATTTCGCTCTGTCCTCTATAAGTACATCACCTCTTGTCATCATCATGTAACGGAGCCAGGGACTATATTTAAAAGGTATAATCTCTCCCATTAACATTTCATGGCCTTACTGCATTACAATGCTCAGCCAATGGCTTTCCACTGAGACTCCCCTGCAGTAACAGGTTACTACAGCCCAGCAAGATCCCAGGGTCACCAGCCACACACTTTGCTTATGTACAACTTTTAAATCTGCACATCCCTACAATTCTTACTGCACAACCAGAGAAGCTTCCAGAGCAACAATCAGCCCAGTGCTGAAGAAACAAACCATTCTTGCTGCACACGTCTCTCATTTTAAGGTGATCCCATCCTAGCTAGGGATGATTTTTCAAAAGTGTTTAAGAGTGATGTGTCTGTGAAATAATATTGGATTTTATTTATATTATTTGGGGAAGATTTTTTTTAAAGCTTTAGTAGACCACTAAAAAAGCAGTTAGAGTACTACACTAGGCAGCTGGGTGGCACAGTGAATAGATGAATAGAGATCTAGCTCTGGAGTCAGGAGGACCTGAGTTCAAATCTAGCCTTAGATACTAACTCAGATAACTAACTAGCCAACCCTGGGCAAGTCATTTCACCCTGTTTGCCTCAGTTCCTCATCTGTAAAATGAACTGAAGAAGGAAATGATAAACCACACTAGTATCCTTGTCAAGAAAACCTCAAATGGGGTCACAAAGAGTTGGACATGACTGAAAAAGACTCAGCAATAACACTGGGCATCAAGATATCTGGCATTATAAAGAGGGAGCAGGCTTTGGAGTCAGAAAGATCTGAATTCAAATCCTGCCTCTTACACTTTTTAACCTGTATTATCATTGGCACATTCACCCAATCTCTCAAAGCCTCAGTTGCAAAGTGAGGACAATAATACTTACATCACAGGGTTATTGCAAGGCTCAAATAAGATCAGAGGATCTCCAAGTCAGAGTTGGAAGGGATCTCAAAAGCCATCTAGTCCAATTCTCACATTTTACAATTCAAATCAGCAAGCATTTATTAAGGACCTACTATGTGCCAGGTACTATGCTAAACACTGTGGATTTGAAGAAAAGCCAATCTCTGCTCTCAAGGAGCTCACTGTCTAATGGGGTGAAATCAGGCAAACAACTGTGTACAAACAAGATAAATTGGAGATCTCAGCAGGAAGACACCAAGATTCAAGATGACTCGGAAAGATTTCTTGCATAAGGTGGGACTTTAGCTGAGACTGAAGGGAGCCAGGAGGTCAAAAGGGAAACTAAGATCCATAGCAGTTACATGATTCTTCTAGATGTCTACAGGAGTAGTCACACAGAGTCTAAGTGGCAGAAGGATTTGAGCCCGAGGCCTCCTACTCCAGATCCAATGCTCTTCCCAAACAGAAGTGAATATCTGCAGGCTGTACTTTAACCTAGAAAATCACAAATTAGCATTATCTCTGTTGTAGTTTTGGTTATTTTGTCTATTACTTCCCAACTATATTTTTAACTTCATTAAATTAATTTTTAAAATTAAATTAAATTATTTTTGGTTACATTTTAAGTTCTGAACTGTCTCCTTCCCTCTCTACCCACCCCACACTGAAGAAGGCCACCATTTGATGCAGAAATAGATATAGGCTTTCAATTCTTTCTGGGTTTTACTAGTGCTAAATAGAAATGTTGATGATTTATGTGAGTTAATTTTACATCCTCCTACTTTGCTAAAATTATCAATTGTTTTAACTAGCTTTTTGGTTGGAGTATATCATCATATTGTCTGCAAAAAGAGACAGTTTTATGACCTTACCCAGTTACATTTTATTCTGCTTCTGGCACACTGGGGAGTTTGCCTGACTCTAGGAATTCTGAGGGCCCCATCCAACTAGCTGGGAGAGAATCTGATACTCTCGTGTAAACCTCAAAGCCCTGTATTAATACCATTTATTATTACTGTCATCCAAAGCCACAAGCACTTTAAAGCACCTATTAATATTACAAAGTACGGTGTCAGGTATTAGGGATACAAGTCCAAAATGGAAACGCAATTCCTGCGCTCAAGGACATCAGGCCTTAGGGGACACAACATGTAACAACGTTGCTCAGGCTTTGCTACTGTCTGTCTATGAGACATTGGACAAGTAACTTAATTACAATACACAATGTTACAAATCAAGAACCTGAGCCCAAAAGTGATAATCTGTTCATCCGGTCTATAACCTCCTAAAAGGTTGTTGATGGTCTACATTGTCCCTAGTGCTTTGTTCAGTTTATAGAAGATATTTAACCAAGGTTTGCTGCCTTGTAGGCTATCTATGAAAGGTAGGTTGATTCTGGAAAGTCTTTTGGAAATATACCCCAAAAGTTAATAGGGAAACGACTTCTAGGCCTACACCTTAAAGAGATGAAACTAAAAAGTAAACAAAAAACCAGCCCATATATACAAAAATTACTAGTAACAGTTCATTTTGCAGTAGACAACACCCAGAAACCAAGGGGATTTCTATCACTTGAAGAACTGCTAGACAAATTTTGTTACACATGTAATGAAATACAACTGTGTCATAAGCAATGATTTAGAGAAATTGAGAAAGGCTTATGAGCTGAAGCCTGAAGTAAGTAGAGCCAGAAAAACAATGTACCCAGATTAACAATAGTCATGTGGAGACAGACAGCTCTTTGTACTCAAGATGCAGAACGTGGCACACATTTTGGGACATGGCTAATGCGGGGATTCATTTTGTTTGCCTAGGTACATTTGTGACAAGGGGTTTGTTTTCCTTTTTTCCTCCCACTGGAAATAGGGAACAGAGGAAGAGGACTGGAAAGAAGAGAAAATAAATGCTTTTTCACTGAAAAAAGTTTTTAAAGGAAGAATTTTTTTTTTTAATAAAAGGGTTGCACTAATATCTCCATGGTCTCTTCCTGCTTTAAAATTACACAAACTTACTTATCTACGAGAGCAATCAATTCTCTTTAGGGTGGGTATTGGCCAGGGCTCCAGTATGTGGAATGCCACAGATTCTGGTAATGGGATTTTATTTAGTTACTTTCAGGTTTTACTGACAGTCACACTGACAGGTAGAAAACACAGGCTCTCTTATTCTGTCTGCCTGCATTCGTGAGTTCTCAGGGCTGTCTTGACTGGCATTGTTTATGGAGAAGAGTCAGCATGCCACAAAGGGAATCTGGTGCCTATAAAGGCTCAAAAAGAAAACATTCAAAAGATAACTCACTCACACAAACAGTGATGTTCTCACATGACACAAAACACTCACTGTACAAGAAAAAAATACACTCTCTTCCTTGAAGCAATATTTTAAAACTGAAAGCTATTTTGAAGATTAGTACTAGGAACAAAACACAAACTCCCTGGGTGCAAATAAACACACCTGACAATAAAAGAGCAATAAAACTTTTGTCCCTGGAGACACCACTAAAGGCTTCTTGACAAAAGTCAGCTTAGAAAAGCATGGGTCCACTATTATGGAAACATGCATATCATGTTTAGCCAAGCACATTTTCTCATGGATGAACAAGGAGAAAAGTCTAGTGTTAAGAGTAGCCTGAATGGAGCCATGATAGATGTGACTCACCACTAGGGAAATGATCTTCAATACCTCCTGTTATCAGGACTGCATGCCTAGGCAGTTTGCCATAGATTAAAACACTCTAGATTGCATTAAAATGCAATAGATTTGCATGAAAATGCAAGATTCAATTTGCATGTGCAAATTTACATTCAAATGTTAAATCAAAATTGTAATATATTGCATTAAAATGCAATAGATTTGCTTTAAATTCAACTTTAGTGTTGACTTACAGTAGGGAAGGCAGGTGGTACACAGAACTTTTTTTCCATGTTTAGAGGGTAAAGGCATGGCATCAGGCCCCAAAGCAGACCACAAATACAGGATGCAGTCACAAAAATGAACACTGAAGGAATAATTTGAATAGTGCAATCTGGCAAGAACCCACAGTCCCTTTCTTCCAGAGGAAGAACGTAGTCATGGTTCTGTTAGTTTTCACACTAATAGTAGGCTAATATCCTGAACACATATCTCAGCAACCCAGGAATGTAAAACACTTCATTACTGTTAATTCTAGATCACAACCAGCACAGAGGACAACAGAAGCCTACGCATGTTCAAGGTAAGGTTCAAAAATGGGATCCCTGGTTACTTTCTACCAAAGGCTTACAACCTTCCCTAAGAAACATGCAATTTGCTTAAAATTGACTAAAATATAATAAATAGTTCCTTGCCCTGGAGAGTAGAAATTTGTAGAACTAAAAATATGCACATTTATATAAGTAATAAAAAGCATACCTAACCACACAGAGACTGTAGAGGGAAATGAGAGAAGAGGCCAGGACACTGAAAGTTATGGAGTGTGATATGAGCATGATACAAGTGGTCAGAGAACCAAGGGAGAGTAGTGTTAGGAACACCCAGAAAGGAGGGAAGGGTAGTTAATCAATTAATAAACATTTACTAAATGACTACTTCGTAGTACAACAACCATGCTAAGTCCTGGAGATACAAAGAAATTCTTTTTTTAAAAAGAGTCCCTGGAGTTCTAGAGCCAAGATTGTGGAGTAGAAAGACACACATACTCTAGCTCTTCCCCTGTAGCCCATAAAATACCTGTAAAGAATGACTCTCAACAAATTCTAGAGCAGCAGAAGCCACAGAACTTCGGAGTGGAGGAGATTTCCAGCCCAGGGTAACCTAGAAAGGCAACAGGAAAGGTCTGTCACATCAGACACGGAGCGGAGCACAACTAAGCCTTGGCCCCGCAGTACCAGGAGGAGCAGGACCAGAGCTCAAAAAGGATTTTGAAAATCAATTAAGAGAAGTGGAGGAAAAATTGGGAAGCAAAATGAGAGCAATGCAAGAAAATCATGAAAAGTGAGTCAACAGCTTGCTAAAGGAGACCCAAAAAATGCTGAAGAAAATAACACCTTTAAAAACAGGCTAACTCAATTGGCAAAAGAGGTCCAAAAAACCAATGAGGAGAAGAAGGCTTTAAAAAGCAAAAGTAGCCAAATGGAAAAGAGGTTCAAAAGCTCACTGAAGGAAATAGTTCTTTAAAAATTAGAATGGAACAGATGGAAGCTAATGACTTTATAAGAAAGCAAGAAATTACAAAATAAGACTGAAAGAATAAAAAAATGGAAGATAATGTGAAATATCTCATTGGAAAAACAACTGACCTGGAAAATAGATCCAGGAGAGACAATTTAAAAATTATGGACTACCTGAAAGCCATGATCAAAAAAAGTGCCTAGACATCATCTTTCATCAAGTTATGAAGGAAAACTGCCCTGAGATTCTAGAACCAGAGGGCAAAATAAATATTGAAAGAATCCAAAAATCACCTCCTGAAAGAGATCCAAAAAGAGAAACTCCTAGGAATACTGTAGCCAAATTCCAGAGTTCCCAGGTCAAGGAGAAAATATTGCAAGCAGCTAGAAAGAAACAATTCAAGTATTGTGGAAATACAATCAGGATAACACTAGAACTAGCAGCTTCTACATGAAGGGATTAAAGGGCTTGGAATATGATATTCCAGGTGTCAAAGGAGCTAAATTTAAAACCAAGAATCACCTACCCAGCAAAACTGAGTATAATACTTCAAGGAAAAAAACAGTCATTCAATGAAATAGAGGACTTTCAAACATTCTTGATGAAAAGACCAGAGATGAAAAGAAAATTTGACTTTCAAACACAAGAATTAAGAGAAACATGAAAAGGTAAACAGGAAAGAGAAATCACAAGGGACTTACTAAAGTTGAACTGTTTACATTCCTACACATAAAGATAATATTTGTAACTCCTGAAACTTTTCTCAGTATCTGGGTAGATGGAGGGATTATACACACACACACACACACACACACACACACACACACACACACACAGCACAGAGTGAGTTGAATAGGAAGGGATCATATCTAAAAAAATAAAATTAAGAGGTGAGAGAAATATATTGGGAAGAGAAAGGGAGAAATGGAATGGGGCAAATTATCTCTTACAAAAGAGGTAAGAAAAAGACTTTTCAATGGAGGGGAAAAGGGGGGAGGTGAGAGGGAAAACGTGAAACTTACTCTCATCACATTTGGCTCAAGGAAGGAATAAAATGCACACCCATTTTGGTATGAAAATCCATCTTACGATACAGGAAAGTGGGGGAGAAGGGATAAGTAGGTTGGGAGGGTGATGGAAGGGAGGGCAATGGGAGGAGGGAGCAATTAGAAGTCAACACTCTTGGGGAGGGATAAGGTCAAAAGAGAGAATACAAGAAATGGGGGGGCAGAATAGGATGGAGGGAAATATAGTTAGTCTTACACAATATGACTATTATGGAAGTCATTTGCAAAATTACATATATATAGCCTATACTGAATTGCTTGCCTTCTCAGTGGGGATGGGTGGGGAGGGAGGAAGGAAGAGAAGTTGGAACTCAAAGTTTTGGGAACAAATGTTGAGAATTGTTTTTGAGTACAACTGGTAAATAAGAAATACAGGTAATGGGGTATAAAAATTGATCTTGCCCTACAGGACAAGAGAGAAGATGGGGATAAGGGAAGGAAGGGGTATTAGAAGGGAGAGCAGATTGGTGGAAGGAGTAATTGGAATGCAAGGTGTTTTGGGGTGGGGGGAGGAGAGAGGTGGGGAGAAAATTTTTGTGGAAATGAATGTTGAAAACTTAAAATAAAGAAAAGGAAAGGAAAAAAAGAGTCTCTGCCCTCAAGAAGCTTACAATTCAATAGAATGAGTATATAGTATCAAATCTATATAGTATCTTATATCATATATATATATACATATGTCAAATCAATAGGATATCACATATAGTAGTCAATAGTATCAAATACTGCTAAGAAGTCAAAGAAGGATAAGGATTGAGGAAAGGCCTTTAGATTTGTCAATTAAGAGATCACTGGTAATTTGGGGGAGAACAGTTTCAGCTGAGTAAAAAAGTTCAAAGCCTATGAGTGAGAGAAGAATTGAAAAAATGTACTGTAGTCCCTTCACTGCAGAGGTGGGGGGCTGTGGGTATGAAACAGTACATGTCAGATACAGTCAGTGTGTTGATTGCTTGATTTTGCTTAACTGCTTTGTTTCTTTTTTAAATCTTTGTTATGAAGGATGACTCATTAGGGAGTACGGAATAGGATATAGTTATAAATGAATGTGATACAAAATAAATGTGATATTAATAAATAATAAATGTATGTATTTAATTAATTTGGTAAACAAATAATAAAATCAATGTGATATAAAAACAAAAAAGATGGAGAGGATGGAGGGAAGGAGAGAATTCAGAACTGAAAATAAGAGTGAATTTTAAAATTTGAATGAAAATTAATTTTTGTAGGAAAGTGCATAATTTATAACAGTAGCATCAAACTCAGATAGAAGCAGGAACACATAAGGATCCCTGTGCCAGGAGCTGTATTTGGCCTGTATTTGATACCTCTGGTTTAGAAAACACAAGCCCTGAAAGACAAACTGTGACTCCAACAATAAAGCAAGCTAGCTTCCTCCTAACAAGAAAGGCATTAGACCCAAGATACAGAATAGCAAAAACATTTTTGGACATGGCCAAAGTGTAGGCTTCTTTTACTTGATTGCTTATTTGGTTGGTGTTTCACTAAATCTTACTCTTTTTTTAATTAACACAAACTGATTTTCTTTCCAAACCCTCCTCCCTCTAAGAAAAAACAAACAACTTTTAATAAATTCCCACATGGGCCATGTCCAAAAAATACATCTCTCTGCGCACCCTGCATCCATCACTTCTCTTTCAGCAAGTAGACAGCATGCTTCTTCATCAGTCCTATTGAGTCACAGATGGTCACTGTGTTGACCAGAGTCCTTACAGCTCTCAAAGTTGTTTGTTTTCAGTGTTACTGTTGTATAAATTGTTCCCCTGGTTCTACTGGCTTCACTCCTCATCACTGCATCCAAGTCAGGTTTCTCTGAAGTGATTTTTGTTGTGGTTCAGTTGTTTCAGTCATGTTTGACTTTTTGTGACCCTATTTCAGGTTTTCTTGGCCAAGACACTAGAGTGCTTTGGCATGTTCTTCTCCAGCTCATTTGACAGATGAGGCAAACAGGGTTAAGTGATTTTCCCAGGGTCAGACAGCTAGTAAGTTCTGAGGCCAGATTTGAACTCAGAAAGAGGAGCCTTCCTGACTCCAGGCCCAGCACTCTATCCACTGCACCCCCGTACCCTTGTTCATTTCTTACAGCACAGTAATGTTCCACTACATCCATATACCATCAAAATGGCTTTATTTTTACATATATATATATGATTTCTCTTCCTCTGATCACTTTGGCAACAGGCATAACAGAACAGGGAAGGGTAAGCACAGTTTGATAACCTTTGGGACAGAGTTCCAAACCTTTCCAGAAAGGTTGGACCAACTCACATGTCCACAGTGAGTACAACTGTGCCTATTAGTTAAAAGCATCAAGTTTTTCTTTTCTTTAGGGAGGGGTGAGTAGTGGGAGGTGGAATCAACGAAGCAAAGAGGAGGCAGAGAAAGTACAGTCAAAAATAAAAAGACGAAAAGAAACAAGAAAGGGCCATGGAAGCATTTTTTAAATGTTCAAAAGGGGACAGAAGGAAATTCAGAATATAGTAAGATGCTGAATTTAGAATGTTTTTTTTAAGCAAAAGATATATATTAGAGAGTCTTAGTCTCACTTAATATCATTTTCTGTTCTATTTTGGATATGAAAATGTTTTGGTTTTTTAATCACAATAATCAGCCACAAATCCGGAAGGCTCGTTACAAAAGATGTTTCCCACCTCCTGGCAGAACAGTGAGAGACTCAAGGCAAAGACAGAGAAATACACTTTTGGACATGACCAATATGAGAATTTGGGGGTTTGGACTATGTATATTTTTTAAAAGGACTTTATTTTTCTTTCCTTTTTAATGGGTGGGAGAGGGGAGAGAGTGGGAATTGAAAAATGAACATTTACCAAAATTAGCAATTAACAACAGCTAACCACAAAAATCGAAAGATTTTTTTTAGAATCATTATTGATGTTCATTAAACTGAGAAAAAGATATTTTCAAAGAAAAAAGAAAAAGTAAAGCCATAAGCATTTAGTTTAGAATGCATAATTGTCACTTACTCACATTAGGGATGGGCCTACAAGTGACAAAAGAAAAAATGGAAATGAGAGGAAGAGCAGAATTCTAGCCAGTGTGGTGCTGCCAGCAACTACCTGGTATAACATCTGGCACACAGAAGCACTTCATAAATGCTTGGTGAATGGCCTTGAAGGAGGCACTCAAAGTCTCTGGCCTCAATTTCCTTATGTTCTGATGATTTCTAAAGCTCCTCAGGGGAGGGAGTGGACTACAGATGCAAAATGGTGTCACACAGAAGCTCAGTTCATGGGATTCAGGACACTGGAGCATCAGAGCATTATTCTCACAGTGGCCAGCAAGACAAAGGTGGGGACATCTGCCCCTCCAGCATCTGCCTATCACTTTATTCTGGAGGGCAGCCGGTCAGAGAACAAGGTGAGGAATCATCTGCACCTCCTGGCCAGCACCCACTTGATTTATAGAGAAACAGACAAAGAAGACAACGTGCCAACAATAAACACAGAAGCTGACGTTAACTCTGGTTATATCATGATGTGTCAGCACAGAGCAAGCGCTGTGGGGTGTTTATAGGTTAAACTCAGATGTTTACATTACCTAGCATGGCGCAAGCTCAGTGGAGCTGTTTATGAGCCATGATTCTGGGAACCTGAATCTTTAAAAAAAAAAAATAGATCTATATCACCTTACACACATGCTGTCACATGTGACACATGCTGTCACAGAAAATCTCTGTGTCCCTTAGTTTTGCTTAACTTTTTTCTCTGTAACAAGTAAGAACTCACTGGGGGGTGGGGGTGGGGGAGAATAAGGACAATATCATGAAAAAACTGTTACAAAAGAGCATCCATAAAACTTGTAAAAGTAAAGTCCCTGAGGGCTCTAAAACTGTGCAATTCTATGTCTAATTTATTCTCAATTCTAGTCAAATGAATCCACAAATTTGTTAATGATTTATTAATTCATATTACACACTAATTCATGAAATCTCTGTCTCATTGATAAATTTATCAGGTATTTCCCTTAAGGTAAAGGTGAATTCCATTTTCAAGTGACCCAATTAAATGAAAATCAAATTGACCAAACAGATAAATTATTCACATCACAAAATGATTCACACAGGTTTATTCTATGTACAGAGATCCGCAAGCGCAATTATTCAATTATCACGTAACTTTTCAGAAACATGGTTACGATCTAAAATTATGTACATCTTAGTTCTGCCATTCCAATCAAAGTAAATTGAATAAATGTTACCAATATATAGAGGCATAAGCTGGTATAAATATATTTAACACTATAAAATACTATAGGTAGAGGAGTTTGTTTTATGTATCCTGTTTCCACCATATCTATGGCCTATAATTTCCAGAAGCACACTGATTTCCATTAGTGTGCTACTGTCCCCAGAAGTCAATGAAATATCCCAGAAATTTTAATATGTCAGCAAAATAGGAGCTGCAATAAAATTCTGTCAGGTAAAACTTAACTGAGAGCAGAGATGAGAAAACTTACCAACCCTCTCTTCTTTGCAGAGGTGGGGAAATATGAATGCAGAACACTGTAAATGCCATCAAATGTATATTTGTGTTTGGTTGATGTATTTGGTTAGTTCTGATGACTTAATTTTTTTCTTATCTTTTAAAGTCTTTCTTACAAGGAATGCCTTGGGGCATAAGGGAGATAACATAGGGAAAAAAAGGTGATGTAAAAAAAATTCAAGAAACTTTTTAAAAACACCAAGTGTCATAAAAGATGTTGAATGTCAGGCAGAAGAAACATTGTAATTACAGAAATGCAGCCATTCTGTAATGTGTCAATGGTTATGTATGAATACATTGGCATATAGCATATGCATGTGCCTACTCATCAGAATGTACCTAGTGGAGGTGATCAGGACCAGCTAGAGTATTTCTAATTTTAAAGACAATTATTTGCAAATATAGAAAGGATCTGTAGAAACAAAACCAAGGTGACTGTGTCCCAGTTTTCAGCACAGCAGGGCTACAGGTTGTTCTCTTAGGATCAAGGACGTAGAGCTGAAAAGGGGTCACTGTAGGGGTTGAGTCCAACCCCCTAATTTTAATATAAGGAAACTGAGGCCCAGGGAAGTAACATTACCTATCAAAGGTCAAATAGTAAGTGGCAAAGCTGGGATTTGAACCTAGGTCTTTTAATTCTAAATTTAGTACTCTTTTAACTGGACCAAGCCCCTCATCTTCCCTCAGTGCACACATGGATTCCATCTAGCTTTCACATTAGCTTAGTTATGTGACCTGGGAAAGTCATGATCTCTCTGAATCTTGATTTCTGTGCCTGTACAATAGATTTAGGCTAGATACTCTCCAGTCTTTCTAAACCCTAAAATGCCATCATGGCAATAGCAATGTTATACATACTGGCAAGAAGGGCGGGTGCCACTTAGCCCTGCTGCTTCTAGGAAATAAAAGCAAATACTTGAATTACGTGGCAATATTTGGAGATCCATGCATATCAGATGTCATTATTCTACACCAATAAACAACAATTCATATATATATATATATATATATATATATATATATATATATATATATATATATATATATATATATATATATCACCTTAAGACCTACAAAGTACTGCCCTCACAAAAACACTAGCAACTGGGTATTGTAAACAATATTATACCCATTTTTTAGGTGAGGAAACTTCAGCAGCTCTGTGTAGAAGGGGGCAGCTCGTTATGGGAACCACCTTTCTCAATGTGGTATTTTTCTTTGTAACCAGACCCTGACACAGGACAATTGGAGATCTCTGTAAGAGGATGCTTCAGGAATAGAAGCTATGAGGCACCTCAAACGCCCATACAAGCAGCTAATTGTGGTCTTTTTCCAGTGAATCTATTTCCCAGCTGGGAAGACAGCTGCTTTTGTACTCAAGATACCTGCTGTGTGTATGTTTTTAAACTACACCTTTAGGGCAACAACAATTTTACTCTAAGCCTGGGTGTGGACAACACTAAAACTGCTAAGAGAAAATGTAGTCAACTTTTCTTTTTTTTTTAAAAAAGTTGCTCTACATGAAGGTTCTAAGAAGTAAACATGGGAAAACATAATAATTAATGCAGAATAAATATATAATTCAACCCAATCCAAAAATCATTTAGTAAGCATTTAACTAGAGACTATGCTAGATGCTGGGGATACAAGGCTATCTATCACAATACAAATAAAAACAACATTAAAATGGAGGTGAGTTAAAAATAAGCATAATGGCACACACCTATAATCGCTGTTATTACTGGGTAATTGAAGCCGAAGAATCACCCAGCTCAGAAGTTCTGAGGCCTAAGTCAACAGGTGTGTCTGTACTAAGTCTGACACCAGTGTGGTGAGTCCCTGGGAGCAGAAAGCCATCAGGCTGCTTAAGGATGAAGAAACCAACCCAAATTAGAAAGAGAGGAGGCTAAAACTTCTGTGTCAATCATCAGTGAAAGTGGGTCCACCCGTGGCCAGTGAATATGCAGTGAGATGAAGAAATCCAGGCCCATAAATAAATGAAGAGATAGACAGATAGACTGACAGATGCAAAACCAATCTTTGGCTGAGGAAACAGATAACGGCAGACTGTTTCAGACTCTCGGTCGTACAGATTTTGTACATCTTGTAGATAGTCTTCATGTTGACTTTCCTTTTCTGTTCCTGACTCTAAATCTTTCAACATAACCTCAGAAAACATAAAGGAACTAAAATACGTGGGAATTCAATAAATTAGCTTGTACCAGTGCCATGAGTGACAACCAATCAATAAACAAGCATTTATTAAGCACCTACTATATGCCAGGCACTGTGACTGCATTTAAAACACAGAGTGAAGTAGAAATTGGATAAACTTTGTACAGGGATACTTTTAAGGAATTCTTAAAGAAAAGCAGTCAAGTATAGAGATCATTTAACCTAGAGTCAGGAAGACCTGGGTTTGAATCCTGTCATGAAACAGGACATAGCTTTGTGACTATGGGCCAGGTAAAGTTTGTTTCTAAAAGCTTCTAAAAATTATAGCCCAGGGGCAGCTACATGAACACTGACCCTGGAGTCAGGAGGATCTGAATTCAAATCCACCCCAGACACTGATACGTGATCCTGGGCAAGTCACTTAACCTCAAATGCTTCCCTATCCCCCAACTCAAAATATGTTATAGCCTAGGGTTCTCCCAAGGAAAGAGAGGTCTATTGAGCATTACTTCCCTGACAGACCACAATGTTGGCTTCAGAAGTATTACGTCTGGCCATGTGTGTACATTTATTTAAATACAGACTCTAAAATCTTTCTGGGACAAGGATAAAGGAAAGAAAATGTAAAATGTTTCTCCTTTTTCAAGAAAATGTAAAGTTGATTGGAGTTGGGAGTGGGAAAAACTTTGAAAAATAAAACTTTGGAAGGATACTACCAGAGTGGCAATATAGTACAGGGGAGAGAGTGGTCGCCTCAGGTTTGAGATCTTTAAGGTCTATGTCTGACACACTGGCTGGGATACCATGAGAAAGTTACTTGAAGCTGTCTAAGATTGTAACTTGTAGGAGCTGCTGCCCTGCATCAGTGGAAGGAGTTGATCTACAACCAAGGGTGTGTGCTGTAAATGCTTAACAATCAGATTCCTCTCCCCCCAATGTACACACTCACTTGTAAGTATAATCTGTACTATTAACATTTTCTCCATCACTTTTAACCCTAGACAATCAACCAAACAATAAACCAAGCCACAATTTATAGAATTCACCCATTTCCAAGGTAGAAATACTCCCAATAAGAACTTAACAACCAGTTCTCCCAAGCCAGTACTAGCTTACTCCAGCACACCCCTATCACAGCCTCATGTAATTACAAGTCCATAGCAACAAACTCTAGCAACCCTGGGCAAGTCTTTTAACTTGAGTCTGTTTCTTGTCTTGCACAATGATACAATGGAAACAGCTGACATTTATATAACACCTTAACATTCATAACTGCGGTATGCTAGTAAACATTTAATAACCTCTTCAGAGTTTGTACAAACTGACTGTAACCCACCCCTGCCCACAACCATCTGTATGTATTATGGGTAATGTTATCCCCATTGATAGATGAAGAAACTGATTCTCAGGGAGACAGTGCCACAATCATAGTCACACACACACACATACACACACACACGCGCGCGCGCACACACCCTCACCACAGTCTGGATTTCCAGGTGTCTGCTGATTCCAAGTTCAGAACTTTTGTCCAATACACCATACTGTGCTTGTATAATTTTCCTTAGTAGGGATGTTCTTTGGATAGTTCATTGTAAGCCTTGTGCTGCAGAAATATGGGGTATTGTCATTATTATTACTAATCCAGATAAGGCAGTGTGGTCAGTAAATAATCATCCAAAAGTCAGGAAGATCTGAGTTCCAATTCCCCTTCTGACACATACAGTTGTGTGATCACTGGGATGCTTCTTACCCTCTCAAGGGCCCAGGTAACTCTTTCACACTATAATGTACAGATAAGTTGCTAACCACATTGCTGGAGAGAGTTTCCATACCCTACATCACAATGAATGATGTGTGTACAAAGTATAACTACAGTCCCTGATTGGCTGTGCCAAGTTCCATGGGATTCAAAAACTTCATAGCCACATTAATATACACTTTCAAAATGAGCCTTAAAAATACTGTGCCCAGCCTGGAGTCGGGAAGAGTCCTCATTCTGAGTTCAAATCCAGCCTCAGATACTTACAAGTTGTGTGGCCCTGGACAAGTCACTTAACCCTGTCTGCCTTATCTGTAAAATGAGTTGGAGAGGGAATGGCAAAGCGTGTTAGTATCTCCACCAAGAAAACCCCAGATGAGGTCACAAAGAATCAGACACGATTGAAACAACTGAGCATTTGCTCAGGGGAAGATATGATGAGAAGTTACCTTGCCCAGTAGTATTCCAATGTAACTTCATATAGTCACTTAATATGTTGGTGGGAGATAAGATTAAAAATCTATCTTTCAGAGCAGCTTGTCTAGGAAAATCAAGCTTTGAATTATAAAGATAAGAAAAGAATTTATATCTTTTAATCGTTTCAGGAGGAGAATAGATTTTTATGAAGCTATTTTCCCTTCTCTTTTGGTCAGGGGTTCCTAAATAGCTAGAAAAGCTCAAAAGCTTTATCTACACATTAGAGATTTTATAGGATTAAAAATCAGAAGGGACTTTAGAAATAATCTAGCTCAATCTCCTAATGTTACAGATAAGGAAACAGGCCCAGAAAAAAGAGAAGATACTTACCTCAGGGCACACAGGAAATGGTAGGGTCAAGATCTGAACCCAGATCTTCTGACTTCAAATCCAAGGCTACACACTATACCACCCTACTCAAATTATCTTCTGCTGCCTTCTCTGCATAAATGTCAAATCCCCTCAGCAGAAATCAAGCTCCTTCAAAATGGGAATTTCTTTTTCGTCTATCTCCAGTGCCCAGCCTCATGCCACACACATAGTAGCAGACGCTTAATCAATGTTTTTTAAATTGAATTGCTGTTTTCCCAAGATCTCTCTCTAGTTCTGATTAATTAACAGCTTAAGAATTAAACCACGAGTCTCAGTTTATTCGCTCCTTTTGAATACTAGGCAACTGGGCAGAGCGGTCCAAAGGTCACAAGTATAGATTCTTCTTCACATTCTTACTGACTGTATGATCCTAGGCAAGTCCCTTAACCCTTGAGAGCCTCAGATTTCTCATCTGTGAAATGGGGATAATCATAACCTATTTCTCAGGGTTGTCAGATCAAATTTTCGTTTAAATTTCGCTTCATATCTGTGAAGTGCTGTACAAACCAGAAAGCATGATATAAATCATCAGCATTATCATCAGACAACAGATGAGGTCCAAGGTCTCCCTTTCCCAATCTCCCTTATGTGGACTCGTGCCTGACCTATGGTGGAGCCTGCCAAGCTCCTATTGGTCTGATGAGTCACTGTCAGACTCACGGTACACTGCTCCTGACAAAGTGATGTCCTTTCCATTCTCTTTGAGAGAATGGAACTACCACCACCACCACAGCCCCCTTAATTCTAGTGCCTTCCTTCTGCTGATTAGTTCTAACTTATGCTGGATATATCTCCTTTGTACGTGGTTGTTTGCATGATGTCTCCCCCATTAGACTATAAACTCCAGGGACAGCTTCTCACCTTTCTTTGTATGCCTAGTACCTGGCACATAATAGGAGCTTAATAAGTGTTCACTGCCTGACTGACTGACTGATTGATCCTACAAAGAGCAGAATGCTTCTAGCATCAGGTCTTCAACCAGACTTTAGGAAAAACTTCCAAGGGAAATACTGCTTAATGACTTAGAAATGCTAGACAGCACCAGACAGCACATGAACTTGAAAATCTTCTGGCCTGGTATGTCCCTTAAATCAGAGATCACTTCGTGCATTCTCCTAATACCCTAGAATCCCCAAACCCAAACTGTCCCAGTTTGCATGGTCTCTGACAAGTAGGCATCCCACCTCTTCCCTAGGACTAAAAACATGAAACTATAAATTAAAACTCCAAAAGATGAAATAGAAACATGGACAAGAGCCTTCTAAGGAGGGAGATTTCTTTCAGAGCCATGGTTTGGCCTTGCCCAACCCCCCCCCCAGGAAAGTAACTGCAAGTCACTACTGACTGGAAAAGAGCTGTGAAAAGTCTAAATCATATGTATTGTGGTGAAGAGAAAAGTGGATTAAATCAGACATTTGTCAGCCTCCAGAGGACCCAGGAAAGTCACATAGTGTGATGCTGCATTGTATATAAACCTGCGCATATATGAAATTTTGTTTGTCTCAACAAAAAAGAACCACCTGTAAAATGAGAATGGATTTAAAGTGCCACTATACGTGCAGTTTTATATACAAAATATATATCAAGTATATAAAAAGTAAGGGAGGGTCTGTGGATGGAGAGCAACTGAGGGGGGATAGAGAAAAGTTTCTGGGAGAAAGTGACATTTGAGTTGAGCTTTGGAGGGAGCTAAGTGACTTACCCACCTTCACCTACAGACATGTTCTGTGTTCCATTTGCATACATAACTGTGTCAGATAGAAACAGAATTTTAACCCGAGTCTTCCTGCCTACAAGGTTGATCCTCCTTCCACTTTGCTGCCCTGCTATCTAAAGAACGAAAGCCCCAAACTGTCATAGATGTGCCCCTTACTGGACTATGGTCATACTGAGGTTAATGTTCAGAATCATTCACAGTTTGGCACCCTGCAGAGCTAACCTTTTTTTCCTCCTAGGAACTCCTTGACACAAACCATTCACTCTGCCATCACTTTGGACCCCAATACACACATACACACATACACACAGACATGCACAATCAGGCTCAGGATACCTTTGCTTACGGTCTTCTCTCCTCCACCCTCCAACCTTAAATGCCCTTCCTCCTCCTTGCCTTTACCTTAGCCATTTTCCAATTTCAATCCCCGAACCTGTGTAGCTTCCCCTGGTGAAGTTAGAACAAATTAATTTTCTATAAAAGCCCTTTCAGTTGTTTTCCGCATGGCACAATTTCATATCATCCTATTTTCTAACTGTTTCATGTATTTTTCTGTCACTTACTTGAAAATAAGCCCACTGTAGGCAAAGACTACCATCTCTCTCCTTTCCTCTTCTTCCTCTTCCTCACAGAGAAAACATAATGCTGGGCATATACAATACGAACCCTCCAGCCCTCTATTACCTTTCGTTTCCTCTCCATTAAAAATGGGATACTAAGATCTTGTTATATTTAACGATTTTTTTTTAAATGGCATAGCACCTGCCTTCAAGCGGCTTAAAATCTCAATGTATTAATTTTTTTTTTAAGTGGTAAAAGTCAGTTCCTGGGAAATAAAAAAAAATGACCATCCAATTTCTCTAAAACTGTCAGTGACAGATTGAAGTCTAAGTGCTGACATTTCTCTTAAAGTCAAAGTGATGAATATTTAAGAATATTGCACAAGAATAATTCTCCAAGAGGAAATATTTCAAAAGAGGGAAAAATGGCTTGTACCTGTCATTTACAACAAGCAGGGAAGGAGGCAAAGCCAAAGAGCGTATCACCTTCTCTCACATACTAAGTCTGCCTACAGACAGGCAGCTAGGTGGAGCAGTGGATAGAGCACTGGGCATGGAGTCAGGAAGACCTGAGTTCAAATCTGGCCTCAGATTTGTGACCCAGGACAAGTCACTTAACCTCTGTTTGCTCACTGAAGAAGGAAATGGCAAACTGCTCCATGGACAGTATTGTTGTGATATGGTCCAACAGGTCAAGAGCCATTGGCCATGACTGAACAACTAATAACCATATCTTGTACAAAGCCCAAGCAACAAGATCTATTTCAGGTGTGCGCTGGATAGAGTGGTGGACCGGGAGCCAAGAAGACATACCTTCATGAGCTCAAATCTGGTCTCAGACACTTAATAGCTGTGTGACCCTGGGCAAGTCACTTAACCCTGTTTGCCTCAGTTTGTTCATCTGTAAAATGAGCTGGAGAAGGAAATGGAAAAAATCACTCCTGTATCTCTGCCAAAAAAAACCCCAGTGGGGTGGCAAAGAGTAGGACATGACTGAAACAACTCAATAACAAATCAAACAGGGTACGGAGCAGGAAAAGTCAGAATCTCTGAGCTGGTATTCCTAACTGGCCCTTCAGATATAGCTACAGCTCTAACTGGGTTGACAAGGAGAGAGGACCAGAAAGGCACATGAGAACTCTTTTTGGCAGGACTAGGGCAGAGTGGTGGAGGGAGGCTGGTGTGCCAAGATCAGTTTTTTCCTTGTCTATTTTTGTTTGTGTCCTGTGCTCAGCTGGGGAAGCATTGTATATCAGCTGTGCTACTACTACCTGCCTGAGGTATTGAATGCAGAAAACATGGAAAGGTACAGGGACCAATGTCTCTGTGTTTCAACATAAGCAGCAGCTGCCCTCCTTGGCACCACCTTCTGAGTCCTTCCTCCATCTCTTTAGGGTGTATAAAAGACTGAAATCCCTAACACAGTCAATGACTGACAAACCTACAGTTCTCCTACCATTCAGGAGGGTTTTACCTTGAGCCCTAGGAATTAATAAACACCCACTGATTGTGATAGCAAAAATAGACAGCTGGCAAGAATTGACTAGGCTCGAGTAGCTTAAGTAGAAAGGGGAGTCAATAGGAGTCAGGTGAGAATATTTCCACGCTAGAAAGTTCACAAACAGGAATAATATGTACCTAATTTGGAAGCTAGTCAAGAACTTTGAGAAGCCAGATCTATTCAGTAAATTAGTTTGGCAACAGTTTGGCTATGAAGAGGGTTGAGCAGGTGTAGACTTCAGCAGAAGCTAAGTGTCCTGATGGGACATGATGCAACCTGCCTAGTGAGTGAGTGCTTCCATGGCAGATGGAATCGAAAGGACACTGTCATAATCCCAAACAAACAGAAAAAATATTGGGGACAAAACAGTTGCGCTTGACCACATTTTTTAAAAAATCTGCACAACAAAAAATATAATTACAATGAAAATACAAAATGAGGGGAATATTTATGGCAAATATAACTGATAAAAACTTGACACCTAGATTACATCAGGAGCTGTTGGAAAGACACAGTGGGGACTTCAAGTTCACTACAGGTAAATGGTCAAAGGATAGAAAGAGAATTTCCAAATAAGGAAACACAAACAGCACACTCATGAAGACATGAATAATTCAATTAAGCTAAAGGTCTACAGAAGTCCTTTCACATTCAAGACCCTTCGCTAGATCTAATTAGCATATAAAGTGCCTACCTTCAAGGAGCTTACATTTGAGCCAAGAATTTGAGCCTCAAGAAAACCAGCATTCAAATCCAGCCTTACACTTAACTAGCTGTATGACCTTAAGCAAGTAATTGACCTCTGACTGCCTCAGTTTCCTCAACTATAAATTGGGGGTAATAATAGCACCTACCTCCCAGGGTTGTTGTGAGGATCTAATGAAATAATATTTGTAAAGGGTTTAGCATAAAGCCTGATACATAGTATATGTTTCATAAATGCCTGTTTCCTTCCCATTCTCTGAAAGAAAAAGTCAGTCCATGGGCTAAAAAAATACCAGACTGCACAAGGAACGTCTTGAATTTGCCTCGGTGAACTAGCTCCATCCTCTCTGGATCTCATCATCATCCATGACAATGCCCGTTTCTAATGAAGTGGGAGGAGAGATAGCAAAGGAAAATGAAGAGAACGAGCATGATTTCTTCGTATGGTGCTGATGGAGAGAGCTCCTATAAAGGTCTGGTGGGAAATAGTCTAAGAGCAACCCAAATGTCAGAAAAAGAAGTGTGGTTTTATCCTATAGATTCATGGGTCCCAACCTTTCCTAATACAAAGGCTCCCTTGTAAAAATCATGTACCCCAACATGACAGTAGTGGCACTATTTGAATTCAGTGACTGTGAAAACACATGAGGACAAAAAGTTTTTATGAATTCAGTAGCCCTCGGATGAATCCCTACATATACTATCCAGTAGAAAGTGAATTTGACACCTCATGAAATTGGAGAGTAAACAATGCAGAGGACAAACTCTGTGACAGAAAAGGTCATGTCATTATGAAGGGCCAGGGAAAAAAATGTTTCCTGTTAAACACAAACAAGGCATGGATAACATAACACTGTCAACATAAAAGCCAATTATTTGTGCCTTATATTTTGCTGGAGCTTAAGAAAAAGATCAAAATGATGGTGCTTAGTGCATCCAGGGATTCTAGGACACCCTGCAATTCCCTGGCCTCCAGGCTGGCAACTGAGAGCTAAAAGGATGGAGACAGTGAACAGTTTTGAACCATGAGTCAAGACAGCACCAAGACAGGAGACTTGCAGTAGTGAAAACAATGTAGGACTTGGAGTTAGGAGGACTGGATTCAACTCCCACCTTACTGGCTCTGTAACCATGGGCACATAAAGCCTGTTTTCTCATCTGTAAAACAGGGATAATTCAGTAAGCATTTATTGAGCACAAAAGCAAAAACTAAACAATTCCTACTTTTAAGGAGGTGATATTCTACTGGGGAAGAGAGAAAGGGAACCAGCACATGCGACAGTAAATGTAGAATATGAATGGAGTAAACATAAATTAGGTGGTTGAAGGGGAGAGACCAGAAAGGCAGGAGATAGCACCTAAGCTTTGCACTGGGCAATGGTCAGGAAGTCATGAAGATGAAGATGATGAAATACTGTACCTAGGGAACCAGCCGGTCAGTTTGACTGGAACAAGAATATATACAAAGAATGGTGGAAAACAAAATGAAAAAAGCTTGAGAAAGGACAGGCTGAAGTGACACCCTAGAGGTCACTCGAAGCCACTCAGCTCTACTGAGCAATGACGCTGCTGGTCAGCTCTGTGCTTTGGGAATACCCAATGGCAGTGATTCTTGTACCACCTACCCTACAGAATTCCTGGGAGGAAAGGGCTATGTCCATAAACTTTGAAAGGTTGTTTAAATATGAGTCATTACTCTTTGGGAAAATTAATCTGGATTTAATACTAAAGAATGGGGGTAAGAGGCAAGAGTAGAGGGAGGTGGCAAAGTTCAGCTCCAAACCCAGTTAAGTGTGCATTGCAATAGTCCAGGCAGGAGATAATAAGGGGTTACACCCCAGTGATGAGACAGTAACAGGAAGTACTGACAAATGCTTACTTACTTCCTACAGAACACTCCTGAAGAGGTGCTCTGCTATCAATACAAAGAGGTAAAGACATAACTCTCTCTTTCAATGAGCCTTCAGTCATGTCAAAGACTACCAGCATGGTATAATAGAAAGTCAGAGGAGTCACCTTGGAGTCAAGAGGATCTGGATTCGAATCTCAGTTCTGACAGCTTACCCATCACAGACCTGGACTGGAGTCTTACCTTTCAGCTCACCTTACAATCTTCACAGGTAATAAATGCGCAAGGCTCTTCACCCTTGGGAGCCCATTTGTAAAGCAAAGGGGTTGGACTGGATGACCTCTAAGGTCCCTTTTAGACTTAAGTCCACGACCCTAAACACTATTACAAAGGAAGAATCAACAAGAGTCAGTGATTAGTGAATACTGGGGGCAAGGGAGAGAAAGGAACAGAAAGCCATTTTTTTCAGCCTGAAGCTTGAGTTATTGGGAAGGAAAACCACAAGTTTTGAAAAGTAATATGCCCCAATGAGTTTTAAATATACAAGATCTGATGCAGTGGCAGGATAACCAAATAGAACTGTCCACAGATTGGCTGAAGAAACAGGATCAGACCTCAGAAGAATTGGAAAGTCTCAGCATACAGGTTAGAGATGTCTTCAGTTTCCTCCTGGCACACCTGTATTCCTGAAGCTGAGAGAACAAATGAATGAGTCAAGCAAGAGGTGGAAACTCAGCCAGGCCTATTCACTCATGATTTATTTGGAAGGAATGACCACTCCTTAATGACAAACCAACTCAGGAAGTCTTTAACCAGCAAGCCAGAGTCAGAATGACAAAGGCTGTGATTGAGTGGAAGCTAGAAAATGAAGACGGTTGTCATCAGGACAGTCTGGCTCAGTCCTCATAATTAGGGCAGTTTGCCATTGGCTCTTACTATTACAATTCATATCAGCTTTTCAAATAAGAGTACAGGCTCCTAAGAAGACACATGTGGTAGCTGGGCATGCTGCTGTAGACAATTAATCCCTGTTTCTAGGGACACTAAGGCAGAGGGATCACTGGAGCTTGGGAATTCTGGGATACAGTGGGCTAAGCCAATCTGGTGTCCTCACTAAGTACAACACCTATATGGTGAACTCCTAAAAGAGGAATGGGGGTCAAGCAGGCTGCCCAAGGAGGGATAGAGGAGCAAACTGGCCTGGGTTAGAAATGGAGCAGGTTAAAATTTCTATGCCAGTCATCAATGCATTAGACCATAGATGGCTACTGCACTTCCAACCTGATCAAAATAGGGAGACAGAAGAAAGAAGAAAGAAGGGAGGGAGGGGGGGAGGAAAGAAGGAAGGAAGGTATGTAGGGAGGGAGGAGAGAAGAAAGGAAGGGAGGAAGAGAGGAAGGGAGGGAGGGAGGAAGAAAGGGAGGGAGGGAGGGAAGAAGGAAGGGAGGAAGGAAGAAAGGAAAAAAAGAAGGAAGGAAAGGAGGGAAGGAGGAGGGAAGGAGAAAGGAAGGAAAGAAGGAAGGAAGGAAGGAAGGAAGGAAGTTAATGAGGTTACCTATGCTTAACTAAGCTGCCATCCAAATGATTAGAAACAAACATTACAAATGTAAACATACAATTATTAAGTAAATAATAGTTAACCAGTCCTTATGAAAGCAATTCAAGGTCAACTTGCAAATTTTCTGCAAGTAAATTGTTCAAGTGATATAAAATGTGTAGGGGAAAACAATGTGCTGTATCTGTCTTTAAATATAACACTACTGGGGTATGAAGGTTTAGTACATAAAAGTTAAAATAGTTGATTTGTCTAAAAGGAGACATTGACACAAAATACTGTCAGTTTGATCACAGTATCTAGAAAAAGTAACCAAAAGCTTTCTTGTCCAACCTCCTCACTTTCCAGATGAGGATACTAAGACCTAGACAAGGTTAAAAGAGGCCATCCAAATAGTAAATGGTACAATCAAAATTAGAACCCAAGTTCTCTGAATCCAATGCCAGGGCTCTTCCCATGGTACCACGTTCCATTCATCAGACTGTTACTAGGTGCTTACAATGCATGGAGGCCAACCAGGAGATAATGCAAATCTCAATAAGACAAAAAATGTTCTTCCCAGATATTCCACCATTTAAGGAAGACACCCATGAAGTTCTCATCATTTCTCACCTGGCTACTTTCCTGGACTTTGTGATCTTTAGAAATTGATCATTCTGCAAGATGAAATCCAATCTCAAACTCTTACCTCTTCAGATCATTTCCCACTCTGGCCACAGGACTTCATCATGTTCCCATGTTTGATAAACTTCTCTCCCTCTTTGCAGCTTTTTAATGTGTTGTCTTCCCTCTTTAGATTATGAATTTCTCCAGGGTAGGGACTATCTCGTGCCTTTCTTTGTATCCCTAGTGGTCATGAGGTATAGTAACTGGCACAGAGTAGGTATTTAATAAATATTTATTGTTTCTGATGTGTTCCATTGTCTTCAAGATGTTTATGGTCTCAATGATAAAACCTCGGAGACACGTTGCTCCTCTCTCCCCAAAATATGTAAGTATGAATGAGAACATACAAGAATATACAATCTTATCTCTTCCATTTTAAAAAATTCCTAGGATAAACACTTTTTAAAAATTCTAGAAAAGCTTTCATGATTGAAAACTTGATGAATTTAGAGTCAGATGACCTGGGTTCAAATCCTCCTCATTTACTAAGTAGCCCAAAAGATCACTTTAACTGGTCTTCAATTTCCTCATCTTTAAAGGAGCTGGTTGTACCAATTGGTTTCTAATGTCCTTTCCAGTTCTAAATCTATATAAATATGGGTGTAATGTTACATATGTACTGTTTGTTTTTAATGACAGTTTAGGTAGGCGTAGGTCCCCTTCCCTGGCTTTCCCCTGCTTCTGTTCATCTGCTGCGTCCTTGTGTGGCTTCTCTAAAGTTAATGTGTGTGGATTTCCAGATGCAGTCACCTAGTTAGCTGGGTTTGGTGCAAGCTTCCTTTTGTTACTAAGGGAAACTTTAAAGGGCCAGGGGAGGGAGAAGGGGTGGGGGGCAGCGGTAACGGGGTGGAGAGGGACGGGACTGGGAAAGGATTCTGATTGTTTTTTTGTTTGTTTTGGGGTTTTTTCAAGACAATTCAGGTTAAGTGACTTGCCCAGAGTCACACAGCTAAAAAGTATCAAGTGTCTGAGCCCACATTTGAACTCAAGTCCTGCTGACTCCAGGGCTGGTTCCCTTATTCATTGTGCCATCTAGCTGCCCCAAGGATTCTGACTTTTAAATGCACAAATGGAACTTATTTAGTGAATGTTTTCTACTGGAAGTTGATTGTTTTTCTTTCCCAAAGTATTAAAGAATGAGTTGTTACAGAATAATACCTAAAAAGAAAATTAACAAAAATGGCATCATCAGTGTCACCCTCCGACCCCACTTGCCCCACTCCTCAGCCTGTAGGAAGTGGCAAATGCATTTCATTAGGAATCAGAACCAGTTCCTCTATTTACTCTACCTGTGTGATCTTAAGCAAGGTACTTGTTCTCTCTGGTGTTCCTGATCTCCTTCAAGTCTCAGCTAAAATCTAACCTTCTGCTAGAAGCTCTTCCCAGTCACTCTCAATCTAGAGTCTGCCCTTCTTTTTCTCTCTCCTTTATCCTGTGTATATCTCCTTTATACACAATTCTTAGCCTGGTGGCTCCTCCATTATATTGTAAACTCCTTTTCTTTGTATCCTCAGCTCATAGTACCATGCCTGGTACACAGTAGATATTTAATAAAGGTTTGTTGACTTAATTTGACTCTGAACTTCAATTTCCTTTTCTATTAAAAAAAATGAAGATAAGGATCTAGATGATCTCTAAGGTCATCAAGCACGAAATTTCAGAATCTGGAAGTTGGAAGGGCTCTCACAAATCATCTAGTCCAATCCTTCCCTGAAGAGAAAGTCCCAAATACAACATTCTCAATAGATGGTCTGTCAGTCTCATCCTGAAAGCATCTGATAACATTGAGGCTATGAGGTCCCAAAGGAGCCTGCTCTAATCCATTGAAGATCTTCTTATGGCACCTAAGTTAGCTTTCTGAAACTCCTAACCAGTGTTCCTGCTTTACTATGAATAATTACAATCAGGTAATATCCCTACATTACAGATTGTTGTCATTTGTCCTTTGTTTTCAAAGAGGTTCAACGACATCATGGGCGATGCCTTAGCTTGTACATGAATTGGATGTAAGTGAAGCAGAGTTACACAAAGTCGTCAGCCTCACTCTCTCCTCCAGAGTCATCAAAGCCCAATGGCAGGACAAAAGTCAAGATGACTTGTGATGGCCCAGGGTGAAGTGGATGACCTTGGCATATTTGATGTCTAACCAAACTCTAATTGTTCTCATTTGTCCAGTCCTGGAGAAGTCTTTACAAGTTTGGAGTAGACACACCCCTAATTTGATGGGTTTCAGGTCCCTTAGTTATCCTCAACCTAGTATAGCCTGGCTGCCAAAATAGTTTTACTGGAGTGTGGGCATTGCGCATGCTACAGTTTCTTGGAGCCACAGGTGAGAATTTCATTACGGATGGAGAAAATCAGAGTACCCTAGGTTAAACTGTTTGTAATGTGAAATAAATGTCCAACCTAGGAACCAGAAGTAGAAGGAAAGATTCCTGACTCCCAGTAAAGCTATTCCTTGGATCAGAGGTTTAGCAATTAACAGGTCCCTCTTTTCATAGGTGAAAAACTGATAAGCACAAAGCCAAAATGACTTGACCAGGGTCACCGAGGTACTAAGTGGCAGGGCCAACACTTAAACCCAGGTGCTAGGACTCCAAATCCAGCACTCCATTCACCTCACCACATTAATATTCTTATCACTATATTTGCAGAGCAGCTGGGTGGCACAGAGGATAATGTCAGGTCTGGAGTCAGGAAAATTCATCTGCCTGAGTTCAACCCTTTTCAATTCAGTTTCCTTGTCTGTAAAATGAGCTAAAGGAAATGGCAAACTACTCCTGTGTCTCTGCCAAGGAAACCCCAAATGGGGTCAGAAAGATTCGGACACAACTGAAACAACTGAACACTATTTTTGCACAACTCTTAAGAAAAATAATGATGAGAGTACACAATTTAGACATAAAGGGTGATACTATAAACAATATAGGAGAGCAAGCAATGGTTTACCTGTCAGATCTATGGAGAATGGAAAAATTTATGACCAAACAAGAGATAGAGAACATTATGAAATGAAAGATGGATAATTCTGATTACATTAAATTAAAAAGTTTTTATACAAACAAAACCAATGCAACCAAGATTAGAAGGGAAGCAGAAAGTTGGGAAACAATTTTTACAGCCAGTGTCTCTGATAAAAGTCTCATTTCTAAAATATACAGGGAAGTGAGTCAAATTTATAAGAATACAAGTCATTCCCCAATTGGTAAATGGTCAAGGGATATGAACAGGCAGTTTTCAAATGAAGAAATTACTTCTACAGTCAAATAAAAAAACGCTCTCAGTCACTATTGATTAGGGAGAAATGCATATTAAAACAATTCTGAGGCACCATGTCATACTTACCAGACTGGCTCACACGACAAAACAGGAAAATGATAAATGTTGGAGAAAATATGGGAAAATTAGAACACTAATGTATTGTTGGTAGGGTTGTGAACTGATCCAATCATTCTGCAGAGCAATCTGGAACTATGCCCAAAGGGCTATAAAAGTGTGCATATCCTTTGATCCAGCAATACTACTACTAGATCTGTATATCCCAAAGAGATCACAAAAAAGGGAAAGGGATCCAAAAGTACAAAAATATTTAGAGCAGTTCTTTTTGTGGTGGCAAAGTATTGGAAATTGAGGGGATATATGCCCATCAATTTGGGAATGGCTGAACAAGTTGTTGTATATGAATGTAATGGAATACTATTGTTCCATAAGAAATGGTGAGCAGAGGGATTTCAGAAAAACCTGAAAAGACGTACGTGAACTGGTGCTGCATGAAATGAGCAGAACCAGGAGCACTTTGTACAACAGTATCAGCAACATTTTGCAATGCCCAACTTTGATAGACTTAACTCTTCGCAGCAATGCAATGATCTAAGATAATTCCAAAAGACTAATGATGGAAAATATTGTCCATATCAGAGAAAGAACTACAGAGTCTGAATGCAGAATGAAGCATATTATTTTGGCCTTTTTTGTTCTGTTACTTTTCTTTCTCGTGGTTTGTTCTGATTCTTCTTTCATCACATGACTAATGTCATATGTTTAATATGTTTGTACATGCACGGCCTATATCAGATTGTATGCCATCTTGGAGAGGGGAGAGAGGAAGGAGGGGGAAGAATTTGGAACTCAAACACCTATGCAAGTAAATGTCGAAAACTACAAATTAATTAATTAAAAAGAAAAATAATGACTAGTAAGTCATTTTTAGTGTTGATTAGGACCAATATATATACACGGACATGCATGCATTAATAGTTTCCTCTGTATTCAGACACATTAAAAAGAAAACCAGACTGGAATCACTGGCAGCAAACTCTCACCTTACTCTAGTACATGCAGGAGAGGACACAGGTATTGAAAGACAGAACATGATGTCCTCCCTACAATGGTTAATAGTGGAGCTTGGTTTCAATGCAAATATCCAGGAAGGCTAATAACGTCTTACTCCCAGCAACGTGTGAAATGTTTCTATTCAAATTAGCCTAGGATAGGAATTTTAGCTAGAAATATTTATTTCCTCCTTCCGTATGGATGGAAATGTGAGAGAGTGCCTAGAACACCTTTATGTGCAAACATTCCATTGACCTGTAATATTCTAGTAAAGGTAAATTCTAATGACTATAAAGGAAACAGCTAGAATATACACACACACACACACTCTTCTAGACCTTGTGTGGTCTCTGAATACCTTGATGATATGCCCTAGAATAAAGTTCTAAAAAAAAACCTTAAACCGTGCTCCATGAAAGCTAATTAGTAGCTCATCCAACAACTGCAGAATGTTTCTGCAGCTGTTACCAATTACTGCCTTCTCTTGGGAAAAACATGAAATGAAACTCACGTGAAATTTGATCCCCCAAAACACGGCGGCATTTCTTGTCACAACGATCTCTCCTGTCCAGCCACACGTTACAATTTCCTTTGAATGAAATCATCCCTCTACTCCATGAATTCAGGAGGAAAAATCTGAGGTATAAAGACCTGAGTTAAAGAGGAATACTCTCTATGGGGCCCTAGGCAAGTCACTGAACTTTTTAGCAGGCAAGGCATCTTCCTAAGACTGTGGCTACACAATGCAGAGAAGAGGTTGATTTATTTGGCAGAAGGAGTTTCCTCACCCCAGAGCTCCCTACACCCTTGAAATCACAGCTCCAGGTTGCCCCCTCTATCCCCAGCTCCCCCTGACAGCCCCTCTCTCCCTTCTCCTCTCTGTCTCTGTCTCTCTCTCTCTCTCTGTCTCTCTCTCTGCCAATTCCAAGTTCACTCTATTTACTGTGTTTAGCATCACTGACTAGTTTGTCTTTTCTACTTAAGTTTCTCACTGTACACTTCATGTTTCATTGTATATTTACATGGATATGATTTTAAAATTCATATATAATCACATATACATAACTAAAAATTAAGTGATTTGATTACAGAGACTGAAGAACCCTTGTGTTCCACTGCAGCTGCTTTTTGGGGAATTGGAGGCTTCAACAGAAAAAGACAATGAGGCAATGACGCTAAAAGCAGTGGAGAGCATGAACACGGAATCAGTAAAACCCAAGCTTAAATTCTGCCTGGCTAAGACATTTAACCTCTCCCAGCCACTTTCCTTATCTGTAAAATGAGTGTACTAATAGAACCTACCTATGCAACTCAGTGAAAGGATCAAATGAGGTGACATATAATATATACATATATGTATATGTGTGTATATATACATATGTGTATGTGCATATACATATACATGTGTGTATATGTATATATATACATATATAGTGCTTTGCCAACAAAGCTAAAGGATAGTTTGTTGTTGATTCAGCCTGTTTTAACTCATTAGAGAAGGCACTTAACTTGAGACACCAAAGAGAAGGGCAAGGAAATTGGGAGTGAGAGAGCATCCAGAAGAACACGCCAGCATCAGAGTCACCAGGAAGACAAGATTAAAACTAGACTTCCCAAGGGGCAGGATGCATCCATATCTTAGCCCACAAAACAGCTTCCAGTCCTTGGGTAAGAAGATCTGCAGAACACGGCAGTTCTGAAGAGGAAAGAGGCCCTATCATGCCAGGCTCTTACCAGGGGTTGAGGGACAGTCTGCCTCAGATACAGGCAGATAGATACCAGTCACCTAGAAGGCTGGAAAGGGAGGCAGGTAGGGGTACCAAGCAGATGGAGGGCATGCGTCTAGAGCAAAGTCAACATGCTTAGATGACTACACCAAGCTTCAAGCCCAACTTCTACCTTCCCCCAGGAGATGAGTTTCAAGAATCCATCATTATTAGGAAAGCAATGTTCACAGACATATAAGTGGGCAATAAGCAAAAAAGTAAATAAACGGATGGATGAGTAACTAGCTGAACAAATTATGGGATGAATGGATAGGCGGAGGGATAAATAAATGGCTGACGTCTGCGCAATTGCAGACACCAAGTCTGGCCCAGAATAGGAGATGAGAATGCAGCTCCATCTCTCCTTGGCAGAGGCAGGGGGCAATGGATGTGGAATACTGTGCTTCTACAGAACTTGGTTGGTATATTGGCTAATTTGTTGGACAGCTTTTCTTTCCTTTTTTTCCTCTTAAATATAAGGAAGGGTTCTCCGGGAGTGGGAAAGGATGACTGTATTAAGAAATAAAGGATATGTAAACATGAAAAATAATTTTTACATAAATGTTCAATAAAAGTATCCATCTTGAGACCTTGCAGGACCCAGACATAGAAATAAGGAGGATCTTTGCTTTAGCATGTATCTTAGCATATCTTTCATCAGTTTAAACCTAGGCACAACTACTGAGTTACCACCAGGAAAACAAAGTAACAATAAACCCTTACCCCCTTTTGAACTTAAAGAATTGATCACGCAAGGGATGGGTTCATTTTACAGAACCCAAAGTTTCAAACTTAAGGAAATTTCAAGCTGGGATACATGATGTGAATCTAACTAGACATTAGAAATATTCAGACCAAAAAGATGAAAGTAAAGTTGTAAAAACTTCAAAGGAAGGAATACGAGGACTTCAGGGTCTCAGACAAAACAACAACAAACATGGAAGAAATTCATGTGTACACTGGGTCCAGCAATGGGGAATTAGCACTTGTCTTGGCAAAGTGTCAAGTGGCCAAAAGGCAAATTCTTTAACTTCTCTGGGACTCAGTTACTCATAACAACAACAAAAGATTAGATTACACTGAAAAGAAGTGTTCAATGCTATTTATTTGTGTATGGGCCTCACAACAGCCCTGTACAGTATTATTATGCCCATTTTACAGATGAGGAAGCTGAGATTGAGAGAGGCTAGGGGTCTGCTGGAGGTCACATGGCTAATAAGTGGCAAAGCACACATTCGAATTGCACTATATTCTGCTGCTTCCCATGTCTCCGTTCCCTTCCAGATTTAACATTCTGTGGCTCTGGGAATCTAAGGGCTGCAAAGTTCTGACCACAAAGCAGATCATGGGCCAAACCTTGGGAATATCTACCATCTTAACCCCTTTGTGGCTAAAAGTTTTCAAAGGGTTGTTGCTGTTCAGTCATTTTTCAGGGATGATCCCATTTGGGGTTTTCTTGGCAAAGATGCTAGAGTCATTTGCCATTTCCTTCTCCAGCTCATTTTACAGATGAGGAAACTGAGGCAAACAGGGTAAAGAGGGTTATGGGTTAAGACCAAGGTGACACAACTAGTAAGAGTCTGTGCCACCTACCAGCCCTACAACAGCAACTGTATGGAATTAATAAGATATAGTGCTCATTGTGTGGCCAACTTTGTTGGAGCATCACTACTCCATGAAATAAGGGACCACTCTATTTGAAGGAGTAGTTGTTAGTAACTCATCAGGTATCCAAGTCATAAGTCAGGATACGATGTGGAGAGTAAGTCTCTGAGAAATCATCCCTTTTGCCAATAATGCAATATCTTGGGCCAATATGTGAGTGGGTAACAGAGGCAGTGACAGGCAAGCTCTCTCCTAAAGAGAGAGTGATTCAGAGATATGGAGCTAGACAAAACTCCTACACCCCAAGAAGAGAACTCTGATGTGAATCCTTACTTTGGAATTCACAGAACACTATCTTTCTAGTCCAGCACAATAGCATAAACAAGGGATTCAGAGGCAGAGACCCTGGATTCAAATTCTAGTTCTATGTAACTGAGCAGTTCCCAGTTCCCCTGCCCTCAGTTTCCTCATCTGTAAACTGAGCGGTTGCTGATTCTAAGACAAAAGTTCACTGGCAATTGAAGGTCATATTACTTTAATTTATATATGGCCAAACAGTCTTACAAACCAAGGGGAAGCATTTAGCCATTTGAAGAACTGGAGTGGCAGTAGTCTGGTGGCCCCTTTCATAAAGGTTCAAAGGACCTTTAGAGGTAGTGTTGTGCAATGGAAAGAATGTTGAGTTTGGAGACAGAAAATCTGGGTTCTAATCTCACTTCTGCCAGTTGCAAGTGTGACTTTGGCCAAATCAACCGACAAGCATTTATGAAGCACTTAGTTTCCTCATCTGTAAAATGAGAGGGTTGCACTAAATTACCTCTAAGGTTTCTTCCAGCTTTCAATCTATGATCCTAGGTTCATTCTCCATCTGTCACTCACCATTATTTTTAGTGAAGCCTAGCCTAGCTTTTCATTCCCTTAAGACCTGTCCCTAAGGAAAGGGATAAAAAGGATTAACTGCGATAAAAAAAGGTAAGATCTTTCAGTAATGAACTTTAACTGAAAAAGTATGATAGGTGAAAATAATAATAACAGTAATAGCCATATTTGTCCACTACTCTCTGCATACGCACAGTGAGGATGTTGCCAGGTTCGGAATTATTCTAGGTACACTCTTTTTCAGGAGCTAGAGATCATGTTCAGAACACCAGTGTCCAATGAATAAGGACATGCAGGTTACCCTGGCAAAGCAGGCATGGAGCATTATAGGAGGAAATCTTTTCTCTCTTTAATCAAAAGGATAAAGGCGATTAAGCAGGAATTATTTTCAATGACCTACATAATTTCATCAGAGTTCCTGTGGCTATTAACAGAGAGCAGCTGACTTCCTAATGAGATGATCTGGGTAGCATGGCCCTTTCAAGGGTGAGGCCAAAGAGCCTATCCAATCTACCGGAAAACAGTACAATTATAAGGGGCATGTCCCCCCACCCCATGGTCCTTTCTCCTCCTTTGCTTAAGGATGCTTAACTCCCCTGGGAACTTTTTCCTATTCTCAAGGTATACCAGCTGCCTCTCCGTGGGAGAGACAGCCTAGGAGTAAGGAAAAGGGCTGGGTTTATTCATCATGTGTGTTGACATGATTCCAGGGGTCAAAGGAAAAACAAATTCTACCACTGCCACCATCACCCACATCGGCAAACCACAAGCTTTCCAGCCAACTCAGCAGCAGTTTCCATGTCTCCATATCCTCAGCAGAAAGGGAACTGGGGCCACCCTGGCCAAGAAGGGGTTTGGGTGGACTTGCATCCAGTTTTACAAGGGCCTTCAAGAAGTTTGGCAACAGCACTCTGTCAACTCAACTTGCATGTCCCTATTACACCCAGGAAGTGGCTTCAACCCTAAGAGACACCTCCTTTATTTGTTTGTTTGGAAAGGGGGAGATGGCCCAGGATGGCTGAGGGGGAGCCTGTGAGATTGCAGTGGGAAGGAGACCACCTAAACCCTTGTCCCTCGGCGCTCGGGCTACTCCTTACCAGCACTATAGACCAAGGAAGCGGGTAGGGAGAAAAGGAGGCATTCACCTCCTTCAAAACAACACTGCCCCACGTCCCCTGGGCTGTAACCCAGTAACAGCCACCTCCTGGGGTTCCAGCCGCCTCCTGGGGTTCCAGGCCCCGCTGCACGCCAGCCCCTTCCTGGTAAGGAGGAGCCAATTCTTGCCCTCGATGCAGCTCTTTTGGGGAGGACAGGCAGATCGCCGCGATGCCAGCTATAGGGCGCCACACAGACACTTTCACCTTCCTTGCCCCCCCTCCCCCAGCGTCGCCAAAGGGTAGTAAAGGCGCCACATACCTGGGAAGGGGAACAGGGGGAGGGGCTGCTGCCCCTCCTCCTCCGCAGATACCAGGAGCAGCAGGATCCCTTCCTGCCTGACACGTCCCGCACACTGGGTTAGAAGTGAGCGCTGAGCGTTCAGCGGCTTCACAAAGTTTTGGCCAGGAGGAAAGCAAGGGCGAGCCGGGCCCGGGAGCTGCCGGCCCGCGAGCTACCCGCCCCGCCACCGGAGGGAAGGAATCACCGGGAAGGGGCGAAAGCCAGAGGCTTCCCGCAGCCCCGCGATGACCCGCTCTGCCAGCCGCGGACCCCGGTTCCTTGGGGGGCACCGACGAGGAGGGGCCACAACTCCCGGGGGTCACTCGGGAGCTGCTCGGACTCCCACAAGAAAGTTGGCTGCTGGAGGCACCCCAGAGGAACTTTCGGGAGGTGCGTCAGGCCAGCTGCGGGGCCGCGCCCACTCCAGAGGCCCTGCCCTCGCCTCCGCCCCCCGCTCCGGGCCAGAGCGGGAGAGGAGGGGCCGCAACCTGCCGGGCCGGCTTGGAGGTGTGCGCACGCCCCGGCCCACCCCGGGCTGCCGGCGCGTCCTCCTCCTCAGCCCGGCCGGCCCCGCGGTTCCGTCTGACGCTTCGATGCGTCTCCAGCCACCGCCACCTGGCCTCCCGGGACTGCAGGTATCTGAGCGCCTTCTCCGGCGCGGCGGGGACGGACGGCTCCTAAGGTGAAGGAGGAGGAGCCGAGCGCAGAGGGAGGCACTCTCCTCCGAAACTTGGAGTAGAAGTGAATGGAAGACGCCCTAGCCCAGTGAGCCATGGCACGAGGCGCTCTGTTCTGCGCGATTTGTATCACACACACACACACACACACACACACACACACACACACACACACACACACACACACACACGCCCCTTAAAAGAGGCAGTGGGGAACTCTCGCCCTTGTTACGTGTGAGACGTTGAGCAAATTACTTCACCTTTATGTCTTAACATTAATAGGGTGTTAGTTTATGTTATTTTCTGTGATCTTCAAAATGATGCCTGCCTAGCACACAGTAAGCGCTTACTAAATGCTTGTTGACTGGCTGGCTAAAATGAGGGAGTTGGATCAAATGGCCTCCAAGGCCCCTTTCAGCTCTAGAGGTATGGACCCAGGCATTTCCTCGTCCCCATCCCCAGGAAGTCAGCCAGCGACCATCCTAAAGTGGGCACAGCACTCGTTAGTGCCTGGCCCACAACAGTAGCCCCCTTGCTTTCCATGGCTTCTTTTTGGATCCTTCCCAAAGCACAAAATGAAAGACGAATGTTTAAATGCCGTGGGGCAAATACAACCCAAGTGGAACCGCCCTCATCCAACTTGCATGGGACGAAATCATTGACATGTGGCTATTCCTAGAAGTGGGAGAGAGTTGTAGAAGAGAGAAATTCGCAGTCCCGTGTGTGTGCAATAAGCACTGCGGTTTGTAGCTTTTTTTTTAACCTCGGAGTTTTAAAACTTTTTATCTACCTTTCAAGAAAGTTCTTGTCGGTTACTTTTGGCAGCAAGGGAACCAAAAATGGAAACTGAACGGGCGTTAGGTAACTGCTCCCTCCCCAAGAGGGAGGGTGTGTCTGGTTAGGCTGATCCATTTCACCCTACTCGAATCAACTCTTGTGTCAATGACGATATGCCAGGCTTGGAAAGCAGTGTCAGGTTCTGCCTTTCTGCCTCCTTTCTTGGCACATCAGTCTTCTCAAATAAACTCCCTTTTCCCAACAGCCCCAGCCCAGCGTTTTGTCAGCTGCTGTCGTTTCGCAGCTGTTCAAAAGCTTCGCATTCAAGCGGTGCATCTCTTGGCAAGAGCTGAGGTTGGAGCAGGGACCTTCTGCTTCTCCCGACTATAGCTACCTGGTTCTTTCACCACCACCGAATGGATGGTTTAGGGCTGGAAGCAGTCTTAGAGAGATCGTGGAGTACAATCCCCCTCGTTGTACAGCTTAGGAAAGTGAAGCCAAGAGTGATTGAGTGAGTTACCCCAGCTCACTTGGGCAGTAAGTATCAGAGCTGGATTTGAATGGATTTGAAACAGCATTTGGCTTAGGATTCAGAGACCTTGAGTCATAGTAGTGGTAGTAGTAGTGGTAGTAGTAATGGTAGTAGTAGTAGTAAGAATAATAATTTGTTCAGTTCAAACCCACATATGGGGTTTTCTTGGCAATGATAATGAAATAATTTGCCATTTCTTTCTCCAGTTCATTTTACAGATAAGGAAACTGAGACAGAGTTAAGTGACTTGCACAAGGTCACAGAGCTATTAAGTATCTAAGGTGGGGTTTGAACTCAGGAAATCTTCCTGACTCCAGGCATGGCACTCTGTCCACTGTTCTACCCAGCTACCCTTAAACTCTGGCCTAAGTGACTCTATCCACTACAATACTTAGCTGCCCTGGGTTCAGATGCTACCTCTGATGCTTACTAGTAGGTGTAACCCTGGGTAAGCATTTAGTTTTAGGGGGCCTTAAGTTTCCTCATCTGTAAAATGAAAGGAATGGCCTCTGAGGTTTCTTCCAACTCTGAATAGGATCCAGCACCTTTTCTATTGCCTTACCCTTTTAGCTTATGTTCCTTGCTTATGATCTTGACTTTTAAAATCTGAGTCTCAGGCAACTGAACCTAAATACAGGGAACTAATGGCAAGACTCGAATTCAATATATCTAAAACAGGACTTGTGATCTTCCCACCAAAACCCTCCCCCTTTCTGAACTTCCATATTACTGTCAAGGTTCTGCAATCACTCATACTTCAAACTTCTTTATCATCCCCACTCTTTCTGGCAATCTCTAATTCTGTTATCAAGTCTTGTCATTTCTCCATTTAAAAGGTCTCTTACTGGTGATATATCCCCTTCTCTCCACTCACACAGCCAGTATGCTAGTACTGGCCCTCATCACCTCTTACTTAAACTACTGCAAGAGACTTCTAGTTGGTCTCTGTGCCTCAATTCCCCCTCCCCCACTACAATCCATCCTACAGTTAGCTGCCAAAATCACTTTCTTAAAGCATAAGACTAACCATATCAACCTTGAACCCCCTCCCTGGGATCTCCCCCTCCACCCCCTGCCACACACAGATACATTTTCAATAAACTGTACTGGCTCACTATTACCTCCAGGATCAAGAATAAAATCCTCCATTGTCTTTTAAAACCATTCACAGTCTGGGATCTTTCTACCTTTCCAATCTTCTTACAATTTTTTTCCCTCTGTGAACTCTATGATGTACTGTACACTGAACTTTCTTTTGCTCCTCCCAAGTGAAGCTCCAAATTCCTACTCGGTACCTTTCCACAAGCTGTGCCCATGCCTCACCATTTCCCTGATCATCTCCACCTCTTGGTTTCCCTGCCTTCTCTCAAGACAGCTCTAATCTCACCATCAGCCAGAGGCTTTTGCTGGTCCTCCACATCTTCCTTCCTTGTTAGTGCCCTCCCTCTGAGATCACCCTCCATTCTCTCTCTCTCTCCCCCTCCTTCCCTCCCTCTCTCCCTCCTTCAATATATATGTATATATCCACTCTATACACACACATTTGTGTATGTATAAACATATGTGTGTATGTAGTAGGTGGAATTTTTGAGGGGCATGTTTTCTTCCTTATTAGAATATAAGGTCAAAAATAAGCATTTTTGCCTTTCTCTATATTGCCAAAACTTAGTACTGTGCCTGGCACATAATAAAGGTTTGATAAATACTTGCATTGAGGAAATGTCCATCAATTGGAGAATGACTGAACAAGACTGACTGTGATGGAATACTATTGTGCTCTAAGAAATGAGTGGGATGCTTTCAGAAAAATCTGGAAGTCTTATAGGAACTGATGCAAAGTGAAATGAGCAAAAGCAGAACATTGTACATAGTAAAAGCAATATTGTAACAATGTTCCATTGTGAAAAACTTAGCTATTCTTCTCAGTGCACTTATCCAAGACTTAAGATGAAATATGTTATCTACCTCCAGACTACTGAAGAACCCTGAGTGCCAATTAAATTTTTTTTTCACTTTTTTATTTTCCTTGCTTTTGGAGGGCAATATGGCTAATATGAAAATAAGTTTTGCATGATTTCACATGTATAATTAATATATTGATTACCTTCTCAGTGGGTCAGGGATGGGCAAGAAGGAGGAAGAGAATTGGGGACTAAATTTTTTCAAAAATGTTAAAAATAAAGAAAAAATTTTAAGTGGTGGAATGAAATTTTT
This sequence comes from Notamacropus eugenii, assembly GCF_028372415.1. Taxonomy (NCBI): domain Eukaryota; kingdom Metazoa; phylum Chordata; class Mammalia; order Diprotodontia; family Macropodidae; genus Notamacropus; species Notamacropus eugenii. Next base: position 149,055,111 of record NC_092877.1, on the reverse strand, counting down.
TAAATAATAAAAAAATTGAAATGCTTACTGATTGAGTTGAGTCAGGTAGGTGCTGAAGTGCATGTAGCACTGGGCCTGGAGTCAGTTCAAATTCAATCTCAGATACTAACTCTGTGGTCCTGGACAAGCCACTTTAACCTTTGTTTGCCTCAGTTTCCTCAGCTGTCAACTAGGAATAATGATTGCATATATCACACAATTCCTGATACATAGTATGTGATATATAAATGCTTATTCCCTCCTCCCCAGTACACACACTGATTGATTAAAACAGGTCTCCAGGAAGAAATGGCAAGATTACTGCTTTTCATAAATTAATTAGGGAGGGAATAATGTAATAGTGGACATTAATATAGTACCTTATAAACTCCTTTACTTACATTATAATCTAACTTAAGCTCTGTGGAGTAGATGCTGCAGCCATTATCCTCATTTTACATTTTATATCCCCATGTATAATGAAAGTAGAGCTCAGGGAAGTTAAGGGACTTTCCAAGGGTCACCCAGCTCACTATGTTATCAGAGGCCAGATTTCAAGCCTGCTCTTCCTGTGTCCAAGTCCAAGAATCTTCCCATGGTGCCATCTTGCTGCCTCCTCTCCTGCCGTCCTGTCCTGCTTCATGCTTTGACCCCTTTCTGAGTAACCTCCTGGAATGCAGCCTCATAATATTAATCAAATCAAGTCCAACACAGAGTTTTGAGCTTTTTCTTCTTTGCTAAGGGAATGAGGCTTTGAGCTTCCCACGTCTTTGTGTGTGAAAGGGCCACTGATTGACCTCAGTCCAAGCCTTGCTGGCCTTGGTGAGGCCAAAAATGAGCAGCAGCTCATGACCTAAAGCATGTCCCTCAATTTTTCCACTCCCAGCTCCCCAGATTATGGTGCCTATAGCCAGGGAGACATCCCTGGATAAGCAGGCAAAAGAAATAGAGGTTACAGTAGAAATAGCTGCAGGAAGGCCACAGTGCCTTTAGGGAGAAAAGTGCCTCATCCTGGCCCTATTCCCGCTATTGGAATTTATAGGGTCAAAGTATCAGATTTCAGTCACAGTACACTGGCAATACCCATTGGGGTAGTGGAAGTGAAAGTTATCACACAAAAAGACAATGAGGGAACCGAGGAAAGTGGTCTGTTATCTCCACCTGGATTCAATTCAACAAACCTTTATTAACTCCCTTCCCTTTGTAGAGCCTATGACCTAGCCTGGCAACCAGGGCCTTCTACAATCTGTTTCCAATGTATGATTCCAGCCTTACCTCATACCATTCCCCTTCACACACCCTGCATTCCAGCCGAAACTGACTATATCCCCCCAATTCTTATCCTGTTTTGTATCATGGGATTATACCTACACAGGGACGTTTGAGGTCATCTAGTGCAAGCCCCCAATTATACAGATAAGTCTAAGAGAAGCTAAGAGATTTGCTCAAGTTCACACAGGTCACTCTCATCCCCCACATCTAATCAGTTGTAAAGTCTTGCCAATTCTCTCTCTCTCTCTCTCTCTCTCTCTCTCTCTCTCTCTCTCTCTCTCTCTCTCTCTCTGTCTCTCTCTGCCTCTCTGTCTCTCTCTGTCTCTCTCTCTGTCTCTCTGTCTCTCTGTGTCTTTCTGTCTCTTTGTCTCTCTCTCTCACACACACACACACATACATATACACATAGGGAGAGAGAGAGAGAGAGAGAGAGAGAGAGAGAGAGAGAGAGAGAGAGAGAGAGAGAGAGAGAGAAAGATCTCTGATAGATCCCTTTTGCCTCTAGGATCAAATATAAAATTTTCTGTTTGACTTTAAAAAAATTTTTTTTGTGAGGCAAACAGGGCTAAATGACTTGCCTAAGGTCACATAACTAAAAATTGTCTGAGGCTGGGTTTAAACTCAGGTCCTCCTGACTTCAAGGCAGATGTTCTACCTACCCATTGTGCCATCCAGCTACCACTGAGCTACCCTTTTCTGTTTAGCTTTTAAAGTCTTTCCTTCATAAACCTAGTCCATTCCTACCTTTCCAGTCTTCTTACACCTTACTCCCTTCGCTTCATGTACTGTGACAGGAACAATGACCTCACACAAAATGTTCTAACTGAATTTTCTCTATGTCCCAGATCTAGACTTCACTCCCACTCAGCTCACAGCCCCTCCCCCACCAACTTTCCTGGCTTCCTTCAAGTCTCAGCTAAAATCCAACCTTCTGACAAGAAGCTTCTCCCAGTCCCCTTTCGTATTAATGCCTTCCTTCCAAGATGATGTCCAGTTCTTCCCTTGCATCTACTGTTGGCACATTTTTGTTTTGCATTCTATATGCCCACTTTGACTGCTATAAGACCTTAGTCTGAAAGGGCCAGATTCTCACATTGCATCCTGGGCCATTTCCAACCATCCTGATGAATATCAGGCCTCTGGACCCAGATGGCTCTGGAGGAGAAAATGAGGCTGGTGATCTTGCCCAGCCCTCCCTCACTCACATCAAAGTCAGCTGCAAGTCATGTCATTATCTTGTTTCATGGTCCTCTTTGAGAATGAAGGACAAACAAAATAACAATAAGCAACTTGAGGGCAAGCACAGTGTTCTCGAATTGCTTTTAATCCTCTGCCCTCAGAAAGTGCCTGGCACATAGTAGTCATATAGTAAATACTTCTTGACTTGGCATACTAAATCCCACAGAAGTTAAATGACCTGCCCAGTGTCACATTAGGAACTGTGACTTTGGACAAGTCATCCTGATCTTTTTCTTTTTTAATCATAGCAACAACCAGTTTTCTGCAAGTGTTTGATAAATAAATGCTCTTTTAAATAGCTTGTGAATTTGCGAACTGCCTTTTTCACATCTTCCAACATTTCTTATTATCTGGTTAGAAAGTAGTATGGAATGATGGCTAGAAGTCAGAAAAACCTAGATTCAAATCCAACCTCAGATACTTATTAGCAGTTATTTAAACTCAGTTTCTCCATTTGAAAAGTAGAAATAATAGTATCTGTAGTACCTATTTCTCAGTGTTGTTGTAAGACTGAAATGAGATAATAAAATGCTTTACAAATCTTAAAATCCAACAGAAATGTCATTATAATTTTTCGTGTTTATTTGTGTACGTCTCCTCCCTGTGAGGGCAAGGACTGTCTTATTTCATCTTTAATCCCACAGTGCCTAAGTCTGTACACAGTGAATCTTTGTTTAATTGAATTGGAATGACAAGAAATTAAAATGTAAGGGTTAAAGGTAGGTGAAAGTCAGGAATGCAGAACTCTCCCTAGCTTGGCTGTTCTTCCTAAGATCTGTTTCCTATTGAGCACACACATTACAGCATCAGAATTTTTTTTCTTATGGAAAAGAGTTTGAAATGTTAAACGTTTATTAAAGAAGCATCATTACCAAAGGGCTCCAAGCTGGAAGGAATTCTAGACATCTTCTATTCCAACCCCTTCATTTTGCAGAAGTGAACAGTTAGGCTCAAAGAGAGTTAAATGACTTTCCCAAGGTTACATAGATAACATCAGATAGGAGACTTTGAATATAGACCCAGTGCTCTTTCCACTAAACCAGATCTAGGAATGATTAACAGTGGGGATGATAAGGAAGGAAGCACATGGCCAAATCTGGCATGAAATCTAAGACAAAAGCTTATCACATCATTTTTTTTTACCACACTAGGAAGATGTTTTTATATGCTATTTTTAATAAAATGCAAGAGAACTCAGCAATATCGCTTCTAGGGCTGTATCCCAAAGAGATCATAAAAATGGGGAAAGGTCCCACATGTACAAAAATCCTTATAGCAGCTTTTTTTGTGGTGGCCAAGAACTGGAAATCGAGGGAATGCCCATCAATTGGGGAATGGCTGAACAAGTTGTGGTATATGAATGTAATAGAATACTATTGTGCTATAAGAAATGATGAACAGGCGGACTTTGGAAAAACCTGGAAAGACTTATATGAACTGATGCTGAGAGAAATGAACTGAACCAGGAGAACATTATACACAGTGACAGCCACAGTGTGCGAGGACTGTTTCTAATAGACTTAGCCCTTCACAGCAATGCAAGGACCTAAAACATTCCCAGAGGACTCGAGGCAAAATACCATCCACATCCAGAGAAAAAAACTATGGATTTGGAACACAAAATGAAGCAGACTATTTTCTCTTGTGTTATGTTTTGTTTTTGTTGGTTTTTCTCATCCATTTGTTTTCATTCTTCTATGCAACATGACTAATGTGAAAATGTGTTTAATAAGAATGTATGTGTAGAACTCATTAGATTGTGTGCCATCTCAGGGAGGGAAGGGAAAGGGAGGGGGGAAAATTGAAAACTTATGGAAGTGATTGTTGAAAACTGAAAACAAACAAATTAATTAAATAAAAAAAAAACAAAAAACAATAAAGTACAGAGGGAAAGGCAAAAATCTGAACCACCCTCATGTTGGAATTTATATTAACTACCTGACAGACCTCCTCTGAAGGTGGATAAACAGCCTCCTTAAATCCAAAAAGAACTGGATTGTGTCTTGCCTCTGACACATACTGGCTATGTGACTCTGGACAAGCCACTAAATCTCTGTTTTTTCCCAGACAACTAAGATTAGTAAAACTAAGATTTCAAGAGAGTTCTTGATCTGCATTTATAAAATTTCTGTATTAGCAGTTCCTTACACTAACGTGATCTGGCTTTTGTGGTTATGGCAGCATCTGTACCATGTTTAAACTAAGTAAAAAGACAAAGACTAACATAGAACTTTTATATTCTAATGCTTTCATAGTTAAACTCTGAGAAAGTGAAGTCAACAAGCATTTATTAAGCATTTGCTGTGTCCCAGGAACTATGCTAAGTACTGGAGAAACAAAGAAATAGTCCTTGGCCTCAAAGAGCTCCCATTTCTAATGACAGCTGTCTCCAGTTGGTACTTCCACTTTCTTTCCTCTCAATCTCATCTAAATTTTCTGTAGTCTAACTTCCAACCTCCTCATTTAACTGAAATTGCTCTCTCTAAAGTCATCAGTGATCTTTTCATTGCCGAATCTAATGGTCTTTTACTAATCTTCATCCTTCTTGACCTCTATGTAGCCTCTGACACTATCACCTTTTCTCTTTGATATTCTCTGCTCCCTAGGTTTTCATGACATTGCTCTTTCCTGATTTTCTTCCTACTTGTTCAACCTCTCCTCTTTCTCCTTTGCTAGATATTCATATTCCACGTCCTTGATTTATCTAGGTGGGTATCCCCCAAGGCTTTATTCTGGTCCCTCTTCTTTTCTCCCTCTGTTTTTCCTGGTGGTCTAATCAACTCCCATCCGTTCAATTATCATCTCTATGTAGATAACTCCCAGATCTATGGATCCATCCATAATCTCTCTGCTGAACTCTAGTGTTTTGTGGCCTTTTGAACATCTCCAACTGGATGTCCCATAGACTTGCTATACTCAGCACATCCACAACAAAATCATTCCTTCCAAGTCCTTCCCTCTTCCAAACTTCCCTATGATGAAAGTGTCAAGGGCACCACCATCCTCCCAGTAGCCCAGGCTCACAACTTTGGTGTCATCTTTAATTCCTCACCCACCTCACACATTCAATCTGTTGCCAGCTCTTTTTGTTTCTACCTTCACAACTTTGTTAGCAAACATTCCCTTCTCTCTACTCAGGTAGTCAGCATCCTGGTTGAGGACTTCATCACCTAAGCCTGAGCTGTTACAGTCCATCTTTTACTCAGCTGCCAAAATGATCTTCCTAAAAATCAGCTCAGATCAAGCAACACTCTTCCCCCATTCAAGACACTTCAGTTTATCCTTATCACCTCCAAGATTAAATAGAAAATCCTGTTTAGCTTTTAAAGCCCTTTACAGTCTGCCTCCTTCCTACCTCTTCAGTCTTCTTATACTTTACTTCCTTCTACATATTCTATAATTCAGGGATATTGGTCTTTTTCCTTTTCCTTGAACATAACACTCCATCTCTCAACTCCTTCCTTCTTGCTGGTTGTGCCCCATACTCTCCGTGCTCCCCCTCTTGTCTGTAGCACTCTGCTTCCTTTGCATCTCAACTCAAATCCCAACTTTTACAAGACTATCCTGGTTCACCTCAATGCTAGTGCCCTCCCTCTGAGATTCCCTCCAGCTCATCCAGGATGTATTTTGTTTACACATTTTTGTTTTCTTTTTGCCTCTTCCATTAGACTGTTTTTGCCTTTCTTTGTGCCCTCCCCACCCCTTAGCAAAGTCCTGTTAGGATGTGTTTAATAATAAATGCATGTTGACTGGGTGACTAACCCTTTCAGTAAAACATGCCATAACATAGGCCTATCTTGAATTGTATTTTGAATTTCTTTTCCCCCTCACTAAAGTCCTCTTATTAGTTTCTAATAAGTTTAGAATATATAAGTAACATAGTCAAATTTCTTTATAACTGTTCTATGATTTGGGCAGAATTTTCTCCTCCCTTTTGCACTCTCTTTCATTCTCTGTCAAGAATCTCATTAATATAAGGATGCTGAGCCCTTCTCAGCTCAAGACTCTCAAAGAGAAATGGATTAAAATAGACTCTAGTTCAGAAACCCAGATATCTGGAGATTAGAAGAGAACCTACCTCCTCCTGACCTCCTTCCCATCATTCACCTAGCTCCCAGGATTAGGTTTTAGCATCCCTCTGAGGAAGTAGACAAGGAGTACCATCCCAGTGTAATAGATGGGGAAGCTGAGCAAACCGAATGGTTCTAATGTGAAGGAAATTAGCTAAAATTGTAACATAACTGTTGATACAATATGTCACTTACTTCCTGGAACTAGTCAGACCAGTTCTCAACAGCAGCCCTCTCTCCTAGCTATCAGACCATCTCATGCCATACAGTTTCCTGTTCTTTCCTGATAACTTCAGACAGATGCAGACAAGTAGGGACCCTATACTGTGCTTCCTACTTCCCTAGGAATGCAAAGACAAGGCACCACTCCCTTGTGCTAATAATCCCTGATGGGCTGTCCTAGGGAAAATACGCAGAAAAACCAACAGGGCAGTTGGGGAAGTGATTCCATAGACTGAAGGAGGGAGAGTACAGGGCTCCAGTCACCAGTTCATCCAATGAAATAACATATGTAAAGTACTCTGTAAACCTTAAGGGCTACACAAATAATAGCTATTTTTCTTTCATGCAATAACTCTGACTTTGGTGACCTTGATTAGTCTACTTTTGCCAGCCTTGCTGAGAGCAGTTATGTGGAATTTTGATAGATATGAGGATCTGAATCCAAGCTCTTCCATTTCCTTTCTGTGAGACCATGGGCAAGTCCCTGGGTTTCAGTTTCCTTTGTCTATACGTAAAAGGGTTAGAAGACTTTAAAATTGCTTCTGGGGCTGTCCCTGATCCTTTGTGTTTTTCCAGAGTTGGAACTCAGGGGTGATTTCATAGCCAATATGCTATTATAGGATCATAGGAACAAGGGGATTACTCTCCTTCAGCCTCTGAGATCACTTTCTCAACTGTCCTGTTGTATTAATTTATGTGTATTTCCCCTAAATCAGTCTGTTAGGGATTAGCACAAGGGAGCGAGCATTTTTAGGGAGGTGGGAAGCACAGTATGGTATTCTATACAAGCCCCACTTGTCTGCATCTACCTGAAGTTATCAGGAACAATAAATTGCTTTGCCTGAGATGGTTTGATAGCTAGGAGAGATGGTTGCTGTTGAGAGTTGATCTCAGACTAGACCAATGAGTCTCTTCAATTTAACAAATCTTTGCTAAGCATCTATTATGTGCAAGTCAGGTTCTAAGGATGCAAAGATAAAATATGACACTAACCCTGCCTTTGAGGAGCTCGTGTTCTTTTTAAATGATTTTTCAAAATTTCTTTTTATTCTGAACTTAACAAACACCGAATGCTCATTTTAGATATTTCCATATACATAACAGAAATATGTGCTGATAACTTTTCTGTCTCAAATCTCAGTGAACTTTTAACACATTCCTATCACTCCCTCCATCTTACTTAAGACTGAGCCTACCCTTTAAGCAGTCAGGCTTGGGCTAGTAGGGTAGCACAGTAGTGCTCTGTCATATACCAGGGTGATATGCATGCTCAGGGTAGCACATGAAGCTATTCTGATTGACATTAAGCTAGGGAGGAGCTAGAAGGCATGATTATACTGTTAAATTGTATTGCAGAAGAGACAAGCACATTAGACTCAAGCAGAACCTTAGAGTACAGAAATCTGGAGTTTATGGCCCTCTGCCAAACCCATAATGAAAACTTGACAAAAACTCCCTCTTCTGTGGACGCTTCTCTTCCCAATTCCCCAACCCTACTGTTTTCAGGCAACTTTCATGTCCCATACTTGCACTCTCTATTTAGTTCATGACCTAGTGTCTCCAGGCCTGTGACATCAAGGACAACAAAAATATGCCCCTTTCTCAATCAAACTCATGACCTTCCTGTGCCTCAAGGAGCTGCATCTCACCTACCAACTAGGAGGAGTAAGATGAGTTTGACAGAACTGGATGAACCAGGTCCGGAGACCATTGCTGTTCACTCCCTTTCCATGTGCTGCTATGAACACAAAGACCATTATGACACATGTTCTTGTGACTTTCCCATTTATATCCTTCCCACATAGCCCCTCCCATGTTTTTGTTACTGGGCACTTTGTTTTAGGCCCTATACCTTCCTAGTGTGAGTTGAAGGGAGCCATTTTATTTTATGCATTTGTAACTCAGCTTTCACCCAAGACCAGAACTGTTTTTTTCATGCTTCTGCATATCCAGAGGAAGGCGTAACTTCTGATGGGTAGAGAAAAAGGTGATTGCAAACTGCATACTTATATAAAGGACTTACTGTGTGGTTAAAGACAGAAGTAATTGAGGGAAAAAAGACATTTTAAATAGCAGATTGCAACTCTCCAAGCTGTAGACCTGTGGGGAAGGCAGCCCCCATAATATTCCTGATCTCCACCACCTACAATTGTAGAGACTGAGGCAACAGGAGCTCCCTTAGTGAGATCAGTCTCTCCTGCTTTAAACGTAGATATTATCTCACAGAGCTCCTGTACTCTTGAGTATTTCCTGGTTTAATCAAATCTGTAAAAATTAACCTATTTCCATTTGCTGTTTTGTCTAGATAAAGGGGTTTACTCACCATATGCTATTTGTGATGGCTCTTGTGTAACTAGAACTTATTTGGTAGAGTGAGGGTAAGCTGGTGTGTAAGCTGAAGTCTACCCTTCCATTTCAAATCAATCAAGGAAGTAAGTGGCTTTCTTTCTGAATCCAGACTCATATGGGAATCTGTTCTTTGCTTCTTTGTATTTGTTTTTCCTTTCTCTTAAGTCAAGAATATTGGACTGAGGCAAGCTTGTGAGTTATGAAAAGTCAAGAGACTTAGCTTTCAAAGATCCAAGAGTTGAATTGTGTGACAGATTTTGTGGATAGTGGAGCCCAATGAAGAGCCAAGTCCAAAGAGGGAGCAACCCCCAGAGACTCATCCACTGGTTATGCCAAATTTGGAAGTGAACTCAAAAAGAAAGATGCTTTAAAGAAGCTACTTTAAGTCTGAGTCCACTTTCTTTTTTTTTTTTTTTTTTGGAAGACAAAACTAAAACATTTATTCAGACATCAGAAAATCAAATCCATCATAATACATACACAATAATAATGAGGAAGAAAACACCATCCCCAAGTCTTCTCCCTGTTAGACTTTCCACAAAGCAGCTCCATTAAACAAATCACAAGCAGGATCCCTTAAACAAAATCACAAGCAAGCTCTTTCACTCACATTAGCCAGCTGCTTGCTTGTCTGCATTCTTCCTAGCTCTGACTGTTCTCATGACTAACTTCCTCTTAGCTCTGCTCTAGGTCTGCCTCTTCCTGCTCCACCCCTTCCTGTTCCCCCTATCCGGAAAGCTCCTCCCACCACATGTGACTTAGGCTTCCATGTGAATTAAGCAGGTCACATGGGTCTATCAATGGATGGGAATGATCTTCCCATTAAGAAGTAAGATTACATTCACAATAAGCAAAAATACATTATCAAATGCAACCTTGAATAAGGTTTATTGGCATTGTTTCTATTTCAGTTTTGTCACCACTGAATTATGATACTTTTGACCCTCCAACTGAAGCACTAATGTAATAACACAAATATTGCCTGCAATAAAACTTGAAGAAGACAATGGCAAGTATGTTGATTCTGGACTCGGTATTTCTGACTTCAGATTCTACCTATATTTACTATTTATGCAACCTTAGGCAAATCCCTTAATCTTCGTCAATTTACTCAGTTTTAAAAATGAAAGTTTGGTCTAGACAGATTCTGAAAGCCCTAGTAGCACTAGAGTTATGACCCTTTAGATGTGACACTACTCTAGAGAAGAAGTATATCTGAGTTGTTTACAGTTTAAGTGTTATCCTTGAATCCTCAATCTCTCATACCCCACATTCAATCTGCTACCAAGTCCTATTTATTCGACCTTGGTTGCATCTCTCATCTATAACTTCTTCTTGGCTATGACACTGTCACTACTCTGCTGCTCAATCTCTTAATATCATACTTGAATTCTTACAATAACCCTATGGCTGGTCTCCCTACATTAAGAATTTCCCTGTTTCAGTGCATCCTACATTCATGTTTCAAAGTAAGCTTTTTAAAAATGAGGCCTGATGATGTCACTCTGCTCTTCTATAGGCAACATTTTCTCCTTATCAACTCTAGGATCAAATAGAAATCCTCTCTTTGGTTTTTTTTTTTTTTTAATTTAGCTTTTAACATTCATTTTAACAAAATTTTGGGTTACAAATTTTCTCCCCTTTTCTCCCCTCCCCCCCCAAACGCCAAGCATTCTAATTGCCCCTATGACCAATCTGCTCTCTCTTCTATCATCCCTCTCTGCCCTTGTCTCTGTCTTCTCTTTTGTCCTGTAGGGCCAGATAGCTTTCTATACCCCTTTACCTGTATTTCTTATTTCCTAGTGGTAAGAACATTACAGTTGATCCTAACACTTTGAGTTCCCACTTCTTTAGCTCCCTCCCTCTCCACCCCTTCCCTTTGGAAGGCAAGCAATTCAATATAGGCCAAATCCGTGTAGTTTTGCAAATGACTTCCATAATAGTTGTGTTGTATAGGACTAACTATATTTCCCTCCATCCTATCCTGTCCCCCATTACTTCTATTCTCTTTTGATCCTATCCCTCCCCATGAGTGTTGACCTCAAATTGCACTCTCCTCCCCATGCCCTCCCTTCTATCATCCCCCCCCACTCTGCTTATCCCGTTATCCTCCACTTTCCTGTGTTGTAAGATAGGTTTTCATACCAAAATGAGTAGGCATTTTATTCTTTCCTTTAGTGGAATGTGATGAGAGTAGACTTCATGTTTTTCTCTCACCTCCCCTCTTTATCCCTCCACTAATGAGTCTTTTGCTTGCCTCTTTTATGAGAGATAATTTGCCCCATTCAATTCTCCCTTTCTCCTCCCAATATCTTTCTCTCTCACTGCTTGATTTCATTTTTTTTAAGATATGGTCCCATCCTCTTCAATTCACTCTGTGCACTCTGTCTCTATGTGTGTGTGCGTGTGTGCATGTGTGTGTGTGTAATCCCACCCAGTACCCAGATACTGAAATGTTTCAAGAGTTACAAATATTGTCTTTCCATGTAGGAATGTAAACAGTTCAACTTTAGTAAGTCCCTTATGACTTCTCTTTGCTGTTCACCTTTTCATGGTTCTCTTCATTCTTGTGTTTGGAAGTCAAATTTTCTTTTCAGCTCTGGTCTTTTCATCAAGAATGCTTGAAAATCCTCTATTTCATTGAAAGACCAATTTTTCCCCTGAAGTATTATACTCAGTTTTGCTGGGTAGGTGATTCTTGGTTTTAGTCCTAGTTCCTTTGACTTCTGGAATATCCTATTCCATGCCCTTCGATCCCTTAATGTAGAAGCTGCTAGATCTTGTGTTATCCTGATTGTATTTCCACAATACTTGAATTGTTTCTTTCTAGCTGCTTGCAATATTTTCTCTTTCACCTGGGAGTTCTGGAATTTGGCCACAATGTTCCTAGGAGTTTCTCTTTTTGGATCTCTTTCATGCGGTGTTCTGTGGATTCCTTGAATATTTATTTTGCCCTCTGGTTCTAGAATCTCAGGGCAGTTTTCATTGATAATTTCATGAAAGATGATGTCTAGGCTCTTCTTTTGATCATGACTTTCAGGTAGTCCCAAAATTTTTAAATTGTCTCTCCTGGATCTATTTTCAAGGTCAGTTGTTTTTCCAATGAGATATTTCACATTATCTTCCATTTTTCCATTCCTCTGGCTTTGTTCTGCGATTTCTTGCTTTCTCATACAGTCCTTAGCCTCCATCTGTGCCATTCTAATTTTGAAAGAACTATTTTCTTCAGTGAGCTTTTGAATCTCCTTTTCCATTTGGCTAATTCTGCTTTTGAAAGCATTCTTCTCCTCATTGGCTTTTTGAACCTCTTTTGCCAATTGAGTTAGGCTAGTTTTCAAGGTGTTATTTTCTTCAACATTTTTTTGGGTCTCCTTTAGCAGGGAGCTGATTTGCTGTTCATGCTTTGACTTCATGTCTCTCATTTCTCTTCCCAGCTTTTCCTCCACCTCTCTAACTTGATTTTCAAAATTCTTTTTGAGCTCTTCCATGGCCTGAGCCCATTGAGTGGGCTGAGACACAGAAACCTTGATTTCTGTGTCTTTGCCTGATGGTAAGCATTGTTCTTCCTCATCAGAAAGGAAGGGAGGAAATGCCTGTTCACCAAGAAAGTAACCTTCTATAGTCTTATTTCTTTTCCCTTTTCTGGGCATTTTCCCAGCCAGTGACTTGACCTCTGAATATTTTCCTCACACCCACCTCACCTCCTGATCCTCCCAGCCAGTGTTTGGGGTCTGAGATTCAAATGCTGCTTCCAGCCTCAGGGCTTTGGGGGGGGGCAGGGCTGCTATTCAGTGTGAGATTAAATTCAGATGCTCAGGTGAGGGCAGGGCTGCCTCTCAGGCTCAGTTCCCTCAGGGAGTTTATGCACAGACCTTCAACAATGGATCCAGGCTCCTGCCTGCTTGGGGAGCCCTGGTCTGCCGCTGCCCCTCAGCTTCTGTCTCCCGAGGGGGCCCGAGCCATGGGGGCACCCCACTCCCTCCTCGACCCGCCAAAGGGACTCTCTCACCGACCCCCGCCACCTGTGGGTGGAGGTACTTGTGCGGCCGCTGGAGATCCCGTCCCTGAAGCCCGCTCGGATCTGTTCCTCTCGGTGCCGCGGCCACGGCAGGGCTGTACTCAGCTCCCAGTCCCGGCGCCCAGTCCGCAGCACGAAGGACCTTTTACGAGAGGTTTGCAGGTCTCTCCGGAACAGAAATCTCCCTCGCTCCAATGTTCTGTGGCCTCTGGGTGCAGAATTCGCCGTGAGTTACTTCTTTGTAGTTGTTCTATGGGTTGTGGGTTCGGAGCTATGTGTATGTGCGTCTTTCTACTACGCCATCTTGGCTCCCTCCACTTTCTTAAAGGATAAGGTGGAATAGGAGGAAATGTGCCCCCAGATGTTGACAGAGGGGGGAATGTTTATATTTCTGATCTTGCAATATCATATTAGTAAATATTCCTTTGTTAAAGCTAATTGATATTAATTAATTAAATGATACTAGGGAACTAATAAGTGATGATTAATATTGGGGAGAACATACCAGAATAGCAGCTCAAGTTCCCACATTGGAGAAATACCCCCAACCCCTTAGGGATACTCCTTAATAAAAGGATTTGTTCAGTGAAGTTTGGATTCAAAGGGCCACACTTGAGGACCTAGAGGGCCACATGTTGCCTCAAGGCTTCAGGTTCCCCAGCCCTGCCCTAGAACCTTGAGAAAAATGTAGGCTTGCTCAAAGACTTGTCTCAATGGGAATTGGGATAAGGATCCTCAGAATTTATAAAGGTTATATACTTAAAAGAAAAAACAAACAGCAGGTGATAGATATTCACTTTCACATACAATCCCCCATTTCTGTTCTACTCTATACAGTATTTAGAAATGCTCATTTTGTTTGGTGTTTATTAAGTTCAGAATAAAAACTATTAAAAAAACATAAAGTTGGCCAGCAATTTTTTCAAGAATTTTGACTCATTCAGAGTATCAGACAGGGAGGTGATGCCCCTTTTAGCATGTTACTTCTTCCTGTTTGGACTTCGTGGACTAATGGACTAATGAAATCGTTTTGCATGAGTGGTAAGACCTGTGCCCAGGCACAGAAAGACAGATGCTGTCAAAGGCAAAAACTGGAACCAATTGTCCAGTATCGTCCTGGTCAGAACCAGAAAATGCGGAATTTCTTTAATGGAGCAATCTAGAGTCCAGATACAAGATGGAGTTCTTGAGTTGTAGGTCTTTGAAAGTCAAGGTTCAAAAAAATGCCATAGCAGAGACCAAAAAGCAAGCTTGGTGAAATATGAAGTTAGTACTACTGAAGTAGAATGTTAATATATTTGACCACTAGATGGCACTAGCTTAATGAACAGATGCAAAATCAAGCATAGGAAACAAAGGAAATCCTACGCCTTTGTACACATTGCACCATAGGGCTCAGAGATTGAAAAGGACTTTAGAGAACATCTAATCTCTAGGTTCCTGACTTTTTAAAAAATGAACTTTAAAAAAGATATTTCAATAACTGTATTTCATTAGAACTGGTTTCCTTTGAAGTCCTACGTATTTTGTATTATGCATTTAAAAAAACTGTTCTGAGAAGGGATCCATAGGCTTCACTAGACTGCCAAAGGGGAGATCCATGATCCAAAAAGGGTTAAGAACTTTTGATCTAGTCCAGTCCTTTCATTTTACAAGTGAGGAAACTGATGCTCAAAGGAATCTTACCGAAGACCAAAGAGAAAGTAAATGACAGAGCCAGGATTCAGATCCAGGACTTCTGGCTCCAAACTCAATGCCCTTTCCACTACATACTTGCACCACACAAGCAAAGCCTTATTATTAGGACAGGTCATCGGACCTGTTTTAAAAAAAAAAAAATTTTTTTCATCCTAGCCAGCATCAATGACCTATTTCATAATAGGTGAATGAATTGATACAAAGTGACATAAGCAGAAACCAAAGGACAATATATGAAATGACTGCAACATTGTAAATGATAAGATCACTAAAAAGAAGCTAAACTGAATAACTGGAAAATCAAGAATGGCCTCAGAGAACAGAGAACGAAACTTACTTTTGTCCTCAGGAGCAGAGAGGCGGGTGACTGGCAGGACAAAATGTTGTGGTTGTTGGCAAATGCATTTGTTACAGCTGGTATTTTGACTTAGCTGCTTTTCTGCTACAAGAAAAGAGAGAAGGCAGGAAGGGAAAAATGTCTATGCAAGGGTTCCGTTGTATTATTATGTAAAATAAAAACAAAAGACATTAATAAAAACTCACTTTAAAAATAAAAAGAACATCATGTAGAAAGAAATCCAAAGCTAAGCCTTGCTAAACACCAGATAAATGGGGTTGCCTTGACTGTACATGGGGCATTAGACTATTGCCCAAACATTGATCAGTATTTCATTCAGTCAATAAGCATTCACCCTGGGCAAGTCGCTTAACCTGAGTATTCCAGGAAACTCTATAAATTGCAGGGACTGACTACTACTCAATAAACTCCACTGGCTCCCTATTACTTCCAGGACCAAAAATAAACTCTCTTTGGATTTTAAAGCCCTCATAAAGTGGTCTCTCCCTAGCTTTCCAGTCTTCTTATACTTTATTTTTTTCACATACTTTATAATCCAGTGACACTGGTCTCTTTGCTATTCCTTGAACAAGAGATGCCATCTCCAGGTATTTTTATTGACCCGTTCTCCAAGTCTGGAACTCTCTCCATCCTTTCTGCCTCCTGATATACTTGTCTTCCTTCAAGTTTCAGCTAAAATCTCACCTTCTGCCAGGAATTTTTCCTGGTTCCCTTTAATGCTAGTGCCTTACCTCCACTTTTACCTGTAAGTTATTCTGTACATATTTGTACATAGTTGTGTACATGTCATTACCCTCATTCGATTGTAAGCTTCTACAGGACAAAGACTGTTCTTGCCTTTCTTTGTATCCCTAAGGTTTAGTCCAGCGGATGACACATAGTAGGAAATTAATAAATACTTGTTGACTTTACTTGAGAAGGTGCCAACCTGCATTGATAGAGTAAATTTCCTGACCCAGAAGTTCCATATACCAATGAAATAACAGTCTAGTCCCTATCCCTTTCCAATTAATGTTTATTAAACATCAACTATGTGGCAAAGACTATGAAAAATGAAAATAATAAATGTTGATGGGACTGTGGAAAAATAGCATATTGTCAGCAAAACTTTAGAATGAAGCACAAAATGGAAAGCAATTTTCAATTATGTACAAAAAGTTGAACAGCACATGAGTTTTGACCCAGCTATACCAGTGCTATGCTTATATCCCCGGTGGGGTGGGATGGGGGGGGGGGGAAGGGAAGGAGGAGAGGGAGGGAGAGAGAGAGAGAGAGAGAATACGTACAAAATTATTTTTAGCAGCTCTTTCAATGTTGGCAAATACTAGAATCTAAGAAGATGTCCAACCATTAAGGAATGAATGGTTGAACAAATTGTGGTATATAAATGTGATGGGGATACTATTGTACTGTAAGAAATAAGGAAATTGGTCATTTGAAAAAGACATGAAAAGATTTTTGTGAACTGACTCAGAGTGAAATGAACAGAACCTGAAGAAGAACTTATATAGTAACAACAATATTATAAAAATGAACAATTTTGAGGACTTTTATAAACTGATGAAGAATGAAATGAACAGGAGCAGAAGAATAATTTATATAATGATAACATTGTAAAAACAAAGAAACCTGAAAACTCTAAGAACTCAATACAATGACCATTCATGATTCCAGAGGAACGATGAAGAAACAAGCTAGCCATGACAGAGAGGTGATAGATTTAAGATATGAAATTAGACATGTATACTTTTGTATCCAACCACTGAGGGAATTTATTTTGCTAGATTATGCATTTATTATAATAAATTTCTTTTTTCTTTTTTTCCCAATGAGGTCAAGGGTAGAAGGGGAAGAAAATAGATTTATTAACATGCTACATGTATTTTTAGATAAAGTCACAGATGGTGTATTATTAGTTTTAATTTAAGAGACCTCCCATGAAGTAAATGTGTAATGTAAAAACAAAACACATTTGTGAAATTGAAAGTAAGCTGCCTGCCAACATACAATTTGTGCAAAGGTACTATGCTTAAACTTAGAAGTAATCTAGATATTCATAGAATTATAGAGCAAGAAGGGACCATTAGGGATCATCAAATACAGCCCTAATACAGTTTGGGCTCAGGATCTTGGAAATATAAGAAAGTGCCTCTTAGCTTTAACACAAAGATCCCACAATTAATTGGAAATGTGTTATTGTCAGGGGAAAACAATCTATCTGCATAACAATTACTAGAAGCACTGTTAGTTATATTAGAAAACTGGAGACAAACTAAGTGTCCAACTATTAGGGAATGACTGAATAAGTTGGAGTATATAAATATGATTATACATATATACATACACACATACACACATGTGTGTCATTGCATGAAACAAAGACTGAAGAACTCAGAGAAGCATGGGAAAAGCTCTTTGAACTGATGAAGGACAAAGGAAGTAAGTCTCAAAGAACAATATACAAACTACAACTGTGGTTAAAAAACAAAGGAGATAACCAGTAAGAAAATTCAGGTTAAATACAATGGATAACACTGGTATTGCCTTACATTAAGGTGCACATCTTTTGCTTGCTTTTAGCAACTGCAGGGTTACAATTAAACTCATTTTGTGCTGATTTATATTCACTTTGTGGAGGTTTTAAAAAAAAGATTTACTGATGCTTTTGATTTTTTTTGTCCATCATTTCCTAATAATTTCCAAATAGAAACTTTCCTTACAAAGAAAAATAATTAAACAAAACCCATAAACAAACTTATTTTGTCAGAGTGAACAGCATGGGATTATAGCTGCTCACCTTTCTACCAAAAGATAGGAATTATTTTTCATTATTCTACAAGACCAAAACTGATCATTTCATTTATTCAGTCAGATTAACTTTTAGTATTGTCTTTACCTATGTCAAGCATTCTTTTTTAAAAAATTTATTTATTTAACTTTTAGCATTCATTTTCACAACATTTTGGGTTCCAAATTTTCTCCCCATTTGTCCCCTCCCCCCACCCCAAAACACCGAGCATTCTAATTGCCCCTATCACCAATCTGCCCTCTATTCTATCATCCCTCCCTTCCCTTGTCCCCATCTTCTCTTTTGTCCTATAGGGCCAGATAACTTTCTATGCCCCATCACCTATATTTCTTATTGCCTAGTAGCAAGAACAGTACTCGACAGTTGTTCCTAAAACTTTGAGTTCCAACTTCTCTTCATCCCTCCCTCCCCACCCCTTCCCTTTGGAAGGTAAGCAATTCAATATAGGCCATATCTGTGTAGTTTTGCAAATGACTTCTATAATAGTCATGTTGTGTAAGACTAACTATATTTCCCTCCATCCTACCCTGCCCCCCATTGCTTCTATTTTCTCTTTTGATTCTGTCCCTCCCCAAGAGTGTTGACTTCAAATTGCTCCCTCCTCCCATTGCCCTCCCTTCCATCATCCCCCCCCACCCTGCTTATCCCCTTCTTTCCCACTTTCCTGTATTGTAAGATAGGTTTTCATACCAAAATGAGTGTGCATTTTGTCCCTTCCTTTAGTGGAATGTGATGAGAGTAAACTTCATGTTTTTCTCTTACCTTCCCTCTTTTTCCCTCCACTAAAAAGTCTTTTGCTTGCCTCTTTTATGAGAAATAATTTGCCCCATTCCATTTCTATCTTTCTCCTCCCAAAATATTTCTCTCTCACCACTTAATTTCATTTTTTTAAGATATGCTCCCATCGTATTCAATTCACTCTGTGCTTTCTGTCTGTGTGTGTGCATGTGGGTGTGTATTCCCACCACTACCCAGATACTGAAAAGTTTCAAGAGTTACAAATATTGGGGGATGGAGCCAAGATGGCGGAGTAGAAAGACACACATACACTAGCGCCGAACCCACAGCCCGTAAAATATCTGTAAAAAAGAACTCCCAACAAATTCTAGAGTAGCAGAAGCCACAGAACAATGGAGTGGAGGAGATTTCTGTTCCAGAGAGACCTGAAAACCTCTCACAAAAGGTCCATGGCACTGCGGACCCCCAGAGCCCAGCCCAGCCCTGCCTTGGCCACGCGGCACCGAGTGGAGCAGATCCCAGCAGGCTTCAGGGACAGAATCTCCAGCGGCCACGCAGGTCCCTCCACCCATGGGCCCCAAAGGTTGGTGAGAGGGTCTTCTCGTGCTTGCCGAGAGGGGAGAGGGGTGCCCCCATAGCTCAGGCCCCTTCAGGAGGCAGCAGTGGAGGCGGGAGCAGACAAGAGCTCCCCAAGCAGGAAGGAGCTCAGATCCATTATTGAAGGTCTCTGCATAAACCCCCTGAGGGAACTGAGCCCGTGAGGCAGCCCTGCCTTGACCTGAGCACCTAAACTTAATCTCACACTGAATAGCAGCCCTGCCCCCACCCAAAGCCCTGAGGCTGGGAAGTAGCATTTGAATCTCAGACCCCAAGCGCTGGCTGGGCAGATCTGGAGGAGAAGTGGGTGCGAAGAGAATATTCAGCAGTCAAGTCACTGGCTGGGAAAATGCCCAGAAAAGGGAAAAAAAATAAGACTATAGAAGGTTACTTTCTTGGTGAATAGGTATTTCCTCCCTTCCTTTCTGATGAGGAAGAATAATGCTTACCATCAGGGAAAGACACAGAAGTCAAGGCTTCTGTATCCCAGTCCACTCAATGGGCTCAGGCCATGAAAGAGCTCAAAAACGATTTTGAAAATCAAGTAAGAGAGGTGGAGGAAAAACTGGGAAGAGAAATGAGAGACATGCAAGTAAAGCATGAAAAACAAGTAAACACCCTGCTGAAGGAGACCCAAAAGAATGCTGAAGAAAATAACACCTTGAAAAATAGACTAATTCAATTGACAAAAGAGGTTCAAAAAGCCAATGAGGAGAAGAATGCTTTCAAAAGCAGAATTAGTCAAATGGAAAAGGAGGTTCAAAAGCTCACTGAAGAAAATAGTTCTTTCAAAATTAGAATGGAACAGATGGAGGCCAATGACTTTATGAGAAAACAAGAAATCACAAAACAAAACCAAAAGAATGAGAAAATGGAAGATAATGTGAAATATCTCATTGGAAAAACAACTGACCTGGAAAATAGATTCAGGAGAGACAATTTAAAAATTATGGGCCTACCTGAAAGCCATGATCAAAAAAAGACCCTAGACATCTTCTTTCATGAAATTATCAAGGAAAACTACCCTGATATTCTAGAACCAGAGGGCAAAATAAGTATTCAAGGAATCCACAGATCACTGCCTGAAAGAGATCCAAAAAGAGAAACTCCTAGCAACATTGTGGCCAAATTCCAGAGTTCCCTGGTCAAGGAGAAAATATTGCAAGCAGCTAGAAAAAAATAATTCAAGTATTGTGGAAATACAATCAGGATAACAGAGGATCTAGCAGCTTCTATATTAAGGGATCGAAGGGCATGGAATAGGATATTCCAGAAGTCAAAGGAACTAGGACTAAAACCAAGAATCACCTACCCAGAAAAACTGAGTATAATACTTCAGGGGAAAAATTGGTCTTTCAATGAAATAGAAGACTTTCAAGCATTCTTGATGAAAAGACCAGAGCTGAAAAGAAAATTTGACTTTCAAACACAAGAATGAAGAGAAGCATGAAAAGGTAAACAGCAAAGAGAAGTCATAAGGGACTTACAAAAGTTGAACTGTTTACATTCCTACATGGAAAGACCATATTTGTAACTCTTGAAACTTTTCAGTATCTGGGTACTGGGTGGGATTACACACACACACATGCACACGCACATGCACACACACACATAGAGACAGAGTGCACAGAGTGAATTGAAGAGGATGGGATCATATCTTTAAAAACTGAAATTAAGGGGTGAGAGAAATATATTGGGAGGAGAAAGGGAGAAATGGAATGGGGCAAATTATTTCTCATAAAAGGGGCAAGCAAAAGACTTATTAGTGGAGGGATAAAGAGGGGAGGTGAGAGAAAAACATGAAGTTTACTCTCATCACATTCCACTAAAGGAAGGAATAAAATGCACACTCATTTTGGTATGAAAACCTATCTTACAATACAGGAAAGTGGGGATAAGGGGATAAGCAGGGTGAGGGGGATGATGGAAGGGAGGGCAATGGGAGGAGGGAGCAATTTGAAGTCAATACTCTTAGGGAGGAACAAGATCAAAAGAGAAATTAGAAGTAATGGGGGACAGGATAAGATGGAGGGAAATATAGTTAGTCTTATACAACACTACTATTATGGAAGTCATTTGCAAAACTACACAGATTTGGCCTATATTGAATTGCTTGCCTTCCAAAGGGAAGGGGTGGGGAGGGAGGGATGAAGAGAAGTTGGAACTCAAAGTTTTAGGAACAACTGTCAAGTACTGTTCTTGCTACCAGGAAATAAGAAATATAGGTGATGGGGCATAGAAAGTTATTTGGCCCTACAGGAGAAAAGAGAAGATGGAGACAAGGGCAGAGAGGGATGATAGAAGAAAGAGCAGATTGGTGATAGGGGCAATTAGAATGCTCGGTGTTTTGGGGTGGGGGGAGGGGACAAAAGGGGAGAAAATTTGGAACCCAAAATGTTGTGAAAATGAATGTTAAAAGTT
Source organism: Notamacropus eugenii (assembly GCF_028372415.1). Lineage (NCBI taxonomy): Eukaryota > Metazoa > Chordata > Mammalia > Diprotodontia > Macropodidae > Notamacropus > Notamacropus eugenii. Next base: position 149,033,341 of record NC_092877.1, on the reverse strand, counting down.
AAATAAATAAATAAGAAAAAAAAGAGTTACAAATATTGTCTTTCCATGTAGGAATGTAAACAGTTCAACGTTAGTAAGTCCCCTGTGACTTCTCTTTGCTGTTTACCTTTTCATGCTTCTCCTCATTCTTGTGTTTGAAAGTTAAATTTTCTTTTCAGCTCTGGTCTTTTCATCAAGAATGCTTGAAAGTCCTCAATTTCATTGAAAGACCATTTTTTCCCCTGAAGTATTATACTCAGTGTTGCTGGGTAGGTGATTCTTGGTTTTAGTCCTAGTTCCTTTGACTTCTAGAATATGATGTTCCATGCCCTTCTATCCCTTAATGTAGAAGCTGCTAAATCTTGTGTTATCCTGATTGTATTTCCACAATACTTGAATTGTTTCTTTCTAGCTGCTTGCAATATTTTCTCCTTGACCAGGGAACTCTGGAATTTGGCCACAATGTTGCTAGGAGTTTCTCTTTTTGGATCTCTTTCAGGCAGTGATCTGTGGATTCCTTGAATACTTATTTTGCCCTCTGGTTCTAGAATATCAGGGTAGTTTTCCTTGATAATTTCATGAAAGAAGATGTCTAGGGTCTTTTTTTGATCATGGCTTTCAGGTAGGCCCATAATTTTTAAATTGTCTCTCCTGAATCTATTTTCCAGGTCAGTTGTTTTTCCAATGAGATATTTCACATTATCTTCCATTTTCTCATTCTTTTGGTTTTGTTTTGTGATTTCTTGTTTTCTCATAAAGTCATTGGCCTCCATCTGTTCCATTCTAATTTTGAAAGAACTATTTTCTTCAGTGAGCTTTTGAACCTCCTTTTCCATTTGGCTAATTCTGCTTTTGAAAGCACTCTTCTGGGGGGGCGGAGCCAAGATGGCGGAGTGAAAGCAACGACTCACCTAAGCTCCTGGAAAAACTCCTCTGGATATATCTGGGGGGAGAGTCTGACCAGACTTTGGAGGTGTAGAATCCAGTGGGAGACGGACTTTGACAGATTCGGAGCCCAGGCTGGACTGGAAGGTCCACGGGAGGGATCTGTTCCGCGGGGGTAAGACCCCGGCGCACAGCGCAGCGCAGTCAGCGCGGCAGGGCGGAGGGGACCCGAGGGGCCCGAGAGAGGCGGGCGAGACCAGCGGAGCAGGAGATAAGCCAGGCCGAGCCAACGATATCAGCGCAACAGCCTTTGAAATCTTCAGCCTAAAGACGGGACTTCAGTGGGTCACTACTTGAACATCCAGAAGCTGGGATGCCGGAGTGATCAGTAAGTGCTCTCCCCTCCCCCCCGATGACCGTGAGGGAACCATAAAATTCTTCCCCAGATTGATCCTGGATCAGTGGGAGCAGCAGAAGGGGGCGGGTGGTCTCATAACACCAGAGGCTGGAGAGGTGGCAAAGGGGGATTCTTCCTACCGTGGTGGAGGCTATCTGGAGGGACAGACGAACCAGGGCAGAGAAAATTCGCACTGAGACCCAAGCAAGCCTCAGCCCGGGAGACGAGCCCCAGGAGGGGCGGGAACACGCATTAGCCTCTAGGCGTGCCCCAGCCCTCCAGGGGAAAAGGGAAGACAATAGGGAAGCTGGGATCACCATCCCCCGGACCTTGCCTTTGCCTCAGGCCAGCTGAGGAGATATCCTGAGACCAGACCACACCTCCCACACACCTATCAAGCTAACCCCAGGGTTGATCTGGGAAACAACAACAACAACAACAACAACAACAACAAAAAAGCCTGCTTTTAGCCTAGACAAACATCAACTCAACTTAAAAGATCTGTATCTTCTGACTGAAAGAACCAAAAGCTACAACACTCAGCCAACATCATGAATCGGAAAAAGCAGACGAAAAGTGAAAAAACCATAGAATCTTTCTATGGGGATAAGGACCAAAACACAAACACCAAAGAGGTCAGAGCTGAGACTGTACTTCCATCTGAAACCTCAGATGGGACTATGAATTTCTCGCAAGCACAACTAGATTACCTGGAACGTCTGAAGAAGGATATAAAAGAAAAACTGGCCAATGATTTTAAAACCATAAAAAAAGAATACACTGATGAGAACATCAATCTGAAAAAGAAAATTGAAGAAATGGAAAAGGAAGTTCAAAAATTAACTGGAGAGAATAATTCCCTAAAAGGAAGAGTTAATCAAACGGAAAAGGAAACTCAAAACCTAATAGGGAAAATTGATCAGATGGAAAAGGAAACCCAAAACCTAACTGGGAAAATTGGTCGAATGGAAAAAGAAGTACAAAAATTAAATGGAGAAAATAGCTCCTTAAAGGGAAAAATTGGCCAGATGGAAAAGGAGATGCGAAAGCTAACTGAAGAAAACAATACAATCAAGATTAGAATTGGGCAAGTAGAAACTAATGACTCAATGAGGCAACAAGAATCAGTCAAACAAAATCTAAAGAATGAAAAGATAGAAGAAAATCTAAAATATTTAATTGGAAAAACAACTGACCTGGAAAATAGATCCAGGAGAGAAAATCTAAGAATTATTGGCCTGCCAGAAACCCATGATGAAGAAAAGAGTCTGGACAATATCTTCCAGGAAATCATCAAGGAAAACTGCCCAGAAGTACTAGACTCAGAGGGCAAAATAGTCATTGAAAGAATCCACCATTCCCCACCGGAAAGGGATCCCAAACTCAAAACCCCAAGAAATATAGTTGCCAAATTCCAGAGCTATCAAGTGAAGGAGAAAATACTACAAGCAGCCAGAAAGAAACAATTTAAATATCAAGGTCACACAGTCAGGATCACACAGGACCTTGCAGCTTCTACATTAAAAGATCGAAAGAATTGGAACCCAATATTCCGTAAGGCAAAGGAGTTGGGACTCCAACCGAGGATCAACTACCCAGCAAAGTTCAGCATAACATTTCAGGCAAGGAGAAAGTCATTCAACGAAATAAGGGATTTCCAGAGCTTCCTGACCAAAACACCAGAACTCAATAGACAATTTGATCTTCAAATGCAGGTCTCCAGAGAATCATAAAAAGGTAAACAGAGGGGAAAAAACAAAATCAAAAACTTGCAATTCAATTAGGGCAATCTGTTTACCTCCCTGTAAGGGAAGATGATACCTGTTAATCTTGAGAACTGTGCAGCTATTATGATAAAAGGGATATATGTAGAGGGAACGGGCATAAAGTAAATGATGTCATGTCAAAAATGTGATTTAAGTATGAGAAGGGAATGTAATAGGAGGTGTGGAAAGGGGGAAGCAGAAAATGGCAAATTATATCACAGGAAGAAGTACAAAACCATAGTAGAGGGAAGGAGGGGAGGGAGATGAGCATTGTTTGAGAGGTACTCTCATCTGATTTGTTCAAAGGAGGGAACAATAACCTTAAGCAGATAATCCTAACTAGCTCTATAGGTAGTAGGAGGGGAAGGGGGAAGAAAGGGGAGGGTGGCTAAAAGGGAGGAAAGAAGCAATAAGAGTAAAGGGGACTAAAAGGGAGGGGGGCTAAAAGAAGGAGGGGAAGGCTGCAGGAGGAGGGGGAGAAAAGGGAATACTATTGAGGAGGGGAAGGGAGACGGGAGAGTTAAAAGCACAAATGGTGGGAAAGAGGGTGGAGGGAAATACACAGATTGTAATCATAACTGTGAATGTGAATGGGATGAACTCTCCCATAAAACGGAGACGGATAGCAGAATGGATTAAAAGCCATAATCCAACAATATGCTGCTTACAAGAAACACATTTGAAACGGGGGGATACACATAGGATAAAGGTCAAAGGATGGAGCAGAATATATTGTGCTTCAGCTCATGTAAGAAAGGCAGGAGTAGCAATCCTAATCTCAGACAAAGCAAAAGCAGAAATAGATCTAATCAAAAGGGATAAGGATGGAAACTATATCCTACTAAAAGGCACCATAGACAATGAAGCAATATCATTACTAAACATGTATGCTCCAAGTGGTATAGCATCCAGATTCTTAGAGGAGAGGTTGGGGGAGTTGAAGGAAGAAATTGATAGCAAAACTATACTAGTGGGGGACCTCAACCTCCCCCTCTCTGAACTAGATAAATCCAACCTTAAAATAAACAAGAAAGAGGTTAAGGAGGTAAATAAAACTCTGGATAAGGTAGATATGATAGATCTTTGGAGAAAATTAAATGGGAATAGAAAGGAATATACCTTTTTCTCAGCGGTACATGGAACATTTACAAAAATTGACCATGTACTAGGACATAAAAATCTCACAATCCAGTGCAGAAAGGTAGAGATAATCAATGCATCCTTTTCAGATCATAATGCATTAAAAATTACATGTAATAAAAGGCCATGGAAAGAGAAACCAAAAATCAATTGGAAACTAAATAATCTAATTCTAAAGAAGGATTGGGTTAAAGAAAAAATCATAGAAACAATCAACAACTTCATTCAAGAGAATGACAATAGTGAGACAATGTACCAAAACTTATGGGACACTGCAAAAGCAGTTATTAGGGGAAGTTTTATATCTCTGAATGCTTACATAAATAAAATAGAGAAAGAGGAGATCAATGACTTAGGCTTGCAGTTGAAAAAGCTAGAAAAAGAACAAATTGAAAATCCCCAAGTAAATACCAAATTAGAAATACTGAAAACCAAAGGAGAGATTAATAAAATTGAAATAAAGAAAACTATTGAATTAATAAATAAAACCAATAGTTGGTTTTATGAAAAAACTAATAAAATTGATAAACCTTTGGTTAATCTGATCAATAAAAAGAAAGAAGAAAACCAAATTACTAACATTAAAAATGAAAGGGGTGAACTCACCTCCAATGAGGAGGAAATTAAAACAATAATTAGAAACTACTTTGCCCAACTTTATGCCCACAAATTCGACAATCTAAACGAGATGGATGAATATTTTAAAAAATACAAATTGCCCAGATTAACAGAAGAGGAAGTTGAATACTTAAACAACCCCATCTCAGAAAAAGAAATTGAACAAGCCATCAATGAACTCCCTAGGAAAAAATCTCCAGGGCCAGATGGATTCACAAGTGAATTCTATCAAACATTTAAAGAACAGTTAATTCCAATACTACATACTCTATTCTTGAAAATTGGGGAAGAAGGAGTCCTCCCAAATTCTTTCTATGATACAAATATGGTTTTGATACCCAAACCAGGAAGAGACAAAACAGAGAAAGAAAATTATAGACCAATTTCCCTAATGAATATAGATGCAAAAATTTTAAATAAGATTTTAGCAAAACGAATACAGCATCTTATCACGAGATTAATACATTATGATCAGGTAGGATTCATACCAGGACTACAGGGCTGGTTCAATATTAGGAAAACTATTAGCATTATCGATCACATCAACAACAAAGCTAACAAAAACCACATGATTATCTCAATAGATGCAGAAAAAGCTTTTGACAAAATACAACATCCATTCCTACTAAAAACATTGGAGAACGTAGGAATAAAGGGAACTTTCCATAAAATAATAAGCAGTATCTATCTAAAACCTTCAGCAAGCATTATATGCAATGGGGATAAGCTAGATGCATTCCCAATAAGATCAGGGGTGAAACAAGGTTGTCCATTATCACCACTATTATTCAATATGGTACTAGAAATGTTAGCTGTAGCAATTAGACAAGATAAAGATATTCAAGGAATTAGAATAGCCAAAGAAGAAACTAAGTTATCACTCTTTGCAGATGATATGATGATTTACCTAGAGAATCCCAGAGATTCAAGTAAAAAATTACTTGAATTAATAAACAACTTTGGCAAAGTTGCAGGGTACAAAATAAACCCACACAAATCCTCTGCATTCCTATATATTAGCAACAAAGTTCAACAGCAAGAGATAGAAAGAGAAATCCCATTTAAAGTTAGGGTAGACAGTATAAAATACTTAGGAGTCTACCTGCCAAAACAAACCCAGGGACTATATGAACACAATTACAAGACACTTTTTGCACAAATAAAGTCAGATTTAAGTAAGTGGAAAAACATTAGTTGCTCATGGGTAGGCCGAGCTAATATAATAAAAATGACAATTCTACCCAAATTAATATACTTATTTAGTGCCATACCAATTAAACTATCAGACAATTACTTTCTAGAGCTGGATAAAATAATATCAAAATTCATTTGGAAAAACAAAAGGTCCAGAATATCAAAGGGACTAATGAAAAGAAATGCTTGGGAAGGTGGCCTAGCGCTACCAGACCTTAAACTGTACTATAAAGCAGCAATTATCAAAACCACTTGGTATTGGCTAAGAAACAGAGAGGTAGACAAGTGGAATAGACTTGGCACTCAAGATGCAGTAGGCAAGGAATATAGCAACCTTCTGTTTGATAAACCCAAGGACCCCAGCTTCTGGGATAAGAACTCATTGCTTGACAAAAATTGCTGGGAAAACTGGATAACAGTGTGGCGGAAATTAGGCATAGACCCATACCTGACACCGTACACAAGAATAAAGTCCAAATGGGTACATGATTTAGGTATAAAGATTGATACCATGAATAAACTGGAGAAGCAAGGAATAGTGTATTTATCAGATCTATGGAGAAGGGAAGAATTCTTTACTAAAGGAGAGATAGAATGCATTATGAAATGCAAAATGGATAACTTTGAGTACATTAAACTGAGAAGTTTTTGCACAACCAAACCCAATGCAACCAAAATCCGGAGGGATGTAGTAAATTGGGAAAAATTTTTTACAGCTAAGCTCGGGGATAAAGGCCTCATTTCTAGAATATATAGAGAACTGACCCAAATGTATAATCATACAAGTCATTCCCCAATTGATAAATGGTCAAAGGATATGAACAGGCAATTTTCAGAGGAAGAAATTAAAGCTATCTATAATCATATGAAAAAATGCTCTAAATCACTATTGGTTAGAGAGATGCAAATCAAAACAACTCTGAGGTACCACATCACACCTATAAGATTGGCAAACATGACAGAACAAGAAAATGATAAATGCTGGAGAGGATGTGGGAGAGTTGGAACACTAATTCATTGTTGGTGGAGCTGCGAGCGCATCCAACCATTCTGGAGAGCAATTTGGAACTATGCCCAAAGGGCTACAAAAATGTGCATACCCTTTGACCCAGCAATATCGCTACTAGGACTATATCCCCAAGAGATCATAAAAATGGGAAAGGGTCCCACATGTACAAAAATATTTATAGCAGCACTCTATGTAGTTGCCAAAAACTGGAAGTCAAGGGGATGTCCATCAATTGGGGAATGGCTGAATAAATTATGGTATATGAATGTAATGGAGTACTATTGTGCCATAAGAAATGATGAGCGAGAAGACTTCAGAGAGGCCTGGAAGGACTTATATGACCTGATGCTGAGTGAAAGGAGCAGAACCAGGAGAACTTTGTGCACAGCAACAACCACAGTGTGTGAGAGTTTTTTCTGGTAGACTTAGATTTTTGTAATAACACAAGAACTTCTGAAAAAAAAAAAAAATCCCAATGGTGGACCTCAAGGCAAAATGCCTTCCACACTCAGAGAGAGAAATATGGAAGTCACTCACATAATGTAGCAGATCATGTTTGTGTATGTGTATCTGTTTGTGTATCATGTTCTGATTTGTTATACGGATTCTTTCATTTATCTTAGTCTGACTACATAGCATGACTATAGTGAAAATATACTCAATAGGAAAGTATATGTAGAATCTATACAGAATTGTATGCAGTCGTGGGGAGGGAGGGAGGTAATGGGGGGTGGGTGGGGAGGGATAAAATCGCAATTGTATGGCAGTGATTGTTAAACATTAAAAAAATAAAAAAATTTAAAAAAAAAAAAAAGAAAGCACTCTTCTTCTCATTGGCTTTTTGAACCTCTTTTGTCAATTGAGTTAATCTATTTTTCAAGGTGTTATTTTCTTCAGCATTTTTTTGGGTCTCCTTTAGCAAGGTGTTGACCTGCTTTTCACGCTTTTCTTGCATCTCTCTCATTTCTCTTCCCAGTTTTTCCTCCACCTCTCCTAACTTGATTTTCAAAATCGTTTTTGAGCTCTTTCATGGCCTGAGCCCATTGAATATTTATTTTGGATGTTTGGGATACAGAAGCCTTGACTTCTGTGTCTTTCCCTGATGGTAAACATTGTTCTTCCTCATCAGAAAGGAAGGGAGGAGATATCTGTTCACCAAGAAAGTAACCTTCTATGGTCTTATTTTTTTTTCCTTTTCTGGGCATTTTCCCAGCCAATTACTTGACTTCTGAGTTTCCTCTCCACACCCACCTCACCACCAGATCCACCCAGCTAGTGCTTGGGGGCTGAGAATCAAATGCTACTTCCCAGCCTCAGGGCTTTGGGCAGGGGCAGGGCTTCTATTCAGTGTGAGATTAAGTTCAGATGCTCAGTTGGGGGCAGGGCCACCACATGGGGCTCAGTTCCCTCAGGGGGTTTATGCAGAGACCTTCAACAATGGATCTGAGCTCCTGCCTGCTTTGGGAGCCCTTGTCCACTGCTGCTTCTGTTGTTGCCTCCCAAGGGGGCCTGAGTCATGGAGACATCTAGCTCCCCTCTCGGCAAGCTGAAAAGACCCTCCCACTGAGCTCTGGCACATCTGGGTGGAGGGACCTGTGCAGCCGCCAGAGACTCTGTCCCCAAAGCCCGCTCAGATCCACTCCCCTCAGTACCTCGTGGCTGAGGCAGGGCTGGGCTCCGCCCTGGGTCCAGTGTGTCGACGAACCCCTCATGTCAGTTCCTCCAGTCTCTCTGGAGCAGAAATCTCCTCCAGTCCATTGCTCCGTGGCCTCCACTGCTCCAGAACTCGTTGGGAGTTTCTCTCCACAGGTATTTTATGGGCTGTGGGTTAGGAGCTAGTATATGTGTATCTTTCTACTCCGCCATCTTGGCTCCTCCCCTATGTCAAGCATTCTTAACCCTTTTTTCTGTCATGAATCATGTTCACAGTCTGGTGAACCTATGAACCCTGTGGTAGAAGAATAAGATTTATTACTTTAAAATGATAATAGGAAGAAATTTGTCAACTTAGCATAACTGACTCCATTTTGTTTAAGCTTCCATTTTGTGACTGGGTTGTTTTGAATAACTTGTTTTTCTGTAAGTTGTCAATAAAGCACTTGTGTGGCGTAATGTTCTTTTCTTTTTTTCTTTTTCTTTATTCTTGGTGAGGCAATTAGGGTTAAGTGACTTGTCCAGGGTCACACAGCTAGTCTGAGCCGGATTTGAACTCAGATCCTCCTGACTCCAGGGCCAGTGTTCTATTTACTACACCACCTAGTTGCCCCAACACGTGTGTTCTTAAACAACTAATAAACTTATGTGAACCTTCTGAATATTCAGACTATCAATAGAAAAATTGATAGAAATTGATAGAAAATTGATTTTAAGAAGTTGACAGAAAAAACCCTCAACATTATCAGTAGTTTATGCAATGAACTATCAATCAAATTATGTGGCAAACAAATTAAGACTACTCATACCTAAAACCCGTAAGAAACCCAGTCTTCAGTTTATTCCTGCATCAAAACTGGCACTGGCTCCTGTATTCCCTGCTCTTGAGACCTGAGAAGCCTCACATTGGCTTGAGAGCTATGCTGATTGATGGAGAATTTGCAGACAATCGCCTTGAAAAGAGATGCATGACCTCCAACTGGAGGGAAGAATTCTGTCATGAACACTAGAATGAAAGCTGTTTACCAGAAATTGTAAGACTCAGGTTGGTGGTCTGTTCTTAAAGGAGAATATTATACTGTTTGAATGTTTTTACTAATGAAGTTTGATGCTATGAATTGAGAAGTACAGGTCTTATTAGTATATCCATCATACTAGTTAGCAAAAGTATTGACAAATCTGCTCTAAGTGTTTACTATGGGTTATAGGTCCCTTCTCAGAAAAACATTTTTAAATGTGTAAAGTAAAATATACAAGATTACAAGGGAAAAGAAAACCAATTATATTAAAATACAGCTATCAAAATTAAGAAAAAAAGTTCTTAGATGCCAATTTAACAGCTCCTGATTTGTATCATTATTTGTATTCATGTATGTTGTTATCTAGCCTCCCTATCATAAGAGTATTTTAAAGTACCAGATGGACTCAGATAAGCTGGGTTTTATGACAGGCTTCTTCTAAAAAATTAAGACACTGGCAGATATTGTCAGGGCAGCATTAAGACAAAATCCATCAGACAAAGTAAGATGACTTGGATTCAAGTCCCAGTTCCAGGACATACTATTTAACAAAGGGGCACATCATATAACTCCTCTGTATCTCAGCTTCCTCGTGTAAAATGGGGAAAAACCTACTTTCACTATCCATACCATACTCTTGCTCTGAAGAAAGTGTTTTGTAAAATAGAAGGCACTATAGGGAAGCTCCAATCACAATTTTCAAACATTTATGAAGGTACCCACTACGGATAACTGGGGATAGTTAAGCTTTCACATAAAGAGAGATGAACGACCTTCTCACATTCATTTATTCTCAGATCTTTCATTTTCCCAAGCAATTCTATTTTGTCTAACACAGATTCCCTGTTATCTTTTCTATCTGTCACAAATTGCATTTCATTTCTGCTCTGCTATTTAATGTTTTTTCTGCATTATTTACCTCTCCTCATTCCACAATATGACTGAATTCTTGAATACTCAGAACATGTGCTGGAGACTTTAAGAGCTCTGTCTGAGTAACTAGTAAGACATTATAATTAAGCCACCGTGTAGAGCCTTTGAAAGGAGAAAATTCACCAGAAAATTATAGCCAGAGTTAACTTTTGATTATTTACACAATGGAATTACATGAATCATTGCAATCCCTACGTTGTGCCAACAAAACCTCCTCTCCTATTTGACTACTCTCTATTTTTTGACATCTCTCCCAATTAGCCCCACTACACCTTCCTCTTATCGCTTTCTCATAACTGCCATCTCTTTAGCAGAGAAGTTGAATTTCACCCTTTTTTGAAGTATCATGATATAATGGAAAGAATGCTAAGTTCTTAAACTTTAGACCTGGGTTCTATTCTCAGTTCTGCTGCTTAATAACTGTGTTAATATGAGACGTTAAACTTTTTGAGCCTTAGTCTCACTATCCAAAAATGAGCATAATTAGTCCTGATTTATTTATCACACCCTATTGGGGCAGTTGGGTGGTGCAGTGGATAGAGCACCAGTGCAGGAGTCAGGAGGACCTGAGTTGAAATCTCACCTCAAATACTTGACACTCACCTTGGGCAAGTCACTTAACCCCAATTGCTTCATCCTGGGTCATCTCCAGTCATCCTGATGAATATCTGGTCACTGGATTCAGATGGCTCTGGAGGAGAAGTGAGGCTGGTGACCTGCACAGCCCTCCCTCACTCAAAACAAAGTCAAGTGCAAGTCATGTCATCATTTCTCTGATGGCATGGTCTTCTTCAACAATGAAGGATGAACACACACACACACACACACACACACACTATTGCTGTGAGGATGAAATGAGAAAGAACGTGAAGGTGGTTCAAAAATTATAAAATATTTTACGAACAGAAGTTGTAATGATTGGGTTTTTTTTTCCCCTCAACCCAGAGTTTTGTAGAGATTTACTCAATTTGCTGGGAAATGATGTGTATGTAAGGTGGATTTGAGTGTATGTCGGGTGGATTTGTTATTTTTTTTTGATACTAGTTCCCAGAATCCATGGCCATGGCAATCTACTAGTTCCCAGGCTTGTAAACAATCTCACCACACTTGCACATCATATTATAATCTTAAAATAATGCAAACATTTGAGCTAAGCTGGTAAATACCCACTGTGTTTGTGCTATGCTAAGTTACCATGATATTGCTAAAGTTAATGTAAACCTGTGAGTCTCTTGCTGGCAAAATGCCTTCTCTGTCTGTTGCCCTATAAATCAAGTGAGTACTGGTCAATAAGTGGGTAATAGGAATGCACAAGAGGATTGTGCATGTGTATGTGCCTTGACCAACCCTCATCAAAACTTTGGAGAATTTGTGAATGTGTGTGCTTGTCTCACTCAGCCCCCATCAAGACTTAGGGAATCCTGTAGGAGTTGGAACTCTCATTCTCACCAGCCCCTGTATTAAGAGTAATTAGAGGATGCTGTTGGAGTTGTGCTCCCATTATCAGCAATCCCATTCAGAAGAACAAAGTGATTAATTAACCCTTTATTATATCCCAGTGTTTTCCTTCTGGATGCCCAAATCAAGAATGAACCTGCTAGAAAAACTCCCACTCCTGTGTCTCCCGTGTACACTCCCATCTTACATGATGAAAAGTAAACTCTACAATGAGAGGATTTGGGTTCAAATTCTACCTCTGATGATAAGTACTTTTGCAGCTTTCCACCAGCTGTGCCATATTCCAGTGAGTTGCCAAAAGGATGGACACAAAAGGAAAAAGGAATGGGATGCAATACATGTTTTCTAGGCCCTTTTGAAGACCCTTTGGCTACGTATATGCAAATATTCAAGAAAAGGTGTTATTGTAGATATGGTATGGGCACAGCTCAGCAAGGAACGCCCAACAAATGTTACCATAGCAAGGCTGGATGGGTCTCTAATGTTACTCAGTGTGCTGTGGTGTTGTTGTAAACAAACAGATTAAGGGCAAGATTCTACCAAGAGAATTAGTGTGCACATTGAGCATATTGAGCATTCTAAGCCTAAAGATAGCTTCCTGAAGCAGGTAAAGGAAAATGACCAAAAGAAGAAGGAAGTTAAAGAAAAAGACACTCGTTCAACTGAAATGCCAGCCTGTTCCACCCGGAGAAGCACAATTTCTGAGAACCAATGGCAAGGAACCAATTCCCTATGAATTCATGGACTGTTTAAAAAAAAATAAAAAATTCTTGGATTATGAAAAAAAAAAACCTTTGTAGCTTTGGGAAAAGTTACTTAACTTCCTTGGGTCTCATTATCCTCATCTATAAAATTAGGGGCTTTGTGGTAGGAGCAAAATCCTTAAAACCCCACCCTCTGTTCCCCCCATGCAAGTTAGGTTAGTTTTTCCTTAAGAGGTATTGAAACTATCCTTAAGAATGAATTGGCTCTTTGAAACATGACTAATGCGAAAATATGTTTAATGTGAATGTATTTCTAGATCCTGTATCAGAAAGTATGTGTCTTGGGAAGGGGGAGAAAATTCGGAACTCAAAAGCTTGTAGTAGTGAATGTTGTAAAGTAAAAACTAAATGTTATAAACTAAAAATAAATATTTTTTTCAAAAATTAAAAAGTTTTTAAAATAAATTTAAAAAATAGTTTTTAAAAATTTCAAAATAAAACTACTTAAGGACTAAAGATTAGAGCTGTTGATACCGCTTCCTGATCATCTGGATACAAAACAAGCATGAGAAGCTCCAGGCCTTTTCTGAAAGCTGGACTGTAGGACAGGGGATCCTCATTCAGCAGATTAACTTGTCTTGGATGCAAAGCCTCATTGAAAATCCTTCCTCTGCTCTGGCTAAGTAAATTTCCTTTTGTTAGCTGTTGAATAGCCTAAGTGTCTCATTCTGTTCCAATATCAGTCCTAAACTACCTAGAGATGTGTTTGATTTAAGTTCAGCCCAGAAAATAGACTAGATGGTGTCTGAGGCAAAATTCTAGTTCTAGAACTATCATCCTGTGATCCTATAAAAGTTTTCATCCATAAACTAGATAATCAGCCTCTGGAAAAAAAAAAATCCAGAAGTCTCTGATATTAGGTTGTGGACACAGGCCTTGGCCTTCCAGAGAAGTCTTCTTGCTGGTTGCCACATCTTTAGACCCATTGACTCCAGCCATGTTTCATTTCCCTCCTCTCAGCTGATATGTCTCCTTATCTATACCCCCATCTAGAGGGGTTAGGTGTAGTTCTTTCCGTTTATATGTTGCTTTTTATGTTATTACTTACTTCTGTGAATTCTGCTTTAGTTTATATAGATCTTTCTCTGCTTCTCTGTATTTGTCCCAGTAAGCATTTCTTACAGCCTAATAACAATCCATTATAACTGTGTACCACAATTTGCTTAGCCATTCCTCAATAGATGGGTCTATACTTTGTCACTCATTCTTTGCTATTGAAAAAGTGCTGCTATAAAAATTTTTTATCAAAGGCCTCCTTGGAGTATAAGCCCAGTAATGAAACCGCTGAATCAAAGGAAATGAAAATTTTAATCACTTTATTTGTATAATTCTAAATTGTTTTGCATAACATTATACTGAGGGCAGCTAAGTGGTAGAGTGGATCGAATGCTAGACCTGGAGTCAGGAACACCCATTTCCCTGAGTTCAAATCTGGCCTCAGACACTTACAAGCTATGTGATCCCAGACAAGTCACTTAACCCTGTTTGCCTCAGTTTCCTCTTCTAGAATATGATCTGGAAAAGGAATGTCAAAACACTCCAGTGTCTTTGCCAAGAAAACCCCAAATAGGGTCACAGAGAATCAGACATGATGGAACAACAACAAAAGGTTGTACCCATTCATAGCTAGACTAGTTGATCTCTAAAGTCCCTTCCAACTCTAAAATTCAGTTAAATGTTGGATTCTCAAGCAAGATATGATCCTAGGTATGGAATATAGAAATTTTGTGATTGACTCATGATTAGAAATTTGCAATTATGAGTATAACGTGAGTGGGTGTTTATTGTGTATGGTATGAATGAATGCATTTGTGAGTGTGCTATGGAAACAGGCGAAAACGATTATGTTATGATTCAAAGGCTCTTTTAAATTTTCAGATATCTAATGACTCCCACTAAAGCTGTTATATATTTAGGGGCAAATGAAAGTAGGATCATATTAAAATGCATTTTTTCTTCCTGGTAAGCTGGGCCAATAAAATAAGGAAATAAATAGTAACATCTATCATTCTACAGAGGATTTCATTGATTAGTGTGGGAGCCTCTCTAATTGATCAGGTCTACTATCTGTAGCAGAGAGGATTATCTTCAATAGGAATTAATATAGAGAGGGTCTGGAGTCCTGAGGGAGTCATCTGTTTCCTTTAGAATTACTGAACAGTATGGCAGTATATTGCTGATTAGATTTCTTTCTCACATAGGACTCCCTTACGCAAAACCAAACATTCTGTGGCTCTCCTTTTCCTTCAAGATAAAAGGCAAAATTCTGTTTGTCACTCTACAATCTTAGATACCCTAGATAACTCACCTTATCTCCTTGTACTCTTCACCATGAACATTCTGCTCCAGCCAAGCTGGTCTCCAGAAAAGCCCTAAAGTAGGTGGGGAAGGAGAGGGGAAGGGAACCTGATCTGGGCAAACTTGATCAATTGAAATCCCAAAGCACTTAATGAAATTAAAGGTGTCAGGCTTTAAGTGGCCCATTTGCAGTCTGTAGACTTTTTTGGCTCATTTACTTCAGAAAAGCTCAGGAATTATAGTTGAGAACTGGGAGAGACTTTGGTCTTTCCTACGAGTTAGTCAACAAGTATTTCTTTAAGCATCTCCTACCTTCCAGGCATTGGGCTACATCTGGATATACCAAGAATCCAAAAACATGGTCCCTGTCCTCAAGCTGCTCATTAACTCCATATCTATAAGATACCTATAGGATAGATGGAAAGTGATCTCAGAGATAAGGTACTAACAGAAATTGGGGTGGGGGAGACCAGAAAAGGCCTCCCACAAAGGCAGAATTTCAGCTGAGTCTTGTAGGGAGCCAGAGAATCTAAGAGGTGAAGGTGAGGAAGGAAAACATTACAAATATAACCCAAATAAAGAGTTAGAAGATGGAGTGCTTAGCAAGTGAGGAACAAGCCAGTTTCAGCGGGTTCATTGAGAATGTTGGAATAGTAAAATATAAGAAGAATATGAAGATAGGAGGGGGCCATGTTGTGAAGGGTTTTAAAATCCAAAGAGTGAATTTTATATTTCATGTTGGAAGTAATAGGGGAGCCACCAGAGTGGGTTGAATAGAAGGATGTCGTGTTCTGACCTCTGCTTTAGAAAAATCTCTTGGACAGCTGAGTAGAGGATAAATTGGAGAAAGAGACTAATTAGAAGTCTATTGTGATAGTATAGAGTGATTAAGGCCTAAATTATGTTGCTGTCTGTGTGAGAAGGAAAAAGGGGATATATAAGAGAGATGTTGTAAAGGTAATGCAATGCTTGACTGGTCAATAGGGGCTCAATACTTCAAGGATGCAATGGTGTACCTGTTACCAACCCACTTGGCTCCCTAGGAACCACTTGACTATCCCTAAAGGGAGAATGATCCCAGTTCCAGGGGTAGATGTTCTTTGGTTCTCAATATCTTTAGTAGGACCAATATCTTCCAAGTTCTCCTCTTCCTTCAATAGTGATAATTTTCTTTTAAAGGTGATAGAGTTGTTCCTAGAATCTGAATGATTCCTGCCTCTCATGATACAGCTTCCTGGTCACCTAAAGGCATAAAAAAATTCCATCTACCTGGAGTTGGGGCCCCCCTGACATGATAAATGTATGAGGACACTCAAATCATCACACTGCCTTGCTGACCAAGTGCAATTCTATATGGAGACAAGGGAAACTAATTTCATGGAAGCCAACTGCTACTGTGTCCTTGTTATGTATACTTGTTATAAAGCTAAGTAAACATCCTTTTGTTACTGTCCAGTGATTTATGAGTGCCTCATTTTGTCTCAAAATTAAACCTGAACTTACAAGGTGTTGTCATCAGATTCATCCCTAACACATTTTTAAAATACATATTCCTTTATAAAAGCAAATTGATACTAATTGGTTATCTGTGGAGATATCAATAGAATAAACCATATTGGAGCAGTGATTACCGGCAGTGATGTTAAGTAAAAGAGAGTAGATGAGGGCTTAAACCAATAGCATTAGAAGAACCCCACTGACCATCCAGGGCACCCTGAGAACTTCTGAGGGAGAGATGGAGCCATCCTGGATCTGAGGACCTTACCCGCTGGTTTGTCTGTGACTTGGGAGAATAATTATAGTATTAATACAGTAGAATGATAAAATTCGACCACAAATTAGATACTGAGTGAGCAGTTGAAGATGATGCCAAGGTCTCAGCCTGGCCAACTAGGTAGATGGCAACTACAGTCATAAGAAAGTTGAGATGAGACACGGATTTGATGGTAAAGATAATGAGTGCTATTTTGGACATATTGTATTTGAGATGGTTCCAGGGTGTCCTATTCAAAGTGTCCAAAAGACAGGTGCTCATTTGGGACTGGAGCTCAGGGAAAACTAGGGCTAGAGTTTAAAAATTGATAACCAATCCTGGAGAACCAGTAAAAAATAAATTCAGTCATCTAATTCAATCCACACCTGAAAAAAAGTATTTGCTTGAACAACCCCATCAACAAGGAATCCACTACCTATTGAGGCATCTCAGTTCATTTTTTGATAGCTCTAACCAGTACAAAGTTGAATTTTTTCTCTGTTTGACATCTTAAATATATTGCTGCTTCAAAATTTTCACCCTGATACTGACTCAATTTGTGGAAGAAATTGAGTCCTTTCACTAAGAACTCCCTCTTCTTCCCCGCCCACCATGTAGCATCCCCTCTAACATTGTCTCTTCTTTTTTCAGTCTAAGTGGCCCTTCTGCTTCCCAAGGCCAGCCCCTTCACAAGTGCCTTTCAATCAGTCAATCAATCAATCAACAAGTATTTGTTGAGTATCTACTAAAGTTTGATCAAAAGAATGATCAACCATGATTCCAGAGTTTCATCATTTTCCATGATGCAACATGCTACCTCTCTCCTGACAGAGAGGTGATTGACTAACGTACAGAATGAAACATAGAATTTTGCACATGGCCAATTTATTTTGTTTGACAGTCTACATTGGTTTCAAGGGTTTTCTTTCTTATTTTTTGTGTTCTAGAAAAGTAGTTTTAGTAGGCAGTGGATTCCCTGTTGATGGAGTTCTTCAAGAAATAAATGTTTGATCATTTAAAAATAGATTTGATTTTTAAAAACTCAAAGCTCACTATGTGCAAGGTATTGTCCTAAGTGCCATGGATACAGATGAGGAAACTGAGGCAAAGAGATTTAAGTGACTTGTGCAGGGTCACTCAGCTAGTAAGTGCCTTGATGCCAGA
Source organism: Notamacropus eugenii (assembly GCF_028372415.1). Taxonomy (NCBI): domain Eukaryota; kingdom Metazoa; phylum Chordata; class Mammalia; order Diprotodontia; family Macropodidae; genus Notamacropus; species Notamacropus eugenii. The sequence goes on along the minus strand of NC_092877.1, from coordinate 149,015,311 downwards.
TTTGAACTCAGATAGATGAGTCTTTCTGACTCCAGGCTTGACACTCTATCCACTGTTGAGCACCTTGCCCTCCTGGATACTCTCTCCTCTTTCAGTTTTTGTGACTCTGCTCTCTCCTGGTTCACTTCCTCTTTCAGAGTGCTCCTCAATTTCTTTTGCTGAATCTTCATTCTTGTCTCCTCTACTAAAAATGAATGTCCCCCAAGAGTCTGTCCTTTCTCCCTCTAAACTGTCTCCCTTTATGATCTCATTAACTCCCATGGATTCAATTATCTTCTCTATGCAGATGATTCATAGATCTACACAGCCAATCCTAGGCTTTCTTGTATTTATCTTGTATGTCCTGATTTTTGTATGCTGTCTCTCCCATTGGAATGTAAGCTTCTTGAGAGCAGGAGCTGGGTTATCCATTTGTTTTTAACACCAGTATTTAGCATAATTCTTGGTTCATAAGAAGTGCTTAACAAATGTATTTTGATTGATTGATTCATGTCTTCCCTTGTCTCCAGGCTAAATATCCCCAGTGTTACAAATTCTCATATAGCATGAACTTCACCACCTTGGTTATATTCCCTTGGATGCTCTCTAGCTTATCAACACCCTTTCTAAAATGTGATGGCCAGAACTAAAGATAATTTTCCAGGTATGAATGGTGGATCAGAGTTCCTGGGAAGTATAGGGCTAAATTTTGCCAGTTGATCAAAGATGTTGCTTCTCTCATCAAACTGTATCCTCCTTGAGGCCAGGAACTGGTTTTGCTTTTATTCATTTTCCCTGCCTATTAAGAGGCAGGAAATGTCTTCAGATTCCCTTACCATTACATTTGGCCCCAAGATCTTTCATGTCCATTAATAGGTCAATGGGAATTTAGGGGTAACTAATATCAACATAACTTCACAACAATATAACAGGGATAACACAAAATAAACACATAAAACAATATCTAAAGGTGGGAGTTTGGGCATAACCATGCCATCATTCACCCCTCAAACAAATGGGACCCAAAACCCCTTAGGGTAAGGGGCCAAAATCTCTTCTTTTGTAATTACTTCCTGCTGAGATTGGACATAGAACTTTCCCTGCTTTGCAAGGTCCCATTCGAGGGAGCAATTCTTTAACTGATATCCTGAGCTTGGTCAATGCCAGGTCTACCACTGATGTATTATAGTCTTGAATACAGGGTGACAAACAGCTTAAGCAGTCAGTCATCTACAAGTGGAGGGAACTAAGCCTGCAGAAGACAAATCTAGCAAACAGGTTAAACAGACAAAAGTCAAAAGGAATAAGGAGAAAATAACCAGAAGCAGGGTAAATATAGTGTCAGCTATGCTTCTGTAGTCCACAAACCTACTAGACTGCATTAATTCCTATCTTCCTTTACTGCAGGGTTTCCCTGTGTAAGACAGGCCTCTGCCCCAGTATCTATTAATGTCCCAGTTACAGTAGTTGATCCATTTTTTCAGCGTATGGTTAAACTGATATGAGGTGTGTAATCTCATCTGTATATTTCTTTAATCTGAGCTGGAGCTTGGCCAATTTCCTATTCTCCCTGAAGGTGTGACAAACTTAGATAAAATGATTCAGGCAGATTTTACTTCCCTATTCTATCTCATTTTAAGTCCCTTTTCTTAGGATATTTTACATAGTTCATTAGTTGGAATACCATCTATTCTTCCAAAATCTATCCCTGCTCTTAATAAAACAGTAAACAATTCTTTCCTTGTTAATCTATTCTGCTTTTGAATCTGCTGGCTATTTCTCTTCTCTCTTGAGGAAATTTATCTTTTCCTCCTTCCCCTAAGTCATCTAACTGTGAAATCTTATGCAGCACCTCTGAAAGAAGGTGCTTTATTTCCCCAATTAGTAGAGTCAGAATTAGGTGTTTATAAGTAAGAGGAGCCATCCTCACTATTACATTCCTATGAGGGAACCATTAACTGACGATAATTGTAGTTTTCAATGCCACTTCCTTTAACTCTCTTATACAGTCTCTAAGCAAATACCAGGGTCTATCCCCACTAGGCCACATAGAGTCAGTGGGATACTGTTTATTACATTCTATTTTCTTCCCAATCATAGAATAAGTTAGTCATTCATAGTTGTTCTTTGAACAATATTGCTGTTTCTGTATACAACATTCTCTTGATTCTGGTCATTTCACTCCTTATTATTTCATTTAAGTCTTTCCATGTTTTTTCTAAAATCAACCTGCATATCATTTCTTAGAGAACAGTACTGTTCCATCACAGTCATATACCACAACTTATTTAGCCATTCCTCAATTGATAGATAACCCCTCAATTTCCAGTTCTTTGCCAACACAAAGAGAACTGATACAAATATTTTAGAGTATATAGGTTCTTTTCCTTTTCCCCTATTCACCTTAGGAAACAGATCTAGTAGTGATATTGCTGGATCAAAGGGTATACACAGTTTTATAATTCTTTGGACATAATTTCAAACTGCTCTCCAGAATGGTTGGATCAGTTCATAGTTCCACCAACAATGTATTAGTGTACCAGTTTTCCCACATCTCCTCCAACATTTGTAATTTTCACATTCTATCATTTTTAACCAGTTTAATTGGTAAGAGATGACATCTCAAAGTTGATAATTTGCCTTTCTCATATAAACAATGATTTAGAGCATTTTTATATGATTATATACAGTTTTGATTTCTTCTTTTAAAAACCACCTGTTCATTTCCTTTGACCATTTAGCAACTGAGGAATGACTCATATTCTCATAAATTTGACAAAGTTCTCTTTACATATGAGATATGAGACTTTTATCTGAAAAATTATTTATGAAATTTCCCCCCAGTTTTCTCCTTTCCTTCAAATTATGGCTACATTAGTTTTATGTGTACTAAAGCTTTTTAATTTAATGTGATCAAAATTATCCATTTTACATCTCACAGTGCTATCTCTTGTTTATTCATAAATTCTTCACCTATCCATAAGTCTAATAGGTAATATGTTCCATGTTTTAATTTTCTTATGATATTTCCCTTTATATCTAAGTGATGTATTCTTTTTGACCTTATCTTAATAAATGGAAGATATTAGTCTATTCCCAATTTCTGCCAGAATGCTTTCTAGCTTTCTCAACAATTTTTTACAAAATTGTGAATTCTTATTCCCAAATCTTAAATCTTTACATTTGTCAAATACAAAGTTACTCTAATTATTTACTACTATGTATCATATGCCTACTCTATTCCACTGATCTACCTTTTTGTTTCCTCACCAGTACCAAATAGTTTTGATAATTACCACCTTATAATGGAATGTAAGGTCTGGTACTGCTAAACTACCTTCTTTTACATTTTTTTTCATTAATTTCCTTGATGTTCTTGACCTTTTTCTCTTCCAAATAAATTTTGTTATTATTTTTTTAGCTCAATAAAATAATTTTTGACAATTAATTGGGATGGCATTGAATGGTTTAAATCTGACTTTATTTGTAGAGAAAGCCTTTTATAATTCATGTTCATGGAGTTCCTAGGTTTGTCTTGGCAGGTATGCTATCAGGTATTTTCTACTGTCCATGGTTATTTTATGTAGGCTACCTCTTGCTATCTCTTTCTATCTCTTCTTGTGGGGTTTTCTTAGTGATAGATAGAAATGCTGATGGGTTTATTTTATATCCTTCTACTTTGCTAAAATTTATTAATTGTTTCAACTAACTTTTTAGTGGATTCTCTAGGATTTTCCAAGCATATCATAATATTGTCTACAAAAAGAGATAGTTTAATATCATTATTTATTTATGCTCTTTTCCATTTTTTTCCCATTCATGATTACACTCAACTTTGTTAAGTAAGTTATTCTTGGTTGTAAACCCAGCTCCTTTGCTCTTTGGAATATCCCATTCTATGCCCTTAGGTCTTTTAATATAAAAGCTGCTAACTCTTGTGTTATCCTGACTGTAGTTCCCCAGTATTTAATTTGGATTTTTCCCCTGGTTGCTTGTAGCATCTTCTCCTTGACGCAGAAGCTTCAAAACTTAGTTACGATGTTCCTGTGAGTTTTCATCTTGGGATCTCTTTCAGGTGGTGATTGGTGAATTTTTTCAGTTTCTATCTTACCCTGTAGTTCCTAAACTTCAGGGCAAATTTCCTTAATAATTTCTTGAAGTATAGTATCTAGACTCTTTTAATTTATCATAACTTTCAAGTCGTCCAACAATTCTTGTACTGTCTCTTCTTGATGTGTTCTCCAAGTCAGTTGTTTTTCTAATAAAATGTTTCACACATTCTTTTACTTTTTTTATTCTTTTGATTTTGCTTTATTATTTCCTGGTGTCTTGTGAAATTATTGGCTCTCCCCTGCCTAATGCTAATTTTAAGGAGCTATTTTTTCCCATAAGTTTTTGGATGTCTTTTCCCAATTGGTTGACTTTCTTTTCACATTTTTAAAAAATTTTTCTTGCACTACTCTTTTTACCCTCTAATTTTTCCTCAGCCTCTCTTATTTGATTTTTAAAATCTTTTTTAAGCTCTTCCAAAACTGTTTTTGGGGCTTGTGACTATTTTACTTTTTTTCTTGAAGTAGAAGTAGCTATTTTAACTTCACTATCTTCTTCAGAGTTCAAACCCAGATCTTCTCTAGCACCGTAATAGCTAACTATGACTGGGTTTTCTCTCCCCCCTCTCCTCCCTCTCTCCTCTCACTTCATGAAAGCATCTTATTTCTTGGCTATTAACTTTGTGTTAGAATGTTACAGTTAAGCTCTAGTCCCAAGGTGTGGGGGATAATGTCTCAGGCTTCAGATTTTTTTGTGGTGGTGTTTTCTGAGCTCTATCTGGGGGTCTGACCTCAGGTATCCCTCTCCATTCTTGAACCACAACCAGAACCCCCAGCAATGCTGTCACTACAATGTTCTCACTCCCTGCAGTCCCTCCTCCTGAGTATGCAAGTTTTAGCTCACCCTTGTGCCCCAGAACCAAAACCAGGTTCTCCTTTAAGTGGTCCTTTGAGTGCCCACAGACAGCAGAGTCCTGCCTTTTGTGACCTCACTCACCCATGTGTACTCCACCTTCCTTTCCCACAGCCACAGCCTTGACCAAGCCTAGTCAATTCACCTGGGTTCAGTGTCCAGCACCAGCTAGTGGAGGGCCCCAAAATATTCCCCTAATCAGCCATCTTCCCCCCACCATCCCTGTCTGTGAGGTGAAGGTCCCAGACCCTGTTGCCCCAGGACTTGTTGTTAGCTGATTCACAGGTTATCTGCCCAAGGTATGTGCACTCTAATCAGGCCCAACAAGGGCTTTCCTAACTTGCTCTCAAGTTGTCTTAGCCTGGACAAGTGCTTCACCCCCACTTTTAATTACTTCTGCAGCTCAAAGTTCACTTTGAGTTGTTATTTTAAATTTGGGAGAGCCAGGTGATTTCATGCCTGAATCCTCCATCTTCCTAGAATATTACATATATATATATATATATATATATATATATGCACACACACATATACACACACACATACACACACACACACACACACACACACACACACACATTTTTTTTAAGGAGTTACCATTGCCAAAAATTTTCTCACCATGAAGCCAATCTGGTGATGAGCCACTTTAAGCTTAGCTAGGCTGGTCTTCAGACAAATATGTAGTCTCATGACTTGGCCTGGGCTCAAAGCTTCTTTAGCTTGGTTGGAGCTGCCAGACTGTGTGTTGCCTTAGCATCACCCCCTAAGTACCCAGGGTAACCTCCACACCCTGAGAAGTTATGCAGAGAGGACCTTAGGGGAGAGTATTTGCAATTTGGTGCCTTCATAGGACTCTGCTCTAAACTAAAGTGAGCACAGGTCTGGATATTCCCAGGGACCTCTTTCAGTCTAGTGACAGCTTTGCTGCCATTTGCTTAAATTGGAAAACCAGGGTTAAACTACCTTCACAAAGCAGATTAGGCACTCGTCCATGGTTAGAATGGCAGGTGCTGCTGTCCCTCCTCCAGCCAACCTTTTCTAAAAGTACCTGGCAAACAGTCCTCATCTCCAGGAAGGCTTGTCTGACCCTACTGAGGACTGGCAAGCCTATTTGCCATCTGGGTTCACTGAAAAGCCTCAGTGACTTTTTTTTATCCATTTAAGTTTTGGGAGACCCTCAAACATTTTTGGATGTTTGGGGTGTGTGTGTGTATGTGTGTGTGTGTGTGTGTGTGTGACTGTGTGTGTGTGACTCTGTGTGCACGTGCACACACATGCATGCATGCACAGGTCCCATTCTTTCTTTTTAGTAACATTTCATTTCTTTCCCAGTCATATGTAAAGATAATTTTAGCATTCATTTTTACAAAATTTTAAGTTTCAAATTTTTTTCTCTCCTCCTCTTTCTCTTCTTCCTGGTTTTCTAAAATGGTAAGCAATTTGATATAGGTTATATATGTGCAACCATGTAAAACATATTTCCATATTAGTCACAGTTGTGAGAGAAAAAACAGACCAAAAGGAAAAAATCATGAAAGAAAATTAAAAGGTTAAAATAGTACGCTTTGATCTGCATTCAGAATTCATCAGTTCTTTCTCTGGAGGTGGATAGTATTTTCTATTATGAGTCCTTTGTAATTGTCTTGGATCATTGTATTGCTGAGAAGAGCTGAGTCATTCATGGTTGATCATCACGCAATGTTGCTGTTACTAGGTAACTGGTAAAAAAAAACCATTGTAATATTTTCCTGGTTCTGTTCAGTTCACCTTGCATCAGTTCATACAAGTCTTTCCAGGTTTTTCTGAAATCTGCTAGGCACCATTCTTCTTTGTAGGTTTTGTGTAGAAATTGCCATCGCCATCATTGACTACTGAGTATTAAGAATTTCAGTGGAAAGTAGCAGAATGATTACTTGTAAGATGGATAAACACAGCACACAGGAGGGCTGCTAGCACAGGTTCTCTCTTGATTTGGTCAGACAGGAAAGACTAATAAGGGGTTAATAATCTTACTTTATTCTAGTCTAGTTTTCTCAGAAGAGGACTGCTGATAACAGGAGCACCACTCCTATGGCATTCCCTAATCACCACTCTCACAGGGGCCGGTGAGAAGAGGAGTTTAACTACCCCTATATCTTGATGGGGTCAGTTGAGACAAGCACAGCTTATACATCCCCTAAATTCCCTCAGGCCTCAATGAGGGTCAGTTGAGGCAAACACAGATTCCTCCCAAGCCTTGATGGGGGGTCCAATCAAAGCATGCACAGCATTCCAGCTTGTGCTCTCAACCCTAAGGTTCCCTATTCACTGACCACCAGCTTTATAGGCCAACAGACAATGAAGGCATATTGCCAGCAATAGCCCTACAAGTTTACATCAGCCCATCCCTGTATCTCACTGCATAGCTGCAGTGGATGTTTATATTGCATATGTATGTGTGTGTGTGTGTGTGTGTGTGTGTGTGTATGTGTGGGTGTGTATCTGCACAAACGTGGTAGAGATGTTTTGAACCACAACTGTGGGAATTGATATATAATACTTGGGAACAAGAGATTGTTATGGCTATGCATCCTGGGAAACTTTACACACACTAAAATCGACCTTACTTACACTAAGATTCACCTTACATACAGTACTGTTTTTAGAATCTGAACATCTGGATTCACATTCTGGCTCTTCAAATACTATCTGTAGGACCTTAAGCAAGTCACTTCTCTGTTCCTCAGTTTCCTGATCCATAAAAATCTATCCACCATGGAGCTATCAAAATAATCTTTCCGAGGCACAGGTGTAAGTATGTCACTCTCCTGTTCAAGAAGCTTCAATGGCTCCCTGCTGCATCTAGGATGCAATTTCAGACTCCTCTGTTTGGCATGTAGAGCTTTTTGCTATCTGACTGCAGCCTCCTTTTCCAGACTTATTTCACATTATTGCCCTCATGTAGTCTATATGCCAGCTTAACACCTATTACTTTACTACTACTTATTTATTTTTTACTATTATTATTGTTATGTAATCACTGTTCTCCAAACTCAACATTCAATTTTCTGCTTCTGTTATTTTGCTTGCCTGGAATGTATTTTTTCCCCTTCTTAGCATTTTTCCAAGCTTAACTCAGGTACCACCCCTATAGGAAGCCTTCCTTGATCTCTTGCTAGTTGCCAATGCTCCCCTCCCTTTTCAAATTTTCTTTTTTTTTATCTGTTTGCATGTGAAGCTCATTCCGTCCTTGTATCCCCCATCTCCTGGCACAGTGGTCTGTAAATAGTAGATACTTATTAGAAGTGTGTTGAATTAAATTGATTTGAATTCAGGGAATGGACTAGATGAGGATTCTCAACCTTTTTGGTCTTTTACCCTTTACACTCTTAAAAATTAGTGAGGACTATTCAAGAACTTTTCCCATAGATGAGTTGTATCTATTGATATTTACCATGTTGGAAGTTGAAATGTCTTAGAATTATTGTGAAAATAGTTCTGACCTCATGGATCCCCAGGGACTTCCAGACTATACTTTAAGAGCCACTGAACTAGATGATATCTACAGTCTTTCCACCACCCCCCCCCAGTTCTAAATCTTGTGACCCCAGAGGACTGAATTAGAAAATTCCAATGTTCCTCTGGCTCCGGTCTCTGTGATCCTTTTCATGGCTTCATGGTTTTTGATACCTACTGAAAAACACCAAGGTATCCACTTCTACACATTTCCAAGTTAAAAGGGGGGGAAAAAAGGCTGAAGTTCTTTAGAAGGGTCAGTTCTTTTTTCTTCTTGGCTGAAATTGCATGGGAAATGGGATTCTTATCAACAGATGTTTCAAGTCATATATATGATTATCAGTGCCTCTCCCTAGTGTGAATCTGTAATATCCAAATCCTAGAAGCCTGGAGAGGTGCTGTAAATTTAAATAAAAATGGACCACTAAACTATATACAAGGCTCCTTAAGGGCTGAATATCAACTTAGAAAACCATGCATTAGCGTTGTTGCATCTGACTCTTTGTAACCCCATTTTGGGGTTTTCTTGGCAAATATCCTGAAATGGTTTGCCATTTTCTTTTTTGGCTCATTTTCCAGATGAGGAAACTGAGGCAAACAGAGTCAAGTGACTTTCCCAGGGTCACACAGTCATTAAGTATCTGAGACTATATTTGAACCGAGGAAGCTGAATCTTCCTGGTGCCAGGCTCTATCAGCTTGAGTCACCTAGCTGACCCATGTTAACATTATCTATGTTCTATTGTATTTTTATTTATTTTATTAAGTATATCCCACTTACATCTTAATCTGGTTAAGACTCTAGGGAGTGTTAGAGCCTACATGTTTTACCTTCCTGGGACCCTTGGGGCTCTGCATGTAGAACTGATTAAGACCAGTAACTTCAGAGATAAGGAGACCAAGGTGGCATTTTAACACTGGTGTTCTGACTCTGCCCAGAGCACTTTCCACTCTTCCCCAAGACCACTTCCCCCTCTGAACTCATGCTTTCATACTTCAGTGGGGGCTACTATCTAGCTTGCATGAGTGTTGGGAGGAAGTAATTTTTAAGCATAAGCCCAGACTGTGAGTTATTACAGGTTCTGCCTTTCCAAGGAACAAGTGATGTTGAGAGTCCAGTGGAAAAAGCATGAACTCTGGAATCTGATGCCCTGGTTCAAAATCCAAGCTCTCCTACTTACTACTTACATGGCTTCTGTAATAAGTCACTTCATTTCTGTGGACCTCGGTCTCCTCATGTGTAAAATGGGAGCATTAGACTAGGACTAGATGATCTCCTATGCCATTTCCAGGACTTGCGTCCATAGTTGGGTGGTCACAGATTGTGTGTTTACATGGGAGGTTGAAACAAACTCAGCAAGGAGAACTGATGTAATAAATTTCCCAAGGGTGGAAATACACTATACTTGTTTTTACTGTTCAGTACATTCTCTCAGTCATCTGTAAGATGAGGGAGTTGGGCTAGATGTCCTCTGAGGACGCTTCCAGCTTTTGATCTGTGATCCTGTGATCATTTATTCTAATAGGAAACATTAGCACTGTCATTTTACTGAAACTGAGGGAAAATGTTCTTTCTTTCTTTTTTTAAAAAACTGATTGTTATCTTTTGTTTTGAGATCACCTCCATTTCTGAATATATCCCTCTCTTCCCCTACCTGGAGTGACATCCCCTATAAAAAAAGAATGAAAAGAAATCGGGGATCAATTTAGCAAAACCACCCAACATACCGAGCCTGACAATATTTTCAATTATTTTTAATTAAATATTTTATCAACAAAAATCTACCTTCTCTACCTCCTCTTAGAGAAAGAAAAAAACAAACCTCTGTTACAAATACATATAGTCAAACAAAATAAATTCCCCCATTTACCATGTCCAACCCTTCCCCCAGTATATTCAATCTTGAGCACCCATAGTCCTCCACTCTGTCAAGAAAAGCCTGACTATTACTTGTGGTGGAGAAGACTGGAAAAAATGACTTCACTGAGAAGCTGGCAAGTATTCGTTTTCTCCTTTCTGCATCTGAGAGCAAGCACTTACTGGCTGAACCAAAGATTTGTCAGGGGTTTGATACAAAAGCTCATTTTCTAACACTTCAGACCAATTCTCCCTTAATTTGATCGGTCCTCCCTCTGACAGTCTGCAGTCTGGTCCTTTTTAACCAGAGTGTCTTCATTTTCATCTGACAAGGCAGCACTTTAAAATTTTCCCTTTCATCATTAAAAAGAACAGAGATTTTCACACTTGAAGTATTCCTCATTTTCAGTTTTGGGTCTTGGCAAACCACTATGAGGGTCAAGCTAATTAATACTGCAGCTGGAGTGGAGCAGGTGGGAGACTTTTTCTGTTGGTTTGCCTTTGGCAGTGACTGGGCCCTGAAGTGGCCAGATGTGGAAATGCACCTGTTGGAAAGATCACAGATTGTATTCAAGACCTTTTCAAAACAACTTTCAGAGACCATTTCTTAACATCCTATTACATGCAAAGCACTCCCTGTAGAAGGCACTGAGGATGGAGACAAGGACAGTGAAGATTCAGTTCCTGTCCTTCATCTTCATCTTCATTCTTCAGGCTGCAGCATCCCCATCTCTTCCCCTGCCCTATATCGAATGGATGATGCTCAAAGTTTGTAGGAAGTGGGAATCAGTAAGGTGGAACAAAAGTGTTACAGGGGGGCAGGATAGAATGGAAGGAAATATAGTTAGTTTTTCACAATAAGACTATGTAAGTGTTTTGCATAACTACACATGTATAACCTATATCAAATTGCTTGCCTTCTCAGTGGGGACGAGGGGGGAGGGAAGAAGGGAGAGAAATTGGAACTCAAAGTTTTAAAAACGAATGTTAAAAATTGTTTCTACATGCAACTGGGAAAGAAGATATACAGGCGATGAGGTATAGAAATCTATCTTGCCCTACAAGAAAATAGAGGAGATGGGGGATAAGAGAAGGAAAGGATGTGACAGAGAGAGGGCACATTGGGGGAAGTGGTAATCAGAATGCCTGCTGTTTTGGGGTGTGGGAGGGGAGAGATGGGGAGAAAATTTGGAACTCAAAGTCTTGTGGAAGTGAATGTTGAAAACTAAAAATAAATAAATTTAAAATGAAAAAAAATTTAAATATAAATTTTGAGATTTAAAAAAAAGTATTCCAGAAACATTTGATAAGAGCACAGCCCCCCCAAGAGTATATGCCATCATGTCTACCATCATTAAAAACCCCCCACCATCAAACACCCTATAATTACTTTGTCAGTTACAGAAGAATGGGGTTTGACATGTTTCAATGCACATTAGAACACATTCAATCCAAGCCCCGATGAGAGTGGCAGCGCTCACATTTACGGAGCTGAGTGGGAGGCTTAGTTTTTGTCCTTACTGTTCATTAATTACTGTAATTTTATGCTGCTTTCCTTTTATTTCAAAAAAAAAATCACAAACTTCTAGAACTCGGGAGTACAGGCTAGGAAAATAAAGCTTCCCCAACATTTAACATATACCTGTAACAGGGAGGCAGCTTAGCATAATAATAATAACTTGCATTTATCTAGCTCGGAGTCTTGCCACGCATTTTACATTCCTTATCCCATTTAAGCCTCACAACAACCCTGTGAGGCAAACATGACAAGTATTATCGCCATCTTACAGAGGAAGAACCAAGGATTCTCTCGCAGTTTACATGCCTTGCCCTGGCATCCAAAGCTGGGGAGTGGCTGAGCCAGCATTTGAACCCAGGTCTTCCTCATTGCAAGCCAGTCAACTACTCAGACCACAGCATTCATTAAGGCACCTACTATGTGCTAGGTATTATGCTAGACATACAAATGAAGTGATTTCTACTAGAAAAGAGATTACATCCTTGCATGTATGTGTATGCATGTACATATACACACATGCATGTGTACACATGCACATGCATATTTTTTTTTCCCTCTCTTTCCTCAGATGATTTCCTGGACTCCCCCCAGGACTTGCTCCCCCTCTAGGGAGGGAGAAAAGATAAATTTTGTTTAATAAAAAATAAAATTTAATGAAAAAAATTGAATATACTGTCGACTCTTGGTGTGTTGGTTTTGTTAAACTGCTATTTCCTCCTTTCTTTTTCTTTCTCTTTTAAATGGAGGATGCCTCTCTAGATAGGAAAAGAAGAGGGATATATACATAAGGGATTTAAGGGAGATGGTGTCCCAAAAGTTTTAGTGAAGTTTAACGCGTTACTATTAAAGCTTGAAAATGCATTTGATTTTGGAACACGGCGTATAAGCATGCACAGAACAAATATAAAGCACAATATGCTCATCTCTGTGCTGCAGTCTCACATGGATAGAGGGCCAGTTTTGAAGTCAGGAAGATCAAATCTTGGGTCTGATGCACATTAGCTGTGTGTCCTTAAGTTAGTCACTTAACATCTCGCCACTCTGGTCATAAGTTACAGAGTTCCAATGAGTTAGAGATATGTATCACAAAAGAGACTTTCCACACCAGAAATCTCCTACATTTATGAAATCACGAGTCTGGAACAAAACCAGAACCAAATCTAATCATATACCCTGCATTATATTTATATGGCAGTAATAACAGGGCTCACATTTGCATATTAATTTCTCCTACTAAATCCTATTCTGATGTCCCTTAAGGCAAGAAAAACATTGTGCTACAGTCTGAGGTTCTCTGAATCTGAGAATCAGGGTTCACATTCACTTTTATTATTCACTTTTGTAACCTTGGGTGAGTCACATAACAGGCCGTCATTAGTCTCAGTTTCCTCATCTGTAAAGGAGTTGGATTAAGTAATCTCATAGGTCATTTCCAATTCTCAATCCATAATCCTGTGATTCTTGAAAGTTATGAAAGTAAGTCAAAAAATTCTGCTAGAAATTATGCCCCTAAAGTTACTAAAATCTCCTTAACCCTTGATCCAGCAATTACAACACTAGGTCTATGACCCAAGAGCTCAAAGGAAAAAGAAAAAGACTCACAGGTCAAAAGATTTATAGAAGTTCTTTTTGTAATTGTGTTCATCTTTTGTTGCCGAAGAAAACCATGCCATCAGAGAAATGATGACATGACTTGCACTTGACTTCATTTTGAGTGAGGGAGTGCTGTGCAGGTCACCGGCCTCACTTCTCCTCCAGAGACATCTGAACCCAGTGACCAGATATTCATCAGGATGACTGGAGATGAACCAAGATACACTGGGAGACCTTGGACCCTTGGGCCTTTAGGCCTTTTTTTGTAATAGCAAAGAACCAGAAACTAAAGGAGTGTCTATCGGTTGGGGAGTGGTTGAAAAGATTAAGGTAAATAAGTAGAAATAAATATTATGCCTTCAGAAATGTTGAAAGGGATGGTTTCAGAGAAACCTGGGAATTTCTGTATGAACTAATTCAAACTGAACAAAAGAGCGGGAGAACCAGAAGAACAATTTATACAACATTATAAAGACAAATCTGCTCAATGACTGTGGGCAACCATAATTCAAAAAGCACTAATAATGAAGAGCCTGGAGTCAGGAAGACTCATCTTCCTAAGTCCAAATACAGCCTAAAATACTTACAAGCTCTGTGACCCTGGGTAAGTCACTTAACCCGGTTTGCCTCAGTTTCCTCATCTGTAAAATGAGCTGGAGAAACAAATGACAAACCGCTCCAGTATCCTTGCTAAGAAAACCCCAAATGGTCCCACAAAGAGTCAGACATGTGTGAATATGACTGAACAGCAACAGTCTTGACACATACTACCCCACCTCCTAACAGAGACATTTTTTTTTGGCGGAGTCAATATGGGCATTTGTTTTACTTAACTATGAATATCTGTTAGGTGGGCTTTCTTTTTCTGTTTTTCTTTTTTTAATTGGTAGAGAGGTGGAAGGTAGAGAAAATAGATTTTGGCTCATTGAAAAAAATTAATTAAAAAAATAAAGTCCTACTAGATTCTACCAAGATGGAAATGTTTCAGGTTCAGGCCAGTGTTGAACTACCCTCAGAGCAGCTTGATGGGATTGGGCAGGAGTGTTTAAAGAAGCTCATCACTACAAATTCAGTCACCTAGGAATGAAAATTTTTTTTATTGATTACAACTCTTGAAGATTGCCTACTAAACCAAGGAAGAATTGTGTTGGTGGAGAAGTAAATCCATACCAATGAAATCACTGGTCTTAAAAGTACTAAAAGTGTATCTATAATCATATGAAAAAGTGCTCTAAATCACTATTGATTAGAGAGATGCAAATCAAAACAACTCTGAGTTACCACATCCCACCTATAAGATTGGCAAACATGACAGAACAAGAAAATGATAAATGCTGGAGAGGATGTGGGAGAGTTGGAACACTAATTCATTGTTGGTGGAGCTGTGAGCGCATCCAACCATTCTGGAGAGCAATTTGGAACTATGCCCAAAGGGCTACAAAAATGTGCATACCCTTTGACCCAGCAATATCGCTACTAGGACTATATCCCCAAGAGATCATAAAAATGGGAAAGGGTCCCACATGTACAAAAATACTTATAGCAGCTTTCTTTGTAGTTGCCAAAAACTGGAAGTCAAGGGGATGTCCATCAATTGGGGAATGGCTGAATAAATTATGGTATATGAATGTAATGGAGTACTATTGTGCCATAAGAAATGATGAACAAGAAGACTTCAGAGAGGCCTGGAAGGACTTATATGAACTGATGCTGAGTGAAAGGAGCAGAACCAGGAGAACTTTGTGCACAGCAACAACCACAGTGTGCGAGAGTTTTTTCTGGTAGACTTGGAATTTTGTAATAATGCAAGAACTTCTTAAAAAAAAAATAATAAAAGCCCAATGGTGGTTCTCTAAGGCAAAATGCCTTCCACACTCAGAGAAAAAAATATGGAAGTCATTCGCAAAATGTAGCAGATCATGTTTGTGTATGTGTATGTTTTTGTGTATCATGTTTTGATTTGTTATATGATTTCTTCCATTTATTTTAGTCCGACTACATAGCATGACTATAGTGAAAATATACTCAATAGGAAAGTATATGTAGAACCTATACAGAACTGTATGCAGTCATGGGGAGGGAGGGGGGTAGTGGGGGTCAGGTGTGGGGGGGATAAAATCTCAATTGTATGGCAGTGATTGTTAAACATTAAAAAATAATTTAAAAAATAAAATAAAATAAAATGAAAAAAAAGTACTAAAAGTGTCATATTTGCATTTTTTAAAAGTTTTTAAAAGAGGAAACAGACAGGAAGAGACAAAGAGACAGAGACAGAGAAAGATCTGAGCAATCAGAACTTCAAGACCTGGAAGGGGACACAGAACAAAAGCATTTTTTCTTTTGCTTTGTCAAATGTTAAGGGTTTTGTGTAGTAAGTATATTTTTTATTTTATAGGTTTACTTGATTACTTGTTTTTGTGGATGATTTGTAGTTACTTTTTAATTTTTAACAATTGTCTTTAAAAATTTTTAATGTAAAAAAGTCTTTCTACCTACAACGATACTATGAAGTATGAATTTCATTATTCCTATTTTATGGGTTTGGAAAATGAGGCCCAAAGAGAACGAGGGAGTTAGCTACAGTCATATAACTAGGAAATGGTAGAGTTGGGATGTGGAAGCCAAAAGATCCTTTGATTTTGAGTCCAGTGCTCACAGAAATCTGCCTCTCTACCCTGATCCACAAACTGGAAATTTATTGTAGCATGGGTAAGTGGCCACCTAGACAAAATTAAAGCCTTTAGTATTATTGTTACCTTGAAAAGTATTGCTCATTGTCTCAATGCTTTTATTTTGACCGTCTGTCCAATTTGGACTGTCAGTCTAAATCGTAGTTACTTTCTGTCTCTAGAGCATAAGGTTAAAGGACAGAAAATGTCTATGGAGAATAACTGCTTCAGACAACAGAGGCAGGAAATGTCTTACTGCACTCCTTCCCACTATCCAGCTTTAGTTGGCTGAAAAATGGAGTCAGGCTACAGAGGCCCCAAAGGTCTTTCCAACTCTGACATTCTGTATGTGATGCAACCTTTGCCATGAACTTATTAAAATTTGAGACTGCAGCACTAGAATAAGAACCATCTTCTTCTTACACTTAGAAAAACAGATACTTTATCTAAGTGAAATACAGGGAAAAGTAATTTTCCCACAAAGTTATATTTTGTAGATATTTTTACTTTTTCATTTTAAATAAGTTTTTATAGTTACTCTCTGTCTTGTGTATCACCAATTATCCCCACCATCCCAGAGAGCCATCCCATTAACAAACAGTATTTTTAGAGAGGAAAAAAACCCCAGCATCACCAATCAATACATTTAAAAAGTCTGATTACATATTCAGTGCATAACAACAATGCACTTCCCACCTCCATTAAATGGCCGTTGGAGGTGTCCTCTCATATCTCTTCATTCAAGTCTCATTTGATCTTCATAATTTTGTTATATTTACTTTAGATTGCTTGTGTATGGTTGCAGTTGTAGTTACTGTACATATTGTTTTCTTGGCTTTGCTTACTTCACTCAGCATCAGTTCATGTAGATATTTTCCACACTTCTCTGAGTTCATCACACATATTGTTTCCCAGTTGAAGGGCATCTACTTTGCTTCCAATTTTTAGTTATCATAAAAAGTGTTGGTATAAATATTTGAAGTATATGGAAAATGTCTTCTTATTAATGGCTTCCTTGGGCTATACATTGGGACACAATAATGGAATCCCTGGTTTGATGGGTATGGAAATTTTAGTGACTTTATTTGCATAATTCCAAATTGCTTTCCAAAATGGTTATACCATTTCATAGCTCCACCAAGAATGGATTACTGCGCCTGTACTTCCACAACCCTCCCAACACTGTTGCCCCTTTTTGTCAATTTTTGCCAGTTTGCAAGATGTAAGGTAAATCTTCAATGTTGTTTTTATTTGCATTTCTTTTATTATTCATGATTTAGGACATTCTTTCATGTGATTGCAAAAACTTTGCAATTCTTTTGAGAACTGTTTATTCATATACTTTGACTGTTCATCTGCTGGGAAATAGCTATTCTACAAGATATGTGTGTGTGTATGTGCGTGTGTGCATCACGCTTAAGTGTGTGATGCACACACACACATTATATCTTGGATACCAAACTTTATCAGAGAAAACTGATATAAAAATTTCCCGTTCAACCACTTCCCTTCTTACCTTAGATGTATTAATATTGTTTGTACAGAAGCTTTTCAGTGTCAAGTCATCAGAGTTATCTATTTTATTTTTTGTAATGGCCTCTATCACTTGTTTGGTTAAGAATATGTCTCCTAGGGGAGGAGCCAAGATGCTAGCTCTGAACCCACAGGCCATAAAATATCTGTAAAGAAGAACTCCCAACAAATTCTGGAGCTGAAGAAGCCACAGAACAACAGAGCAGACAAGATTTCCATTCCAGAGAGACCTGAAAACCTGCTGCGAAAGGTCCGTTGCACACTGGACACGGAGCAAAGCCCAACCCTGCCTTGGCCACATGGCACCGAGAGGAGCAGATCCGAGCAGGCTTCAGGGACAGAAACTCCAGCAGCCACGCAGGTCCCTCCACCCACAGGTGACGAGAGTCGGTGAGAGGGTCTCTTTGGTTGGTCGAGAGGGGAGTGGAGTGTCCCCATAACTCAGGCCCCCTTGGGAGGCAGCAGTGGGGGGCAGTAGACAGGGGCTCCCCAAGCAGACAGGAGCCCGGATCCATTGTTGGAGGTCTCCACATAAACCCCCTGAGGGAACTGAGCCCCATGTGGCAGCCCTGCCCCCACCTGAGCACCTAAACTTAATCTCACACTGAATAGCAGCCCTGCCCCTGCCAAAAGCCCTGAGGCTGGGAAGCAGCATTTGAATCTCAGCCCCTAAATGCTCACTGGGCAGATCTGGAGGCGAGGTGAGTGTGAAGAGAAAGCTCAGAAGTCAAGTCACTGGCTGGGAAAATGCCCAGAAAAGGGAAAAAAAATAAGACTATAGAAGGTTACTTTCTTGGTGAACAGATAATTCCTCCCTTCCTTTCTGATGAAGAAGAACTGCTTACCATCAGGGAAAGACACAGAAGTCAAGGCTTCTGTATCCCACACATCCAAAATAAATATACCATGGGCTTAGACCATGGAAGAGCTCAAAAAGGATTTTGAAAATCAAGTAAGAGAGGTAGAGGAAAAACTGGGAAGAGAAATGAGAGAGATGCAAGTAAAGTATGAAAAGCAGGTCAACACCTTGCTAAAGGAGACCCAAAAAAATGCTGAAGAAAATAACACTTTGAAAAATAGGCTAACTCAATTGACAAAAGAGGTTCAAAAAGCCAATGAGGAGAAGAATGCTTTCAAAAGCAGAATTAGCCAAATGGAAAAGGAGGTTCAAAAGCTCACTGAAGAAAATAGTTCTTTCAAAATTAGAATGGAACAGATGGAGGCCAGTGACTTTATGAGAAACCAAGAAATCACAAAACCAAACCAAAAGAATGAAAAAATGGAAGATAATGTGAAATATCTCATTGGAAAAACAACTGACCTGGAAAACAGATCCAGGAGAGACAATTTAAAAATTATGGGACTACCTGAAAGCCGTGATCAGAAAAAAGAGCCTAGACATCATCTTTCATGAAATTATCAAGGAAAACTGCCCTGAGATTCTAGAACCAGAGGACAAAATAAATATTGAAAAAATCCACAGATCCCCTCCTAAAAGAGATCCAAAAAGAGAAACTCCTAGGAACATTGTGGCCAAATTCCAGAGTTCCCAGGTCAAGGAGAAAATATTGCAAGCAGCTAGAAAGAAACAATTCAAGTATTGTGGAAATGCAATCAGGATAACATAAGATCTAGCAGCTTCTACATTAAGGGAATGAAGGGCGTGGAATACAATATTCCAGAAGTCAAAGGAACTAGGACTAAAACTAAGCATCACCTACCCAGAAAAACTGAGTATAATACTTCAGGGGAAAAATTGGTCTTTCAATGAAATAGAGGACTTTCAAGCATTCTTGATGAAAAGACCAGAGCTGAAAAGAAAATTTGACTTTCAAACACAAGAATGAAGAGAAGCACAAAAAGGTAAATAGCAAAGAGAAGTCATAAGGGACTTTACTAAAGTTGAACTGTTTACATTCCTACATGGAAAGACAATATTTGTAACTCTTGAAACTTTTCAGTATCTGGGTAGTTGGTGGGATTACATACACACATATACACACACCCATGCACACACACACACAGAGACAGAGAGCAGAGAGTGAATGGAATAGGATGGGATCATATCTTTAAAAAATGAAATTAAGGGGTGAGAGAGAAATATATTGGGAGGAGAAAGGGAGAAATGGAATGGGGCAAATTATCTCTCATAAAAGAGGCAGGCAAAAGACTTTTTAGTGGAGGGAAAAAGAAGAGAGGTGAGAGAAAAACATGAAGTTTACTCTCATCACATTCCACTAAAGGAAGGAATAAAATGCACACTTATTTTGGTATGAAAACCTATCTTACAATACAGGAAAGTGGGGGAGAAGGGGATAAGCAGGGTGGGGGGGATGATGGAAGGGAGGGCAATGGGAGGAGGGAGCACTTTGAAGTCAACACTCTTGGGGAGGGTCAGGGTCACAAGAGAGAATAGAAGCAATGGGGGGCAGGATAGGATGGAGGGAAATATAGTTAGTCTTACACAACACGACTATTATGGAAGTCATTTGCAAAACTACACAGATATGGCCTATATTGAATTGCTTGCCTTCCAAAGGGGAGGGGTGGGGAGGGAGGGAGGAAGAGAAGTTGCAACTCAAAGTTTTAGGAACAACTGTCGAGTACTGTTCTTGCTACCAGGAAACAAGAAATACAGATAAAGGGGTATAGAAAGTTATCTGGCCCTACAGGACAAAAGAGAAGATGGGGACAAGGGAAGGGAGGGTGATAGAAGAGAGAGCAGATTTGTGATGGGGGAATCAGAATGCTCAGTGTTTAGGGGTGGGGGGAGGGGACAAATGGGGAGAAAATTTGGAACCCAAAATTTTGTGGAAATGAATGTTAAAAGTTAAATAAATTAATTTAAAAAAATTAAAAAAAAAAGAATACATCTCCTAGGCATAAATGTGAAAAGAATAAGATTTCTTTCTCTTCTAATATTTTTTTATAGTATGATCTTTAAAATTAATGTCACATTTTTATTTAGAATGTATTATAGAATACAGTGTAAGGTTATGGTCTAAGCTTAATTTCTGCCAGACTCTTTTCCAGTTTTCCTAGCAGTTTTTAATCAAATAAAGTTTTTTCCTAGATAATTTATATTTTCCACATTATCAAACACTAGATTATGGAGTCTACTATTTCTAAATCTCCCTTGGCTAATCTCTTGCATTGATCTATTTCTCTATTGTTTTAAATAATAACAGATATTTTTGATGACTGCTCCTGTATGATATAGTTTGAGGTCTGGAGGGGCTTTAGGGATATTTTTGGTAAATATTTTCTGATCACCAGTGTGACTGTCCTCAGACAAGTCACTTGGACCTTAGTCAGAGATATGCTGGAGCCAGCTTAGAAACTCTTGAGAACCAATTGTTAAAACTGTCAATGTAAGTATTTAGATCTCAGAGACTGATGATGCTATAAATCAGGGTTTGACTTATTGTTTTGTTGATTGTATAGACTTAACAAAGTAATGAAGAAAATATTAATAATTTTAATTAAGCTTAAAAATGTGATTGTGACTGGTTTTTTTTCAGAGAGCCAGTTGTTAAGCATTTGTCAGCATACCGCTGACCTCAGTGGTCTCATCTGTAAAATGAGGGGGCCAGAATCTGAATCTCAGAACACAAATAGCGAACATATTTTCCTCTTCTTAATAGAAGTAGCATACGATATCACACTCGAGTGCCTTGTGAGTCTCCTTAATTGTTTTTGTTACCAGGCAGGATTCAACGGGGATTTCAAAACAGAAGAAGGAGATTGTATATTGCAATGACTGTGGTGGAAAAAATAAAAGACATCAACAAACCTTTAAAGAAATTTTTTCAAAATAACTAAAATGCATGATTAATGTGGAAATAAATTTGTTTTGCATGACTATACATATCTGTTGTAGGTTTTGTTTTTCTTGCCTTTTCATTGGGTTGGGGAGGAGGTGGAGAGGAGGGAGAGAATTTAGAACTAAAAAAAAGAATAAAAAGTCTCTGTGTTTAAATGCATAAATAAATGTTTTAAAAGGAAAAAAATAACTAAATTGAGTAGGTTGAACCAGTTGATTGCTAAGGTATCTTCCAGCTTTGATTCTACACTTCTATGGCACCATTCCCCTCCCCTACATAAGTTAAGTATTTTTTAAGATATTGAAGTGAATTCAGAAATTGTGAAATTATAATATGAAATTCCGCTACATGAGAAAATTCCTTGTAACTTAGGTCAGAATTGCCCATTAGTTTAGTTTTACTTTGCTTTTAAATATATACACTTTATTTATTTTTAAAATTTTTACATCCTTCTAATTTCCTCCTGTGTTCTTTCTTCCTTTCCTCCCCATCCCCAAACCATGCCACATGGGGAAAAAAAAGTAAAGAAAAAGGAGAAAAAAACTTAAATAAGTCTGTCAGTAAACTGGACAAAAAAATCCAATAATACGAAAACAACAAATATAATGTAAGAACTTCAGAGTATGCCACACAAAGTTTACTTGAATTGACTGGAGATGTTTCACCTGAGGAAGAGAAGACTGGTTAGGGACATGCTACAGTTTATCAATTTGAATACTAAAACATTGTGTCCAGAACTAAATACAATATGCTAGATGAGGTTGGACAAAGTCAAAGAATAGAAAGATTCTAATCTCTCCTAAAACTGCGTGAGATCATGACTAGGTTTTTTAGCTGCCATGTCTCCTTACTAGCTCATAATTGAACTTGCAATTCACTAAAGCCCCCTTTCATACAAACATTTGTCAACCTATGCATGCCACCTGCATTCTGTATTTAAAGTCTAAGTAGTGCTCTGTCTTACTGTTCATCAAATATCCAATACAATCAAATAACAGCATTCCTAGGAAGTCAACATAAAATTAATTGGTTAGTTTACTCATTCTTGTATTTATATAATATGCAAAGTAGCCTTGTCTAAACCTGAGAGAGAGAGAGAGAGAGAGAGAGAGAGAGAGAGAGAGAGAGAGAGAGAGAGAGAGAGAGATTCCTGGAGGAAATGGAACAACCTTGATATTTTTTGCACTACATTGCTAGAAATTTAGAATTGATCACCATCAGTAAATACTAATTAGACTCATAGAATGTACAATATGGAAGGTACCTTGGAAATCATCTTGTCTAACCTTATTTTACAGATGAGGAGAGTGAGGGCCAGTATTATTTCTCAGGTTATTAGAAAGGACTTGCTCAAAATCATATAGACAGACAGTTTAGTGGCTTTACTGGGGTTAGTACCCATGATGGGGCACAAGCCCAAGCCAAGACATTTTCCCCTTGGATCAGGAGGACTTTTGTCACATTTATCTGCAAGGCCTCAGAAAGTCTGGCCTTGGGCGTGGGGGGTTCCTTGGATTTCCCTTCCATCTCTCTAAGGTGGGATACTCCCTATTTTCTATTTAGGTCATTTCCATTTTGCCCCCATCAAGATCTCTGAATTGCCCTACCTGCTTCCCACCCAGGCCCTCCATTGTCTGATATCGCCTGATTATTTCTCCTGATTGCCTCTAGTTGTTTCCAGTCCTTGACAAGTCACCCTAGTCCCACTGAGGTCCTCCTTGGACTTCTCAAGACCCTCTCTAAACCCCTTCTCCCATCACCCTACACTACCAGACCACCCCCAGATCCCTCCTATAGTCTTACCTGAATTTAAGTTCCATCTCACCTCCATGAAGGCTCTCAGGTGGGATCCAGCACAGATTCTATCTAGCTGAGATTCTATCTGCCACACTTTGCAATACAAACACTACATATGCTTAGGCTTTTAAGAGCCATCCCAATTTGGCGAATGTTTAATAAATTTTGTTTTTCTTTGGCTTTAAGAAGGCTTCAGTCAAATTCATTTGAGCAAGACCCAGCATGTCGGTATTTGGGGGTCCCTAGCACCCCTAAACCTCATCATTTATGTTTCCCTGACCAAGAAAAGCTGCTAATTTCAAGTTCTTCTGCTAAGACTGTAAGGTATGTAAGCCTCCCCCTCTCCTTATGCTCTTCTCGCTCTCCAAGCACCTTTGAATGGACCCTTCCTGGGGAATCAAGTCCATGCCAGCTAACATGGACAGTCTTGCCCCAAGGATTTAGAAATAGCCCTCCTCTATTTGGCCAGGCTTTGGGAAGGGATTTCAGAGAGCTGGAACTAACAGGTAGTAGCCTCATTCAGTATGGGGATGATATCCTAATCTGTAGCCCCACCTGGGAGGCTTCTCTGACTGCTGCCATAGAGAAAAAGGGCAATTCTGTCTATTTCTGTTCTAGTCACTAAGAAACAGCTTCGAGTGTTCCTGTGTATGGCTGGATTTTGTAGACTCTGGATTCCTAATTTTGGCCTTATTGCTAAGCCCTTCTACGACTCTACTCAAGTCCTGGACTTACTCCCTCTAGAATGGGATCTGGATCAGGCTAAAGCTTTTGAGACTCTGAAAACTAAATCAACCACCACTCCAGCATTAGCCCTATTCAATCTAGAAAAACCCTTCACTCTGTATGTTGATGAAATGAGAAGAAAGGCTTTGGGAGTCTTCACACTTACCTTAGCACCTGACCCTAGGCTAGTTGATATTTCTATTTACTCAGAATCTGCTTTCCACATTCTACATGCCCATGGAGCAATCTGGAAAGAAAGGGGATATCTGACAGCAAAAAACTCCCCTATCAAACATGCCCTTCTATGTTTTGGCCTTGCCATAGTCATCTTTAATTCTCTTCAGAGAAATTGTCTTTTATGCCAGGGAAATTGTCTTTATTCTCCTTTTGTAGCTCTTTGGTGTGCCTCTCTACTCTCTTACTACTGTGTTTGCCTAACCTCCTTGCCAGGTTTGTCTTCCAGAGTGCAAGCCATTAACTTCCAGATGACAGCTCTGACTGACTCCAAGGTCTCCAACCCACTGGACCTGCCACCACCCAGATTCTGAAGTCTGACCCCTTGAACAGGACCCATCAAGACAGGGACTGCTCTATGCCCCTTGCCAGCAGGAATCAGTTTCAGAAGCTGAGACCTTCACCCTTTACCCCAAAAGAATTTGGGTCCAATCTGTTTGAGGGGGAATGATGGGATTCAGACTCTGGGAGCCTCCTTGAGCTCCCCTTGAATCTTCCCATTTGTTCTGGCAGTCTCAGGAAGCCCATGGGCTTTTCATTATCCCTGTGCTCAGGTCTCAGTTGCACTCCCCACCCTTGATCCCATCAAAACCCCATTTCCTCAGACTGCTGACCACTCCCATCAAGATCCTCCCTAGAATCTATCTGTATTCACCCTAGGGTGCTGGTCATTCCCATATCACCCCTATCAAGATCTCTGGATTGCTCCACCTGCTTCCCACCCAAGCCTTCCATTGTCTGATATCTCCTGATTGCCTCCAGCTGCTTCCAACCCTTGACCTGTCTTCCCCTCCTTGGACTTCTCCTCAAGACCCTCCCTAAATTCCTCTTCTCATCACGCTAGACTACCAGACCACTCCCAGATCCCTCCTACAGTTTTTTTCTGTATTTAAGCTCCATTTTGTCTCCATGAAGGTGCTCAGATTCAATCCAGCTCAGACTCTGTCTAGCTGGGATTCGGTCTACCCCATTTGTGAATACAAGTATTACAATTACTTAGACTCCTTAAGAGATGTATTGGTGAATCTTTAATAAACTTTGTCTTTCTTTGGCTTTAAGAAGGCTTGAGTTGAATTTAGTTGAGCAGAACCTGGCATGTGGATATTTTGAGGTCCCCAGCACCCCTAAACCTTGTCACCCAGATACGATGGCACCCAATTTAGTATACTTTTCACAACATTGTGATGTTGTGTGTTGTGCATTGTCCCTTATTTGCTGCCCCTACCCATATCACGACTCTGTCCATAATGTGTTCAATAATCACATGACCAGAGATTGACATTGATTCATATAATCATGAATCAAAAATTTCAGATCTATTGACAAGCCAGAAATGGTGAGCTGAAATTTTTTTGCATTTTTCCAAGTTTCAATCAATCTCTGTCCCAATGTTCTTCCCTCTCACCTACAGAGATCTTCTCTCTCTTTCTTTCTTTCTCTCTCTCTCTCTCTCTCTGTCCATCTCTCTGTCTGTCTGTCTGTCTCTCTCTTCATTTTTCCTTATGAAATGAGGGAGCAACGAGCTGATAATGTGTGCACCTACACCTGGCCAGATGCATAGTGCAGGGTAGCAGCAGCATTAGGTGTTCTGATGGTAGAAAGTCATCCTTGGTTCATCTCTACTCTCTTACTACTATGCCTCTTAATTTGACATCACCATAGTAGTAGTCTTCTTGGAAGTTACTTCTTTCATATTCTTCTGTAAGATGTCTAGGTGTGGTGTAAGCTCTGTAGTACCTTCTCCATCCCTTCCTATTCTTTGTCCATTAGATGAAATAAATACTTCAAAACTTACTTTAATGATTTATGATCTCATCCATCCATTCCATCCCAAAGTGCAGATAGCAACTTGCTCAAGACTTCTCATACCATGCAACTTATATCCATGTCTTCTAGGAAATCCTTCATGGGGGTGCACTCAACATACCAAAGACCTTCCTTTAGCTCTCTTGACATTGTGTGGATGCCAGTGGGTTGTCCATCTATTATCTCTTGCTCTCCTCGTATGACTGGTATATTTTTTACAAGTAACAAAATATGAAGGGGGGATACAAAAGCAATCTAAAACATGGTCTCTGCCTACCAGGAAATCATTACAGTCTAGATGGGCAACATGTATATGTAAAAAGTTAGCCAACAACAGCTGAATACTGAGTAAGTGGTACCAACCTGAAGTGCCTTTGTAAGAACTAAGGAAGGAGAAAGGTCACAGTGAGCTGGGGATGCTTCAGAGAGGAGGTGGGGCTTAAGCCAGATATTCAAAGATGGATAGGACAAAGAAATAGGGAGGGAAGTCAGAATATTTCCTGCTAAGGGATTGCTATGAAAAACAAGTGGAGATAAGGATGTGATAATGAAAGACATTTCCCAGGTTTTCCTTTTCCAACATACAACCTAGAACTAGATTTCCTGGATACACACATTAAATATGGAAAGCATGTTAGATTTGGTGTCAGAAAAATTAGATTTTAATCTCAGCGTTGCTACTTATTATTTATAAGACTTTAGGCAAAGAACTTAACCTCTACAGGTCTTAATTTCCTCATCTGGATAATGATAAAAATGGATTAGATAACCTCTATTATGTCTACTAGATCTAATCCATGAGTCTTTGAGTCTATGAATTTTCTCTCCCAACTGTCATACTGGATTATGGGATCAATAAATACTGTATATTATGACAAAGACTGGGGGCAATGGGGAAGGACGGACATTTGGTTTCATTAGAGTTGTTTTATTATTATGAGAAGGCAGAATAAAGTTATTTTATATGCATACTGGTGGAAATTAAGCCCACAGATTGCAGTGATCTGTGGCAAATCATAAAGAAGGACTAACTGGGGTAAGGAATGGCAAAAAAAATTCAAAAGTACAACACTAGAATCTTAGGTTATAGCTCACATTTACTGATTCTTTCAGAAGCCTGAGATGCACTTTGTCTAGGTCTAATAACCTGAATCCTGTGTCTTCACCACAAAAATCAATTTAGGTTTAGGAAAAACTTTCTAACCAGAAGAACAATCTAGAAATGGAATTTGAAATAGAGTTTGCTCGTCTTTGCACGAAGGAAAATTCTGTACTCTGTGTTTTAGTCTGCTAGAAAAAACTGATATTCATTTAGATTAAGCTAATTCTATACATTGACTTAAAGAGAGAGATCCAAAAATAGGCAGCTTCCCCCATGGCTCTGGAAACCTTCCTAACTTGAGCATTTTGGAGTTACAATTTGTAATATTTTCAAATAATAGACAAAATTCCAGTTAGGATTGAGCTAAGGTTTAGAGTTTAGGTAACAGTTCAGTTAACAGTTTGCTTCATCAAACAGAACAACAGCCACTTAATTTTCTGCATATTTTGGAGAATTATTTTCCTAAAACTCTCCAGTTCCCCTTGGACCACTCTTTTTAAGCATTCCCTTTCTGCTGGTCCAAGGTGAATTCAGGAGACCATTAAGTGATTTAATTGAGAATTTCTTCCTTCTCACAGTCTGATCACTGCCCTAGTCACTTCAGGAAAGAGTCTTTTGTGGGCTCATCAGGGAGGGAGGAAGGGCCTTTGAACTGTTATTCAGTCACTTTCAGTTTTCAGTCATTTCTGACTCTTCTTGATCCCATTTGAGATTTTCTTGGCAAAGATACTGGAGTGGTTTGCCATTTCCTTCTCTAGCTCATGCTACAGATGAGGAAACTGAGGCCAATAGGGTTAAGTGACTTACCCAAGGTCACCCAGCTAGTACATATCTGAGGTCAAATTTGAACTCAAGAAGATAAGTCTTCCTGACTCCAGGTCCAGTATTCTATCCACTATGCAACCCGATCAGGCTGTCCTTGAGGAAGGGCCTAGAGGTGAGTTAGAAACTGGATAAGCCTTTGATAAGAATAAAAGATTTAAGGTACAACATTTTCCCTGAATTGATAGTTAGAGAAAGACCTATAAGGTTTTTTCATTCAGATTAATTTAGAGTCCTCAGATGAAGATACTGAGAAACATGCTTTTTTAATATTTCTAAAAGAGAGATCAAGGGTCCTTAGCCTGCTTCTACAACTGGAAAGTTCCATGTAAAGTCTTTATGACCCCTTCCTTGTATAGTCCTGAAATCCTATGTGTGACTTGTCAAACGTTGTAGGAAAGGGTTTTGGTCAGGTATGGGTTGGCTTAGACGGCCTTGGATGTCCCTTTCAAGTTTGAAGTCCTATGATTCTCCACATGGTCAGGGTTCTTGTTTAGGGACAGTGTGTAGACCAGCTTGATCAGCTGAAATGGTTTAGTTTTGGAAGAAACAGTAAGTAACTCTATAAAGGTGGACCAGGTTATACTCTATCCCAGACAATAGGGACCATCCAAAGTTTTTGGTTAAGGGAAGGCCCACTTAGCTATTGGCGGAAACAGGAAAGTCATATTTTAGGAAACTCACTTTGGTAGCCTTGATGACAAAAGGGATAGGCCGCAAACAGAGGGACCAGTTAAAAAACCATCACATTAGTCTAATGGCTTGGAATAATGTAATGACAATGGGAATAGGAAAAATAAGACAACTGGAGAAGTATTACCAAGGAAGAATAAACAAAACTGATTCAATATTTGAGACAAAGGAAATCAGTGGAGTCAAAGATGAAGCTGGACTATCTTCTCCCACATGTGCCATATGGTCTCTGACCTCTGTTTCTTTGAACTCCAACTTATCCCTTAGAGCCCATTTCAAACGCCACGTCCTCCAAAAAGCCTCCCTGATCCTCTCTGTTCCTTTAAGGTCTCAAATAGTACTAAGTTTTGTACCTCTATTGCACTTATCCTGTATTGTTGGGCATTATAGTTACCTGAATTTGTGTCCCAACCCCTTTCTAAATTGTATATTCCATGAGGACAGGGAATGCATCTTAACTTCCCTTTATATCCCACATGGATCTGTCAGCAAAGAGAACTCCCACAGGTCTATGACTTAGTAAGGAAGTCCTTTATCACCTGAGGTACAGAGAATCTAGTTTAAGTGTTTCATCCAATGACAAGTTAAGTGGCATAGCCAGTCAAAGACAGGATTTGGACCCAGATCTTCATAAGTCTAAGTCTAGGGTATGGCTTCTGGGTCCCTAGGCTTCCTCAAGTGTATATAGGTCAGTTGAAACTTCCTGAATACTTAGTCAATAAATAAGTAGGATTCTTATCTTATATCCTACATCTAATTTTAGTGTAGGGTAGATAAAAAATGGAGAAGCTGAATGCATTAGGAAAGGAAAAGGGACCCACTCCATTCTTGTTAGAAGTATCTGTGATTTGCAAATTCTTGCACTGTGACCTTTTCTTCTGAGCCAATGCATTTATTTGGATTTAAATAAGCCTTTGCTTCAGAGAGTGCATTTGGAGAGAGCCAGACTGCATTCCATCCTAATTGCATGCATCCATTTTCCCATTCCGAGGTGTCAGGCTTGTGGGCTGCATTAGCCACTTGTTTTCCACTAACAACTTCAAGACATTATACCTCATTTATAAAATGCTCACAGGATGCCGGGAAAGCCCTTCTGTCCCATATTCTGGTCAACCTTCACAGCAGTGCTATCCTCTGCAAGTTTACTGGCCTCTGTTTTTTTGGGGAGAACAAGGTCTTCCTCTTCTGAAGAAATTCTGTTGAGATAGTACCCGAGATCAAAATAGGTGACCTTTATCTAGGGCTTTTACCTTTACAAAGTGCTTTATACAACATTTCACTTTTCAGTATTACCTGAGAAAGGTAATATTCAGATTATTATCCCCGTTATACAGATATCGGGGAAGCTAAGTGACATCCCATGGTTACACAAAATGAGTAAAAGATAAAGACAAGATGATGGCTTAAAGTGTTACCCTTGCAGGAATATTAAAGGATCTGGGGATGTTTAGCTTGTAGAAAAGACTTGGGGGAGATATAATGCCCACCTTTAAGTATTTGAAGGATTATCATGTGGAGGAACCTTGTGTTATGTTGTGCTTGACCTCCCAGAACAGAACTAGGTAAAAATTGCAAAAAAGGCAAGTATAGGCTTGATGAAAGGACAAACTTTATAATAACTAGAGCTTCCAAGGTGAAACAAGCTGCCTTGGGAGGTCTCAAGGAGAGCCTGAATGCCACTTACTGGATATGCCATAGAGGTGTTGATTGGACCAGATCATTGTCAATATCACTTTTAACTCTGAAATTTTATAATTTTTGTGATTCTTGGTATCTGATTCTATGTCTTCTTGAGAAAAGCTGGACTAGGAAGGGGCAGGGCAGACTTAACCCAGGACCAAGCCCGTAGCTCAGTACAGGTTGGCTGTGGAGAATAATAGTATCTCTCTGTATATTTATCTATATATCTATAATGGCATGCAGATTAACTGGGACATACTAGAATGTTTGAATATGGATTAAAATTGTCCAGGGAGAACCATATTTGGGTGGAAAAGTACCCTTAAATGTTACATATGTGAACATTTATGAGACTGAAGATGAACATGGCATCAAGGTCAGCTACAATACTGATGGTAAGTTCTTCGATTTGAAAAGACTACAAGCCAAGATCAAAGTGGAGGGAGTGTTGGTGCATAGTTTTCTGTTTGCAGATGATTGTGCACTCAATGCAGCCTATGAAGCTGCAACAAAGTATGGATCAATTCTCTGCTACCTGTGCTAATTTTGGCCTAATAATTTACATCAAGAAAATACAGGTGCTCCATCAATCACCACCAGGCCATCCATACGTGGAACCATTGGTTACAACAAATGGAGAAGTTTTGAATGCTGTGGATAAGTTCACTTACCTTGGTAGTGTACTTTCCATGGATGTACACATTGACAATGAGGTGGACACATGTATTACCAGAGCTAGCTCAGTGTTTGGGAGGCTCCGAAGAAAAGTTTGGGAGAGAAGAGGTATTAGACTGACTATCAAACTGAAATTCTACAGAGCCATTGTGCTGACCTCATTGTTGTATGCCTGTGAAACATGGACAGTCTACCAGCACCATGCCAGGAAACTGAATTGCTTCCATTTGAACTGTCTTAGGAAGATCCTGAGGATCACCTGTCAGGATAAGGTACCAGACACTGAGGTCCTTGCTCAAACTAAACTGCCAAGCATTCAGACTATGCTTCAGAGAGCGCAACTCCAATGGGCTGGTCACATTGTTTGAATGCAAAATGTACACTTGCCAAAAAGACTATTTTATGGAGAACTTGCACAGGCAGACAATCACATGGTGGTCAGAAGAAGTGATACAAGCACACTCTCAACGTCTCTCTGAAGGACTTGGAATTTGATTGTGCGATATGAGAGACACTGGCACAGGACTGCTCAGCATGACGTGCCTACATCAGAAAAGGTGCTGTGCTCAATGAGCAAAGCAGAATTGAAGCAGAGCAAAGGAAATGCAGGATGTGCAAATTCGGAGTAACTGCCCCAAATGTTCACACAGACCATCTGTGCCCAACCTGTGGTAGAACATTCCAAGCTTGTATTGGTCTGATCAGCCACAGTCAGACACATTGAAACTTCACTTTATCATGGTGATCTCATTTTGGTCCTTTTCAAGAATGAAGGACAAACAAACAACACTGATACATACAGTATTATACATTCATTTTTTTCTTTAAGCTCATGGTCTTTTCATATTATGAGAGCATAGATCTGTTCAGTATCAATTTTGATAACCTCGTGCTCAGTTGAACAATTCATAATTATTTCTTACACTGTTTAAGTTACTGATATTTTGTGACCCTCTTTGAGGTAATGGAGACCAATAAACCTTTACCAGTAGATTTTCTCCAGGGCTCAATTAGCCTAGCTCAGCTTAGTCACTTAGATGCTATAGAAGATAGACTCTTATGTCTTTAATCAGGGACATCATCTTGGTCAAGTCACCTTAATGGGGTGCTTGGGTACATGTGCTTGGGACCCAATTCTAAAATCACATTTCTCAAATGCTCTAAATCACTATTGGTTAGAGAGATGCAAATCAAAACAACTCTGAGTTATCACATCACACCTATCAGATTGACTAACATGACTAAACAAGAAGATGATAAATGTTGGAGAAGATATGGGAGAGTTGGAACACTAATTCATTGTTGGTGGAGCTGTGAGCTGATCCAACCATTCCGGAGAGCAATTTGGAACTATGCCCAAAGGGCTACAAAAACGTACATACCCTTTGACTGAGCAATATTGCTTCTAGGACTGTATCCCAAAGAGATCATAAAAATGGGAAAGAGTCCCACATGTACAAAAATATTTATAGCAGTTCTCTTTGTGGTGGCCCAAAACTGTAAATCAAAGGGATGTCCATCAATTGGAGAATGGCTGAACAAGTTGTTGTACATGAATGTAATGGAATACTATTGTACTATAAGAAATAATGAACCGGAAGGCTTCAGAGAGGCCTGAAGAGACTTGTATGAACTGATGCTGAGTGAAAGAAGCAGAACCAGGAGAACTTTGCACATAGTATCAACCACAGTGTGCAAGAAATTTTTCTGGTAGACTTAGTCCTTCGAAGCAATGCAAGGACCTAAAAAATTCCCAATGGACTTTTGAGGCAAAACATTTTCCACCTCCAGAGAAAGAATTATGGAATTCGATTGCAGAATGAAATAGATCACTTTATTCTGTTATGTTTTGTTTTGTTTTATAGTTTCACCCATTCATTTTAATTCTTCTATTCAACATGACTATGGTGAAATTGTATTTATTCGAAAAGTATGCATAGAACCTATATAAGATTGCAAGCCATCTCAGGGAGGGAGTGGTGAGAGAGGGGGGAAAGAGGGAGGGAGGGGAAAAATCTAAGATATATGGAGGTGATTATGGAACATTGAAAACAAATAAAATAATTATTAAAAAAAACTGGAAATCAAGGGGATGCCCATCAATTGGGGAATGGCTAAACAAGTTGTGGTATATGAATGTAATGGAATACTATTGTGCTATAAGAAATGATGAACAGGAAGACTTCAGAGAGGCCTGGAAGGACTTATATGAACTAATGCTGAGTGAAAGGAGCAAAACCAGGAAACTTTGCTCACAGCAACAACCACAGAGTGCGAAGAATTTTTCCGGTAGACTTAGCCCTTCACAGCAATGCAAGGACTTAAAAAAATTCCCAATGGACTCTTGAGGCAAAGTGACTTCCACATCCGCAGAAAGAACTGTGGAACTGGATAACAGAATGAAGCAGACCATTTTTTCTTGTGTTATGTTTTGTTTTGTTTTATGGTTTCTCTCATTCATTTTAATTCTTCTATGCAATATGACTAAGGTGGAAATGTATTTAATAGGAATGTATGTGTAGAAGCTATATAAGATTTCACCCTGTCTTGGGGGGGGAGTGAGGAGAGAGGGGAAAGGGGGGAGGGAAGGAGAACAAAATCTAAGACATATGGAAGTGATTGTAAAAAACTGAAAACAAATAAATTGCTAAATTAAAAAAAAAATTTTTAAATAAAATCACACATCTCTTTAAAAATCACGTTTTTCCCTAGCATCAAAATACTATCCCAGGCAGTTTCTCCCCAGCTCAAGGACACAGCCTGTCCCAGCAACAATTGTTATCTCCCTTCCTCATACACCAGCCACCTGCACCTATAGGACTCATTAGTTTGAACCAGCTGTGTACTGGCTGAACAGGCTGTGCAATGGGTCATAATGACATTTACTACTCACTGACTAATCATATGAATCCTAGTACACATATGTATACTCCCTTACATTTATCTTGTCTAACAAGACATTGATGAGAGCAATCTGGTATTTCTGAGCCAGCCCTGACCATTGGTTGACTTAGTGATGTTTCAGGTCTGAAACCACACCTCCAGGTAGGCCCTCCTTGGTCTATTTCTTGATGAATTTTGGGTAAAATACCTGCGCAGTAGATACCAAAAGTGCATGTTCCTTTAAGAACTGACCACTCCTTAACTACTCCCTAATCCTACCCCAAAACACTTAGTTGGCAGATTTGGCACATGCTTCACTGTAGAATATCCTATTTAAACTTTACCTGTACCCCCTAAGGTTGTAGGTTCACCTTGATCTCAACAATGCTTGGGTCTATGAGTTTCTTCTGGTGGCTTGCCCCTGGTACCTTGGTCTTTGTGGGGGTCTCATCACCCTCCCTTCTAGCCCTCATCATATTTTTGGTGCCCAGTGCAGGTCATAGCCTGAGGTCTCAAGCATTCTTCAAGTCAAGGTAAGATTCCCCTCTCTTCCCCTTTCCCTTAAGCTTCTCAAGCCCTCTCTCTCTCCTTGCGCTATAGTTGAGGTTCAGCCCTTAAGCACCTAGGAAGGCTTATTGGGGTTTGGGTGGAGCCTTCAACAGTCTCTGGCACTATCCCCCGGAGACAGTGGACATATTGTGGGGATCTGTGTGAAGTTACTCGCTCTCAGGATGCCTTGAAGCAAACATATACGCTATAGGCACTGTATTGGTACCACTTCCCCCTCTAAACCCATCTCTAAGGCTTACAGGCAAAAGGATGGTCCAACACCCCCACCCATTCACCTCTAGGAAACTTGGTCTCTAAGACCATAAAGAATGTGTTAACTGGCTTCCACTATGTGGTCTAGAGAGTCAAGCTAAAGGTCTGATTTGTGCAGAGAATTTCTGACAATCCTCTCTGAGTTTTTGGATTCTTCTTTTCATTGTCTGTATATGTGTTCTGTTTCTATATGTGAATGAGCATGTGTTAATGCAGCCAGCTTCACTGCAGTTGGACTTTGGAAGGCAATTATCTCTTTCCTTCCCTCTCTTCCCTCTCTCTGCAGCAGCATCAGAGAAGTGGATGGACAGGAGAGAGAAAGAAAGGAACAGATTTTATACTATTTACTTTATATGGTTGCTAAAGGCAGTTTCAGGTCAGAAATAGAAATAAATAAGGTTTGTGCAGTTTTAAAGAGGCTTTAATCAAAGCCCACCAGAAGAAAGTAAGAATGGAGGAATGATAACAACATGGGTAGAAAGTTTAAGGAAAGCATAAAAGGCCTGGAAATTTATGGAAAGTTGTTGGTAAAATTTTCTCTGCCTGTCTCCCTTCTAACCCTGGCCAGGTTGTGAAGGTGGGGGGAAAGACAAGAGAAAAAGTGGGGACACTTTTCTCCCCATATCAGAGAGGCAGACTGACTAGCACTTAATCATTTCATGCCTCACCTAAAGGAGATAAGTTTTTGTGTAACAGGATACAACCAAAAGGTAAATGCATTCTGGTCATATTTTAAGTGAAACACTGTTGCTTCTAATTTCAAGTTTAAGATAGGTCAGAATTTATTATACTATTTGGCACTAATACAAATTAGGAAAATGCATAGATCTGAAAAAGAGACACCTCAGAGAAAAAGCTTTGAACTCTCCAGTAAAGAGTAGGGGGACTAGGTGCCACTGGATCTTTTTCCAGAGTCTCCCTCACTTCTACTGACAGATTCATAGCCCTTTTTCAAAGAAGTTTTTAAGGAGTGGACACAGAAGTGAAGTTTAATTGAGTAAAAGTTAGAACTGTTAAGATCCTTTACCCTGTAGTCCTGACTCTGACCACTGAACTAGAGCTGCAGTGAATAGTTTGAACAGCTAAAAACACTTTAGCAGATTCTATTAACTCCTCTCATCCCAGATCAGATCAAGGGAAGAGACTACTAAAAAATAGTAGGGAATTTGAGTTATCCTCCACCACCTGGCAAAAGAAAAGAGGGAGGAAGCATAGCAACTGCATTGGGACCCCACTGACAACAGCGCTGGATCCCTTGGCTTCCTGAAGCCCACCCCTTTAGACAAGCAGAGGAACCTCTCTTCTCAAATCCCCCAGTCCTTGCTCCCGTACTGCCAGAGCCTGGAGCTTCTGCTCCAAGTTCCCTGAAGCTCAGCAACCCCTATCAGGAAGCTCATAGATTCCTCAAGGACCCTCCTCCATATCCACCAAATTCCCCTCCTCAATAGCCCCCTGGACATTTAATTCAAGTGCTGGACTCCAAAACCTCCAAGCACTCCCTGGTCCTTCATCCCTCTTTCTCCCCCTTCCCAAATCCCTGACTCTCTCACAACCACACTCTGCAACTGTGGGGAGAATAGCGGATGGGCCAAGGCAGTACAAGACCACAAGACAACTAACCTCTGCATTTGGTAAAATCAATTTTCTATTAATAATTTTATATGATGGTTTGGAAATGCAATCAATGTCATCTAAAGTTTACTGTTTGTGTTACTATTGTGTTTCTAAATTGTAGCAAAATTGTCTTATATTGTAAAAATTGAATGACCGCTGTGATCCAGAAACGGTCTTAGACAAAGCAATTGTTCATCTGAATTTTGTTGAAACTAAAATATGTTGGTAAAATTGTGTAAAATCAATAATGTTACTTTATCAGCTTTGCTAACCCTGTCTTATAATGTTTTGTAACTGTCATTTAGAAAACCAGGTATTTTCACTTTTGCCTGTTAAAGAGATTACAGCTAAAACAATTTGGCTATCACTTATGAAAGTTGTAGGATTGTTAACTAAGTTATTTGGGGTTACTGTTTGAATGTTAAACCTAAAATTATTAATTGATTACTATGAATGAAAAGGAGGGAATTGGGTGAAAAGTTTATTTGGATTGGTTCTGCCCGTTCAGAACAGTCCTCCTGTATGTTGGCAAGCAGAGACACTAGCATCAGCCCTCTCCCTAGGATCCGTGCCAATTCCCATTATTTTATAAAATTGTCAAGGTCTCTGGAAACCATCTATGTGGGCAAGGTCATCAGCCCTAGGAAGGGAGCTTGCTTGGGTTATGTAGTTCCTAAACAATGAATATGACTTGCTCAGAAGTTGTAATAAATAGAAAGGATTTTTAAAAATTGGCTTTTACATGAGGACATGTTTTAAATTTGAGAAAGAAAGATCTTAAATGGAATCCCTTATGTGTACGAGTCCTGGTAAATCTTTGTTGCTTATTGCAACTCCATGAGAATAAAATAACTGTATCTGGCTCAAAGCTGTGATTAGCGAGACTTTCTGTTTAAGGTAAAAGGCAGTTGGGACCATAACTACTTTTATTTTGAGTTTGAATATGGGTATAGTGGTCTGCATTAAATCAGTATATGAGAGGAATGTCATAAGCTACTCAGAGGGAATATGATCCTGTACAGTTAACTGTTGAAATTTGTATCTGGAAAGGAAAGGCCAAGGAAACAACTCTAGCCTCAATATAGAATGGGATCCCCCTGGCTCAGTTTCCCCATTGCGTTCCTTTAAAAAGGAATGATTCCTACCTGACAATTCCTAAGTCTGGCTGTGAAACAGATACTGCATGATTGGACAACTTCACTGGTATCTGAATTCAAACAGAGTCAAGGATGTTTTATCCTGTCATATTTGACATGTCATATGTCTCTGTTTTTTTCCTTCTATAGCAAATTTCTTTGATCAGAGCAAATAGTCAGTAAAACACATGAGCCCTTTTGTGTAATCTTACTGGGAAGTCTAATGTTTTTTTTTTATCTAAAATTAGAACATATGCAGAAATTTATGTACTTTACTTAAGATTTACTTAAGATTCACCTTAAAATTGTTTAAAAGGGTTTTAAAAGCAGTAGTATTCTCCTGTGATCATTCCCTTACTGTTACCAATGTGAAATTCCTTTACAACACCTTTTTGACTAAAGTATTTTGTGATATCTAGGAATTCTGCAATAAGTAAGAATTTAGTTTGTTATAATACTTTGGGAATTCATATTACTTAAGGACATTATTATAACAACTCAACTTTAATGAACTTCAATTTTGAAGGTTTATTTTTGCTTTAAGGTGAAAAGAGAGTTATCATTTTAAATGTTTTCAACTAATTTTCTTTATATAAGTTTAGTAACTCTCTTAACATCAGGATAAATTTTACTGTTTTAAAAGAAAAGGAAATACTTTTAGAAGAAATGTTTTTTAAAAAATCTCTCCTGTAAGGCCGGCTAAATTACATTTTCAAGATAATGTATTGCTAAATTAACATGCAATGATCTATAAAGCAGAAGATATCTTGCTGTTTTCATCTGAATTTATAGTCATTCCATGGCCTAAGCAAGAGTTAAAATTAGTGTTTGAACTTATCATATGTAAAATAAAACTTAATTTCTAAAGTTTCTCTTCCAGAGCGAATATAATCAGAGAAGGATCAACAAGTCTGTGAAACAATGATGTACATCTACTCAGTCATGAGGTTTAAGCTAGAAATCTCTTTTGTTTAAGGCAGTACAGCCAAGCTAGTGAAGAGTAATAACTTGCAAGCTATCTTATCTATGGTAGAAATATAAAAGAAAATGAAGCAGTCTGAGTAATGGGTTTGAGACATTTGGAAAGATAAATAAAGACTTGATCAAAAATACGTAAAGCAGATAAGAAGGTTTGGGACAAGAGGGGTCACCCAAGCCTCTCACGTCCCTGGATAGTTCTTAAGTGTATTCAGAGGGTGTGAGGAAGTTTGACAGTATTCTCACACTCACTCCACTCCTAGTCATTTTTCTCCTTACTCCTCTTTGGTTCTTGTTTGTTTAATCTCCTTGCCAGATTTGTGTCTTCTAGATTCAGTACCCCCCACTTGCAGGTGACAGCTCAGGCTGGGTACCATCCTCTCTGTCCAAGACCATGACCCATCACCCTCTGGACCTGGCATCGGCCAAGTTCCCAACACTGGCTACAGACCCAAACCCTCCAGGGAGGAAGGATCAAGTCTCACACGTATCATTAAGTACCCTAGAATGAAACCTCATCTGCCCCATGTTACTTATGGCTATGCCCAGCAGGGGGAGTGCCAGGCTTGCAATTTTCCATTGGCAGACCACTATGGTCCAAGATACCAGGAGAGCACCTGGTTTCATAAGTATGTTAAGTAGAGGTTTTCTTACAAGGTCATAAGTCATTCTTTACACCGTCACAGTGCTGTACCAAAAGACACGCTAGTATGCTAACAAAGTTAGTGCATCTATTTTCTAACCACAAAGTAACTAGAATACACCAGAGAACCAAGCTCAAAATATGTTTGTAGACTAAAAAATTTGAATAAAAAGCAAAAATAATATAATTCAATCACCACAGTCGATTCTGGTAAAAGCCACAAAAGATTTGAAGACCTGATTTCAAGACTAGGATTTAAAGGAGTCACATTTCCCCTTTTCTCTCTTTTCTATTACATGAGGGCAGGTTGGGCTATTGGATTGTGAAGTCTCTTCCAGCTCTAATATTTAAGGGTCCTGTAATTTGCAGCCTCTTTTCTTTTCCCTTTTTAAATTTTTCCTTAGAGCAATAATGGACCAAAATACCATTTAGCATGAAAGGGTTGAGGTCTCTTCTCAGCACCTCACTGAATACCAGGAACCACCACAAAGACTGGGGAGAATCCAGCTCATTGTACTGTCTCAGGAAGGGGAGTCTTATAAATAGAGTCTTTGGGACTGTGTAATCTTGCATGTGTTTGAATAATTAAAACTTATAGTCCCTTCCCCCAAGGAATCCTTTCTTCCTGACACACTGCACACTTTTGATGATGTGAAGCTAAAGTCCATTCACATACTTCGGCAAACAACCACCCTGACTGTGAACCTGCCAGCTCCTAACAAGAATGCCAGTGTGGAAAGCTCATCACTCTCGGCCTGGTTCCATAAAGTAATAGGGACACTTTTGTCCCAGGAGACAAGGCTCACAGATGGGTCACTCTGAGGATGCGGAATTGGGCTATGCTCTTGGCAGATGAATTGGCAAGTTGGCTTCCTCATTATGAAACCTGACAGTATCCTGGTCATCTCCAGGCATTTCAGATCATACTTTTTCTGGGACTTTGCATACTCCCAATACACCCACATACAGGTAATAATTGTTCAAAACAAATAAACCATTGATCTCTAAAACTTTTTTTCACTCTTCTGCTTTCCAAAGTCCTTTTTTAAAATATAAACTTATATTCACATTACATATGAACATACTAGTATTGTTGAAAATGAGGTGTTGGATTTAAGTTTCTGACTGATTGGTTCTAGATACCAAACTATTAAAACAAGCACTGTCATTTTCTGGCTGGGTGACCCGTGGCAAGTCACTTAACTCTGTAAGTCTCTGTTGCCTTATCTGTAAAATGAGCTAGGGAAGGAAATGGAAAACCATTCCAGTATCTTTGCCAACAAAACCCCAAATGGGGTCACAAAGAGTCAGACACAGCTGAAACAACTGAACACCATCACTTTAAAGAGCCAACTCAACAAAGATTTATTTAGTGCCTGCTGTATTTGAAAAGTAAGGTGATCCCTGCTCTTGAGAAGCAATATATTCAACTGCTGGGAAACAGTATTGCATGGATAAACAAATACAAAGAAGGTTAATTGAAGGAAAGAGCAAGACACAACAGTTAGAGGTTTAAAGAAAAGCTTCCCAAAGGTAGCTCCCTTTCAGAGGCAAAGGTGACCAGGGAATGCACTCTCTGCATGGGAAACAGTGTGTGCAAAGGCATACACAAGAAAGTGACAATACCAAATTTAGAGTATAGCTAACTGGTTAGATTGGGTGAGATGTGGAGTGACTGAAGGAAGCCATATGAATGTGTGAAAGATGGGTTGTAGCCATATTTTAGAGCTAGTCTGTGGTCAATCCAAGCAATAGTTTGTTCTTCATCAGCAAAGGAATTGGGAGTCATTCTGAGAAGGGGTGACATGATAAGACTTGCTTCCTAGGTTAATTGGCAGCTAGAAAGAAGTAGATTGGTAAGGGGAGAGATGAGAAGCACAGAGAGAGCAATAAGGAGGCTATTATAATAGTCCTGGTGGCTAGTGATGAAGGTCTGAACTGCAGTAGTGTTGACGTGAATGGAAAGAAAGAGATGGATGTGAGAGATGTAGAAGTAGCATCAGTAAGATTCAACAACTGATCAGAGACATGGATGAGAGAAGAGGAGGAGTCAAAGGTGACTCTGAGGTTTTGAGCCAAGGTGACTGGAACAATGATGATGTCCTCAGTTGAAATGGAATTTTGGAGAGCCAGAAGTATGGAGGGAAGAATAATTGGTTTCCACTTTGGATATTTTTATTCAGAGATATCAATAGAGAATATATATCCAACCTATACCTGCTCATGGTCTACTTATTTCAAATGAATAAGATGACAAAATTACCATCAAAAAAGTAATTTCTAAACAAATCTTGGAAATTAATTTTAATGTAGTTTAGTCTTAATGCTTTAAGATATCAAGACTTCAAAGACAAGGTGACAGAGTAGGAAGTTAGAAGGGAACTCTTCCACACCCCAAAGAAAAACACTCCCTAGTAACAAATACATATAATCAAGCAAAACAAATTCTTATATTAGTTGTGTCTGAAAATATATGACTCATTCCATACCTCTAGTGCATCCTCTCTCTGCCAGTAAGCATGGCCCATCTGGAGTCTTGGTCTTCTGGAGTCATAATCTGTCATTCAATTCCCTTATCTTTTAACCCACAAAGAATATATAGTTTTATTCAATAGCAATTGGGCTTTTGCACTAAGAAGGTTAAAAAACAAATGTCTCAGGAAAAAAAAACTAACCAACGATAGTTATTAATGGTGAAAAGATACTCTTTTTAAAGCCAACAATTTGATGCTTTCAGACCGGGAATAATTATACCATAATTACAAGCTCATTTAAAGCAGAGGCAAGAGACAACTCATGCTCAGTAGAGTAGAACCCAATAACAAACCATAAATCAGAAAATGTTCAGAGTTCTGGGCAAGTCAAAATCAGCTGTGCATTTGCATGAGAATTTTTACCTTGGTTTCTGTTCTGGGAATTTGCAAAAATCAATTTTTCTTTTTTGCAATTGAGCACAAAAGTTCTTCATAGAATTTTTTTTATATAGCATTTCAGGCAGGCTCTTTTTTGGAGTATGGGCCCTAACAGTTGAGGGAGTAGGAAAAATTATCTAACTCTACAGAGATACTATAGAAACCTGGTATGACTGGAGTTTTGCTGGTCAAGACTGCCCTAGAAAGTCTGACACCTTCGATAAAGAAACAGACATTTTCTTTTTTTTTTAATTAGTTTTTCCATGTATTTATTTTTAGTTTACAACATTCAGTTCCACAAGCTTTTGAGTTCTAAATTTTCTCCCCTTCCCTCCCCTCCTTCCTCCCCAAGATGGCCTGCAGTCTGATACAGGCTCTAAACATGCATTCATATTAAAGATATTTTCACATTAGTCATTTTGCAAAGAAGAATTATAACCAATGGAACGAATCATGAGAAAGAAGAAACAAAACACACACACACACACACAAAAGAGAAACAGCAAAAAGTATACTTCGATCTGCATTCAGACTCCATAATCCTTTCTCTGGATGTGGATAGTATTTTTGATCATAAGCCTTTTAGAATTGTCTTAGAAACTTGCATTGCTGAGAAGAGCAAAGTCTATCAAAGTTAGTCATCACACCATGTGGCTCTAACTGTATACAATGTTCTCCTACTTCTGCCTCTCTTCACTTAGCATCAGTTCATATAAGTCTTTCCAGGTTTTTCTGAAATCCTCCTGCTTATCATTTCTTATGGAACGATAGTATTCCATTACATTCATATACTAGAACTTATTCAGCCATTTCCCAATTGATGGGCATCCCCTCAGTTTCCAATTCTTTGCCACCACAAAAAGAGTTGCTATAAATATTTTTTGTACATGTAGGTTCTTTTTCCCTTTGTAGGATCTCACAAAGACACTTTCAAAGTCTTAAGAAAGTTTGTCGGGGGGCGGAGCCAAGATGGCGGAGTAGAAAGACACACATACACATAGCTCCGAATCCACAACCCACAGAACGGCTAGAGGGGACCAACCCACGGTGAATTCTGCACCCAGACGCCACGGAATATTGGAGCAAGGGAGATTTCTGTTCCAGAGAGACCTGCAAACCTCTCGCGGGGGGTCCTTCGCGCTGTGGACGGGGCGCCGGGACTGGGAGCTGAGTGCAGCCCTGCAGCGGCCGCGACACCGTGAGGAAAAGATCCAAGCGGGCTTCAGGGACGGGATCTCCTGCGGCCACGAGGGTCCCTCCACCCACAGAGGGACCTACAAACCTCTCTCAAAAAGTCCGTCGCGCTGCAGACGCGGAGCCCAGCCCGGACCTGCGGCGGCCGCGGCTCCGAGAGGTACAGATCCAAGCAGGCTTTAGGGACGGGATCTCCAGCGGCGGCACAAGCTCCCCCCACCCACAGGTGACGAGGGTCGGTGAGAGAGTCTCTTTGGCAGGTCGAGAGGGGAGTGGGGTGCCCCCATGGCTCGGGCCCCCCGGGGAGATAGAAGCTGAGAGGCGGCTGCAGACAGGGGCTCCCCAAACGGGCGGGAGCCTGGATCCATTGTGGAAGGTCTGTGCATAAACCCCCTGAGGGAACTGGGCCTGAGAGGCGGCCCTGCCCCGACCTGACCATCTGAACTTAATTCTCACATTGAATAGCAGCCCTGCCCCCGCCAAAAGCCCTAAGGCGGGAAGCAGCATTTGAATCTCAGTCCCCAAACGCTGGCTGGGAGGACCAGGAGGCGAGGTGGGTGTGAGGAGAATATTCAGAGGTCAAGCCACTGGCTGGGGAGAA
Organism: Notamacropus eugenii; assembly: GCF_028372415.1. NCBI lineage: Eukaryota > Metazoa > Chordata > Mammalia > Diprotodontia > Macropodidae > Notamacropus > Notamacropus eugenii. The sequence continues at coordinate 148,971,562 of NC_092877.1, read as the reverse complement.
TGCCCAGAAAAGGGAAAAGAAATAAAACTATTGAAGGGTACTTTCTCGGAGAAAAGACACCTCCTCCCTTCCTTTCTGATGAGGAAGAACAATGCTTACCATCAGGCAAAGACACAGAAATCAAGGATTCTGTGTCCCAGCCCACCCAATGGGCTCAGGCCATGGAAGAACTCAAAAAGAAGTTTGAAAGTCAAGATGGAGAGGTGGAGGAAAAACTGGGAAGAGAAATGAGAGGGATGAAAGAGAAGCATGAAAGGCAGATCAGCTCCCTGCTAAAGGAGAACCAAAAAAATGTTGAAGAAATTAACACCTTGAAAACTAGCCTAACTCAATTGGCAAAAGAGGTTCAAAAGGCCAATGAGGAGAAGAATGCTTTCAAAAACAGAATTAGCCAAATGGAAAAGGAGATTCAAAAGCTCACTGAAGAAAATAGATCTTTCAAAACTGGAATGGTACAGATGGACGCTAAGGACTTTATGAGAAAGACAGATATCACAGAACATAGCGTGAAGATTCGAAAAATGGAAGATAATGTCAAATATCTTATTGGAAAAGCAACTGACCTGGAAAATAGAATCAGGAGAGACAATGTAAAAATTCTGGGACTACCTGAAAACCATGATCAAGAGAAGAGCCTAGACATCATCTTCCATGAAATTATCAAGGAAAACTGCCCTGAGATTCTAGAACCAGAGGGCAAAATAAATATTCAAGGAATCCACAGAACACCACATGAAAGAGATCCAAAAAGAGAAACTCCTAGGAACATTGTGGCCAAATTCCAGAATTCCCAGGTGAAAGAGAACATATTGCAAGCAGCTAGAAAGAAACAATTCAAGTATTGTGGAAATACAATCAGGATAACACAAGATCTAGCAGCCTCTACATTAAGGGATCGAAGGGCATGGAAGAGGATATTCCAGAAGTCAAAGGAACTAGGACTAAAACCAAGAATCACCTACCCAGCAAAACTGAGTATAATACTTCAGGAGAAAAAATGGTATTTCAATGAAATAGAGGATTTTCAAATTTTCTTGATGAAAAGACCAGAGTTGAAAAGAAAATTTGACCTTCTAACACAAGAATGAAGAGAACCAGGAAAAGGTGAACAGCAAAGAGAAGTCATAAGGGACTTACTAAAGTTGAACTGTTTACATTCCTACATGCAAAGACAATATTTGTAACTCTTGAAACATTTCAGTATCTGGGTACTGGGTGGGAGTACACACACACACACATGCACACACGCACACACACATAGAGACAGAGTGCACAGAGTGAATTGAAGAGGATGGGATCATATCTTAAAAAAAAAATGAAATCAAGCAGTGAGAGAGAAATATTGGGAGGAGAAAGGGAGAAGTTGAAAGGGGCAAATTATCTCTCATAAAAGAGGCAAGCAAAAGACTTATTAGTGGAGGGATACAGAGGGGAGGCAAGAGAAAATCATGAGGTCTACTCTCATCACATTCCACTAAAGGAAAGAATAAAATGCACACTCATTTTGATAGGAAAATCTATCTCATAATACAGGAGAGTGGGGGACAGGGGCACAAGCAGGGTGGGGGGGAGGATGGAGGGGAGGGCATGGGGAGGAGAATGCAATCCAAGGTCGACACTCATGGGGAGGGAAAGGATCATAAGAGAATAGAAGTAATGGGGGTCAGGATAGGATGGAGGGAAATATAATTAGTCCTATACAACACAACTAGTATGGAAATCTTTTGCAAAACTACACAGATTTGGCCTATATTGAATTGCTTGCCTTCCAAAGGGAAGGGGTGGGGAGGGAGGGAGCTAAAGAAGTTGGAACTCAAAGTGTTAGGATCAAATGTAATGTTCTTACCACTGGGAAATAAGAAATACAGGTTAAGGGGTCAAGAAAGCTATCTGGCCCTACAGGACAAAAGAGAAGACGGAGACAAGGGCAGAGAGGGAGGATAGAAGAGAGAGCAGATTGGTCACAGGGGCAATTAGAATGCTTGGGTTGGGGGGGGGAGGGGATAAAAGGAGAGAAAATTTGTAACCCAAAATGTTGTGAAAATAAATGTTAAAAGTTAAATTAAAAAAAAAAAGTAAGAAAGTTTGTCAAAGAAGTTGGCAGGCTTTGTTTTTCTCCTTATAAAATTATTCTGTTAACATTTTGTTGTAATTATCCCTTCCCCAACCTGAATCTTGTCAGTCTTCAGCTCAAACTCCTTCAATGGCTCCTCATTGCCGCTAAATAATGTTCAAACTTAAGCCTTCCCTCCCTCCTCCTCAAAAAATCAAGTACTTCCCTGCTTCTCTCTTACAGAGTTCCATTCCTGTGAATCCTTCATTTCAGTGAGATAGGATTATTTACTAGTTCCCATATAGAACTTTCGTTCATTTAAAGTAAAATATAAAGAAAATTTTAGAACCCTGTCAATTCTGGTCATTTTAAGCTACTAGTGTAGCTACTGTTGTATTTGCTACAGACTGAGGATATATATTGTCCTTCATGGTGACTTGTGCCCCAATTGTCAAAGATAGGACTTGGAAACCCCAAAGGTCAGTTAAGAACAACTCTCACACAAAAAGACAGGAAGAGAAGTAGCAACTATCTTCTTAGTTTTATTATCCACGGATAGGGCATTTATGACTTCAAGTCTACAAGAATAAACTTGATTACAATAAACAAATTTTTTGTGAGGGCTGCCTTTAATTTCTCTGTTATGGCTTCTGGAATGTTGTCCCACCTCTGCTGTGACTATTGACCTCCCTGGCTTCCTTAAAGTCCCAACTAAAATCCCACCTTTTACAGGAAGCCTTCTCTAACCCTTCTTAATTCATTCTAGCACCTTCCCTCTTTTTTTTAAAATTTATTTATTTAACTTTTAACATTCATTTTCACAAAATTTTGGGTTCCAAATTTTCTCCCCATTTGTCCCCTCCCCCCACCCCTAAACACCGAGCATTCTGATTGCCCCATCACAAATCTGCCTTCTCTTCTATCATCCCTCCCTTCTCTTGTCCCCATCTTCTCTTTTGTCCTGTAGGGCCAGATAACTTTCTATACCGCTTTACCTGTATTTCTTATTTCCTGGTAGCAAGAACAGTACTTGACAGTTGTTCCTAAAACTTTGAGTTCCAACTTCTCTTCATCCCTCCCTCCCCACCCATTCCCTTTGGGAAGGAAAGCAATTCAATATAGGCCATATCTGTGTAATTTTGCAGATGACTTCCATGATAGTCGTGTTGTATAAGACTAACTATATTTCCCTCCATCCTATCCTGCCCCCCATTGCTTTTATTCTTTCTTTTGATCCTGTCCCTCCCCAAGAGCGTTGACTTCAAATTGCTCCCTCCTCCCATTGCCTTCCCTTCCATCATCCCCCCCCACCCTGCTTATCCCCTTCTCCCCCACTTTCCTGTATTGTAAGATAGGTTTTCATACCAAAATGAGTGTGCATTTTGTTCCTTCCTTTAGTGGAATGTGATGAGAGAAACCTTCACATTTTTCTCTCACCTCCCCTCTTTTGCCCTCCACTAAAAAGTCTTTTGCCTGCCTCTTTTATGAGAGATAATTTGCCCCATTCCATTTCTCTCTTTCTCCTCCCAATATATTTCTCTCTCACCCCTTAATTTCATTTTTTAAAGATATGATCCCATCCTATTCCATTCACTCTCTGCTCTGTGTGTGTGTGTGTGTGTGTGTGTGTGTGTGTGCATGGGTGTGTGTATGTGTGTGTATGTAATCCCACCAACTACCCAGATACTGAAAAGTTTCAAGAGTTACAAATATTGTCTTTCCATGTAGGAATGTAAACAGTTCAACTTTAGTAAAGTCCCTTATGACTTCTCTTTGCTGTTAACCTTTTTGTGCTTCTCTTCATTCTTGTGTTTGAAAGTCAAATTTTCTTTTCAGCTCTGGTCTTTTCATCAAGAATGCTTGAAAGTCCTCTCTTTCATTGAAAGACCAATTTTTCCCCTGAAGTATTATACTCAGTTTTTCTGGGTAGGTGATTCTTGGTTTTAGTCCTAGTTCCTTTGCCTTCTGGAATATTGTATTCCACGCCCTTCATTCCCTTAATGTAGAAGCTGCTAGATCTTGTGTTATCCTGATTGTATTTCCACAATACTTGAATTGTTTCTTTCTAGCTGCTTGCAATATTTTCTCCTTGACCTGGGAACTCTGGAATTTGGCCACAATGTTCCTAGGAGTTTCTCTTTTTGGATCTCTTTCAGGCAGTGATCAGTGGATTCCTTGAAGACTTATTTTGCCCTCTGGTTCTAGAATCTCAGGGCAGTTTTCCTTGATAACTTCATGAAAGATGATGTCTAGGCTCTTTCCTTGATCATAGCCTTCAGGTAGTCCCACAATTTTTAAATTGTCTCTCCTGGATCTATTTTCCAGGTCAGTTGTTTTTCCAATGAGATATTTCACATTATCTTCCATCTTTTCATTCTTTTGGTTTTGTTTTGTGATATCTTGGTTTCTCATAAAGTCGTTAGCTTCCATCTGTTCCGTTCTAATTTTGAAAGAACTATTTTCTTCAGTGAGCTTTTGAACCTCTTTTTTCCATTTGGCTAATTCTGCTTTTGAAAGCATTCTTCTCCTCATTGGCTTTTTGAACCTCTTTTGCCACTTGAGTTAGCCTATTTTTCAAGGTGTTATTTTCTTCAGCATTTTTTTGAGTCTCCTTTAGCAAGGTGTTGACCTGCTTTTCATGCTTTTCTTGCATCTCTCTCGTTTCTCTTCCCAGTTTTTCCTCCACCTCTCTAACTTGATTTTCAAAATCCTTTTTGAGCTCTTCCATGGCCTGAGCCCATTGAATATTTATTTTGGATATTTGGGGTACAGAAGCCTTGATTTCTATGTCTTTCCCTGATGGTAAGCATTGTTCTTCCTCATCTGAAAGGATGGGAGGAGACACCTGTTCACCAAGAAATAACCTTCTATAGTCTTATTTTTTTCCCCTTTTTCTGGGCATTTTCCCAGCCAATTACTTGACTTCTGAGTGTCCTCTCCACACCCACCTCACCTCCTGGTCCTCCCAGCCAGCGCTTGGGGTCTGAGATTCAAATGCTGCTTCCCAGCCTCAAGGCGTTATGTGGGGGCGGGGCTGCTATTCAGTGTGAAATTAAGTTCAGATGCTCAGGTGGGGACAGGGCCACCACACAGGGCTTAGTTCCCTCAGGGGGTTTATGTGGAGACTTTCAACAGTGGATCTGAGCTCCTGCCTGCTTTGGGAGCCCTTGTCCACTGCTGCCTCCTGAGGGTGCCTGAGTTATGGGGGACACCCCACTCTCCTCTTGGCCAGCCAAAGAGATTCTCTCACTGATCCCTGGCACCTGTGGGTGGAGGGACCTGCGCAGCTGCTGGAGATTCCGTCCCTGAAGCCTGCTCGGATCTGCTCCTCTTGGTGCTGCACTGCTAAGGCAGGGCTGGGTTCTGCTCCGTGTCCGGTGCGCGATGGACCTTTTGTGTTGGTTTTTCAGGGCTCTCTGGAACAGAAATCTCCTCCACTCCATTGTTCTGTGGCTTCTGCCGCTCCAGAATTTGTTGGGAGTTCTTCTTTAAAGGTATTTTATGGGCTGTGGGTTCGGAGGTAGCATATGTGTATCTTTCTACTCCTCCATCTTGGCTCCTCCCCCCACCTTCCCTCTTTTAATAATTTCTTAGTTAACCTGAATATAGCTAGTTTGCATATTGTTTACATGTTGCCTCAACATTAGATTTGCAAGTTCCTTGAGGGCAGGGACTGTCTTTTGTCTCTTTTTGTATCCCTAGTGCTTTTCACAAAATCTGATATATTAACAGCACTTAATAAATCTTCTGTTGATTAATGATTGTTTTCATACAGTTGGTGTTTAATAAATATTTATCAAGCATTTAAAACTTATTGAACTGAATTAGTGGAATGAGGAAAGTCAGTTAGATCTCTCAGTAGGTAGACTGGCAGATCTACATTCAAATCTGGCCTCACGCACTAACTAGCTCTGTGCAATGAAAATGTGATACCCATAGCAGCTGCCATGAATATATATGTATATCTTCATGGTTGTCTCACAAAATATAACAAACTCTCCTCCTCTATGACAAAACCAAAATATTTATTTGGAACGTTTCTATTAGGATACCAGAAGGCAAGATTTAGTAAGGTACTCATCACTAATCAAAAGAGTGCTGACATTGCAAGCAAGTTCTTCCCTCTGCCTGTTTCTCCCTCTGCCTGTTTCTCTCTCTCCCTACTTCTCTCTCTGCACACACCTTTCCTGCCAAGCAATACCATATATACTCTCTCTAATCACAGACTGGGCACTTGATTGACTTAGGAAAGCTTGGAAATCAGCACTTAATTGGAAAGGTGTGGGAATCCCTGTGGTCCAGGGTCTATTTGGCTCTGCACTAGGGCTCCATGCAAGGCCTATTAAAGGACAGGGAAGATCTTATATCCTATTAACTTTACACTCTGTGACCCTAGGCAAGTCACTGTCTACTTCAGTTTCCTTATCTGTAAAATGGGGGAGCTATTATGAAGATAAAAAAATATCTGTAAATCACTTTGCAAAACTTAAAATGCTATATCCACTTAGAAAGCATTAGTGATAAATGGAAGGAAAGATGGATAGGAAAGTCTGACTACCTTTCCTATCTCTACTAGACCTCTACTGAAATTTAAAAATAAATCACCAACACATAATTTTTTTTCCTGTTTCATCAGAGACTGATCAGAAATTTGAAGCTTCTCAATCTATTTAAGCAAAATCTCCTATCTTTTCAGGGATAAGATAAAGCTTCAGTATTAAAAAAAAGTAAACTTAGTGAAATGGATATTCCTAACCCCATATGGTGTCCCCATTGGTCTGTGTGACTCTTTTTTGTTCTATAAGATGGCACAACAGTTCCAACTTGTCATCAGATCTGCCCAGTTACGTCTGCTTCGTATATACAGTTTATCTTCCTGAAAACAGAGCAGTGGATTAAGTTTTCAATTTATTCTTAATAACACATTCTCATTTGCATAAACAAAACTGACTTTTGTACTCTACAAAATTGCTTTGTGCTGTTCCTCTCCTTGGTGGTTAAATGCCCCTAAAGGAACGTTCTCCTTCTGGCAAGCTGTTTTTTCTTGATTGATCCTATCTCTCCTTAATTACTGAAACTTTTATTCCACTACCCTCGCTTGCCCCTATGCACATCCAAAACTCCAACCCTTTCAAGAAGAAAAATAACGTGTGAGGTAACAGTAGGTAAAAGCTACAGTATAATTTGAGAAGGCAAACGAATATTCATGGGAGGTAAAGTACTCACAGCTTCTAGTTACCTCACAGGTTATTAAGGAAGTATAAAGATCTACCAAGAAACTGAGGCCTAGGGTATTCATAAATTTGGAAAGAGCGGTTTCAGATAAGTGATGAGGTTGAAAGTCAGATTGCAAAGTGTTGAGGTGTGAGAGGAGAGAAAGTGGAGGAAACAAGAGTAGAGAGCTTTTTTTTTTTCTGGTACCTTAGATGAGAAAGGAAAGAGACAAATAGGATGGTAGACTGAGGGGATGGTCAGGTGTCGTGAAATCTCTTTTTAAGAATGGTGGAGGCTTGATTGTTTATTGGCAGTAAGGGAAGGACTCAGAAAGTAGGAAGAGGTTGAAGATGGGGATGATAGTTGAAGGGATGATCTGCCTGTGATACGAAGGGATGAAACAAGGGCAAGAACAATTGGCAAGGAGAAGGGTCTCCTCTTTATCAGAGACTGAGGAAATGGAGAAGAGAGTAGGGGAATATTGTCAATTGATTTTTGAGATAAAGAGAATAGAAGAAGAGGGAGCTCATATGGAATAGGCAAGCTATTATGTATCAGAAGAATTTGAATTCAGGTCTTCCTGACTTTGAGTCCATCACTACATAATATGTTACAATACCTCATTCTCTCTCATCTAAGGATTCTGAAGAACTAGAGTATGCCAGCTTCAACACTTGCTTATACATCAATATCTTTTCTATGCCCCAGCTTGCCTATGGGGCTCCAAAATCTGCATAACTCCCTCATTTACTCAATTACATGTCAGTAGAAATAACATTAGAGAAGAGACTTTACCAATGTACCTAAAGGACCATGGGACTTTTCCAAACCACTTAGCTGAAACCTTCCAGATGCATTGTCTCTTGCATTAGAATGTCACCTCCTGAGAGCAAGTACTGCTTGCTCTTCTATTTGTATTTCCAGTGCTTTGCACATAGTGAGAGCTTCATAAATGCTTTATTCATTCATTCATTCATTTCTGTATAATCTCAACCTTTCGGTTTTTTGTGACACTTCTCTGTCCTGATTCTCTTCCCAACTGTCTGACCACTTCTCAGTTTCTTTTGCTGGATCACCTATATCACATCTGATCACAATATGTGTTCCTCCAAGACTCTGTCCTACGCTCTCTTCTCTCTTGGTGACTTTATCAGCTCCCATGGGTTTAACGATCACCTCTGTGCAGATAATTGCCACGTTTTAAGTGTTCAACCCCCGTCTCTTCCAAAATTCAGTCCCCCATCACCAAATACCTATTGGACATTATAAACTGGATGTTCTCAAGTTACCTAAAACTCAACATGTCCAAAACAGGACTCATTATCTTTCCCCCAAAAGCCACTCCTTTTCTAAACTTCCCACTTTCTGTCAAAAGCAACATCATTTAGTTTCCCAGGTTTATAACTTCAGCATTATCCTCAAATCTTCTTCCTCCCTTATCTTGCATTTCTAAACTGTTGGCAAATCTTGTTGTTTCTACCTGAACCACATCTCTCACAGCTACCCCCTTCTTTCCACTTAGTTCAGATTTTCACCACCTCTTAAATGAATTATTGCAATTGGTCTCCCAACTCAAGTCTCTCCCCATTCCAATCCCTCCCACACATAGCTGCTAAAGTTAGTTTCTATTAACACAGTTCTGACCACATCATTCCCCTAGTTAATAAATTCCAGTTGTCCCCTAATATCTCTAGGATAAAATATAAATTCCTCTATTTGACTTTTAAAACCCTTCACTAACCTGCCCCAATCAAGCTTGCTACCTTCACTATATATTCATAACTCTCCTTCACACAGTCTCTGTCTGGTCCAGCCAAACTGGTCTTCTCTCTGTTCTTCACATAAAACCCTCTGTCTCTCATCTCTATGCCTTGGTGCCTAGAATCCATTCCTTTCTCACACAGAATGGAGTCCCTTTCCTCCTTTAAAACTCCAGCTCCATCTTTTATAGGAAGACTTTCTTGCTCTCCTCCCTCCCTGTCTTGTAATTATTTTGTGTTTATTCTGTATTTATTTACACATGTGGGTTTGATCTCCCATGGTAGGGTGTAAGCTGCTTGAGAGAAGGGGTTAGTTCATTCATTATTTCATTATATCAGTGAAATGTCATTACAGAGGAGGCAGTACCATCTGCTTTCCAAATTACTTGCTGCTAAAACCTTCCATATGTGTTGTCTCCCTAGTAGAATGTGAGCTCTTTCAGAACTTGTTTTGCTTCTCTATGTGTATCCCGATGCTTTGCACATAGTAGGCACTTAATGCTTCATTCATTCATTCATTCATTGTTTCCAGTCCCTGAGAGCCTCAAACTATGCCTGACACATAGTAGTTGCTTAGTAAGTGCTTATGGATTGATTGATTAAAACTACAAATCTGGGTAAATTACTAAACCTCTCTGAGTCTCAGTTTGCTCGTCTACAAAATGCAGATAATACTATCTGCATGATAATAATACCTCCCTCACAGAGCTTTTGGGAGGCTAATATACAAAAATGTACTTATAGTGATTTATAAACCTCAAGGAATGTCAAAATCAACTAATATTATTATTACAGCACGTGAATATCCGGATCCTAGTGTTCTCCTCTGCAGTAATACAGATTTGGGAGTGATGAGAAGGATACCCCTATCAAGCATGCATGTTAGGTATGGGAAAATAATTATAGAGAGTATTTAAGGTTTGCAGAGTACTTTTATATGCTATCTGATCTTCACAAAATTCTTGTGAGGTAGGTACTATTATTATCACTGTTTTACAGATGAGAAAACTGAGACCTGGAAAGATTAAATGACATGTCCATACAACTCAGTAAGAATCTGAGACAGGCTTTAAATCTAGGCCTCCTTGATTCCAAATCCAGTATTCTGCCTGCCTAAATAAAAGAGAATGCTCTGGGGGCACAGACTGACTCAGAGTTTGAGATGGGAGTGAGACCACTAGAACTGTCAGAGAATCATAGATTTAGAGCTGAAAGGGCCCTTGGAGGTCATTGAGTACAATCATTGCCTTTTATAAAGGCTGAGACACAGAAATATGAAATGACTTGGCCAGGGTCACACTGCTAGGAAGTATCTGAGGTGGGATTTGGACCCAGGTTTTCCTGATTGTAGTCCAGATCTCCTTACCACAAAGTACACCTGCCAGAGAGTGGTGACCTGCACATCCATGACATAGAATAAAGGACTGGTGTGCCTCGGTATGTACAGTACTATATTTTTAAGATCCAGGGCAGCTAATTGGCACAGTGCATACAGCATAGGACGAGAGTCAGGAAGACTTGAGTTCAGATCCTCTCTCAGCTGTGTGACCCTGAGTTAATGACTTAACATCTCTGGGTCTCAGTTTCTTCATTTATACTATGGGCATAATAATAGCAATTACCTTACAGAGTTTTTGTGAAGAGTAAAAAAGTTAACAAATAAAATCCTTTGCAAGCCTTAAAGAACTATATAGTTATCCCTTACACATCATGATTTTCCCCATCACAGTTTCTACATATCACAGAGAAGCATAAGAAATTAAATGGAAATTTGGGGGGAGTTTTGTGGAAATTGCCAGTGACACAGAGTCTATAACCAGATACTTACTCCAGATTTTACACAAAGGTACTGCAAACACCCCATAAGAGAAAAAAGGAAAAATTCAGACTTCTTCTCTGGTACAAATGGAGGGACAAAAAATTTTATGTGCATTTTCCAGGTTGCAGGGGGCACCTTGCCCTTACCACTGTGATGTGGAAAGGATACTTGTAAATGCTAGCTACCATTATCATCTGGGGCAGGTAGGTAGAACATTAGGTATATATCTGGCAATGGAGTCAGGAAGACTCATCTTTTTGAGTTAAAATCTGACTTCAGATACATAAACTGTGTGTGACCCTGGGCAAGTCACTTAACCCTGTTTGCCTCAGTTTTCTCCTCTGTAAAATGAGCTGGAGAAGGAAATGGCAAACCACTTCAATATCTCTGCCAAGAAAACCCCCAGTAGGGTCATGAAGAGTTGAAAATGACTGAAAACATTATTATAATCATCATCAGCATGATTATCATCATTATCTAGCTCCTTTCACTAGGTACCATTGTTATTACCCTCCTAGGACGCCTTCCAGCAATCCATTCTCATCCAACTCAAGGCTCTACTCAGAATCAGACTATTCAATGATTCAAAACAATCCATTAAGAACAGATGATAAACAAGAACTTTTCTAGCACCAGAAGCAATTTAATTTTTGTGATGATGTTCAGTACCTTCAGACTCTCTTATTAAAAATAAAAACAAAAACTTCGTATATGGCAACAGAAGCTCTCAGGGTGATCTTGGCCTCTTTCAACTTGGCTGAAACTCTTATTTTCTAATATGTTTTTCACTTTTTCCTCTGTGCCCAACTTTGTGGTGAAGTTACCAAATACATGTTTCATGCTACAAAGGAAAGAGTTGTTAGATTTGGAGTCAGAAGACCTGGGTTCAGAATTTTAGTTCTGCCACTTACTTCTCTGCGTGGCCTTAGCCAGGTTTCCCAGAGATGGAAAGTTGATGCTCTGTGACTCACTTTTCTCAACTGTAGGACCAGGACGTTGGACTAGATGACATCTAAGATCTCTTCTGGATTTATGTTTGATCCTATGTTGATTTGGTCTGGAAGATCAACGCACGACTTTGTAGAATTTCTCCACTTCAGGCTCTTGGCAGGCATTGGTACATAGGCTGCAATCATCTTCATAGTGGTCTTTTGGTTTTCCTGCTAAAGTCACCAGCTTCTGGGGTCAAACAAAACAAGTCTAGTCTATCCTCACTACAGCCTTCAACTCTTTCCTTTCCGAGGAACCATCCCAGAGAGAAAAAGAAAGACACAGAAAGAGAAAGAGAGAGAAAGGGAGACAGAAAGACAGAGAAAGAGAGAGACACACACAGAGAGACACACACAAACAGAGAGAGACACAGAGAGAAAGAGATCAAGAAAGGAAGGAAGGAAGGAAAAGCAATTTAACAAAACTAGACAACACATCAAATGAGTCTGACAGTATTCAAATATTCCACACCCATAGTGCCCCTACTTCTCCAAAGAAGGTTTTCTCATTTCTTCTGGTATAAAATTGATCATTATAATTAATTTTTCCATTTCATTTACCATTTTACTTTTAAATAGATTTTATTCATGTCAGAATTAAAAAATACACACATATATATACGTACATCTATGTATTTATAAATGTCCACTTTCTAATGACTTCTCTCCCCATTCCAAACCCCATCCCCTATCCTTAATAGAACCCTACCTATCCCACCATGACCGACAATATGTGCCTCATTCTGCATCCATAGTCTACCTCACTCAACATCAGAGTAAGGAGGCATACGTCAACAGCAGGTCTCTGAAGTCAGCTGCTGCAGTGACTAGTAGTGATATTCAATGTCTTTCAGAGTTGTCTTCCTTGGCATTATTGTGAGCAACCACAGCAGCTGCTGAAGACTAAGCTAGTAAGTTAAAGCAGGCTTTGGCATACATTTGTAGAGAGAGGATTCACACTAATGAAATAACAGATTATTGAAGGTTTGGTGCATTCAAGATGTTATGGGTTGCTGGAGAGCCAATAGGTTGCTAGTGGGGGCATGAAAAACTAATTTTCCCCAAAATGTTGGCTTTTTTTAACTCCTCTATGCCCCCCACCCCCACCCCCAACCAGGCAAATTCCAGAATGTGCTGCTCCTGCTAGAGCTGTCAATGGTTCTTTAGGATTCAGAACATCCCTCAGTCTGAGAATTAAATGATCTTTGCCACAACATAGATCAAGGGTAAGAGAAGGCGAGAAGAGACAATTAAATTTCTAACCTTGAGGAATACTTACTGGTCTCACAGAGGTTGGGACACTGTGTAACTCCTGACTCTATAATGCGGTCCCTCTGCTCTGGATCTAGGGATGTGGTTAGGAAAAATTGCTCAAAGAGCCAAAAATACTGCTCAGCAACTCAATTCAGATATATTTTTATAAAAGGTAAGGCTGTAAGAGTTAAATATGGATTCAATCCTCTAGTGAGAGGCATTGGGTTCCCTTTTCATTAAATTCCCACCCCAGGGCCCTGAGAAAAATTTCCTTGTAGGTTAGGTTATGGTCATATCTAGGGTTCCTCCAAATGGGGAGATAGAAAGGTACTCAATATGAATCAGGTAGGCTTGGGACAAATATTTATTTCCTCCATACAACTTTGTTTGGAGGGAGGGAGGGCTGTGCAGGTCACCAGCCTCACTTCTCCTCCAGAGCCATCTGAATCCAATGACCAGGTATTCATAAGGATGACTGGAGATGGCCCAGGATGCACTGGGAGACCTTAGGCCCTTTAGGCCAAGGTCTATTCAGGAACTCACTTAGGGTGAGGTAGCGCCCATTCAGTGAATAGGCCTCTTTAAGAAGTAGCCAGGGGATGGCCCCTTTAGTGAGGCATAGAAAAAAACCAACATCAGGCTGGGAGGGAAACAGCAACAGTTACTAATGATAATCACTCTGAAGCCAGAAGGGTCCAGAAGCCAGCCCTTAGGCCCGGGCCCAGTGTCCTCCAATGTATGAGCCTCAGAATGCAGCATGTTTAAGGTTTTGAGAAAGGAAAGGAAAGGAAAGGAGAGAAAAGGAGAGGGGAAGGGAAGGGAGGGAAGGGGGAAAGGAAGGTTCTCCTCTCCTGTCTGTCTCCCCCCCCCCCCCCCCTTCCTTTTCCTGTCCAAAAGAAGGTAAATTTGGATGGCCAGAAGATGGCCAGTTAACTTGGGTTTTACTGACTAGATTCTTTCCCTTCCCTTCCCTTCCCTTCCTTCCCTTCCCTTCCTTCCCTTCCCTTTCCTTCCCTTCCCTTCCCTTCCCTTCCTTCCCTTCCCTTCCTTCCCTTCCCTTCCCTTCCCTTCCCTTCCCTTCCCTTCCCTTCCCTTCCCTTCCCTTCCCTTCCCTTCCCTTCCCTTCCCTTTCCTTTCCTTTCCTTTCCTTTCCTTTCCTTTCCTTTCCTTTCCTTTCCTTTCCTTTCCTTTCTCTTCCTTTATTTTCTCTTCCTTTCCTTTCCCAAAACCTTAAACATGCTGTACTTTGAGGTTCACACATTGGAGGACACTAGGCCCGTGTCTAAGGCTTCTGGCGCCTCCTGGCTTCAGAGTAGTAACTGTTGTTGTTACCCTCCCAGCCTGCCTCACTAAAGGAGTCATCCCCTGGCTACTTCTTAAAGAGGCCTATTCACTGAATGGGTGTTACCTCACACTAAGTGAGCGCTGGCAAAGACCTTGGCCTTAAGGGGTCCATGTCTCCCATTGCATCCTGGGTCATCTCCAGTCATCCTGATGAATATCTGGTCACTGCATTCAGATGGCTCTGGAGGAGAAGTGAGGCTGGAGCCCTCCCTCATTCAAAACAAAGTCCAGTGCAAATCATGTTGTCATTTCTCCAATGGCATGGTCTTCGGCAACGAAGGACGAAGGACAAACACAACAACAGCATAGCACTTTAAGGTTTCATTAAAAGTTACTTCGTTTGATCTTCACAACAACCCTGTGAGGCAGGTGTTAGTGTTATTCTCCATTTAACAGATGAGGAAATTGAGGCCCACAGAGGTTGAGTGACTTGCCCAGGGTCACATAACTAGAAAGTGTCTGAGGTGGGGTTTGAACTCATGTCTTCTGACTCCAAGTCCAACATTCTATCCATTGAATCAACTGACTCATTAGATAATTTACATTTCACTTGGTTTATGCACTGTCCAACATCTCCTGGTGCTAGGGGATGGTAAAAAGAGACACATAAGGGCACAACTTGAAACATTGTGGTATAGCTGGAGATTATGGTGAAATAATGAAGAAAGCATTGACTTGATGTGCAGCCATAAGAGAGAGGGAGAGGAACCGGACCTATGATTTCACTGGTATGAGCAATATTTCCTCCGAGATGAGGAAACTCCCTCTACCAATGCTGGTTGGTCCCTCCTCTGCAACTTACAGGCTTAGAGTGTTTCCTAGAGCTGTAAGAAATTAAGTGACTTGCCCAGGGTCACACAGTCAGTATCTGGTAAAGGCAGGACCGGGAGGCAAGCTCTCAATACATTATGCCACTTTTCCTCTCAAGAGAGAGGCTGGTTCTTTAAACAAAGTTGTCATTCAGTTCAGATGGCAGATGTAGAGCTTTAGTAGAAGGGTGGATTCAGGTCAGCACCCTTTTAGTTCAGCTTCAGTACGGGTACAAAATGTGGCACTCATAACTCATTGAACAGTTAACAAAAGGAGGCTTAGTTAGCCCTGGCATAGAAATGATGTTCAATAAGGATATAGTAGCTCATTGCTCAGGTACACCACATAGGAATCACATCTGGTCAGCAGAGCTGGATGTGGTGACTTGTGGTCTTGAGACCGCTATCAAGTCTAAAGACCCTATATGGGTGGGTCTTTTCATGCCCCTAGATGACCAGGAAGCCATGTCTATAGAACCAGAGGCTTCCAGGAAGTTATTTCAGTCAAGGGAGGCATGATTTTACCCGGAGACAATCCTTGCCAGGCTTTGTTGCCTCTTAGGGAAAATTAGCTTCACCCACATAGAGGAAGAGAGGGAAGCCTGCCAGAGTTTGGTCCTATCACAGGAGTCACAAACAGCCAGAGGCTCTTGCAAACAACCTCTGGCCACCAACCAAAAAAAAGTCACATGTATTGAGTATGGAATGGGTTCTTAGTCATGCAATGACATTTTCAGCAATCATTTTCACCCACAAATGGCAAGATTTTCAAATGCCATCTCTGAACCCATAAATATGTCATAGATTTAGAGCTGAGGGGGACTTTTGAGGTCATCTGGTTCAACCCACTAATTTGACAGATGTTTCAAAGCTAGGAACTTCCATTCTATGCTCACCCTACCGCCTTCTCTGCCTATGGTAGGCAGAAGTTGGAAACCAATTAGATTCACATGCTAGAAACCCTGCCCAGTAAAATCCCTAAATTTTGCTCATTGCTATGGGATTAGAACCCATATATATTTTCACCAAGCAGGGAGTGATGTAATAAGAGCCTGGCTTAACCTGGATGTCAAGTGGTGCTCAAAGGGCGTCCTGGAGGCTAAGTGTCCTGTAAATTATATGGAACTTACCTTTGCAGAATCACGTGCATGTGTGAGATTTCAGACTCCTAGAGTACACAGATTCCACATTATGCCAAACAAAAACAGCTTGAGAACTGCCACTCTAGCAAGATCACTAATCCCCTTCCATTTGTCCATGACAGTTAATCTTGGCCTCCACTAAAGTCCTACTTTGATGCCCCATTATTGCGTGCACATGGCCCTAAAAATCTATATCAGCATGGCAAAGAACTGGAAACTGAGGGAGTACCCATCCATTGGGAAATGGCTGAACAAATGATAGAATACTATTGCACCATAAGAAATGATGAAGATGATTTCAAAGAAACATGGGAAGATTTGAATGAACTGAGGCAGAGTGAAGTCAGTAGAACCAGGAGAACAACTTATCCAGTTAACAACAATAATGTAGACAGTTAACTTTGAAAGACTTGGGAACTCTAATCAACACAATGGCCAACCATGATTCCAAAGAACTCTTGATGAAACAAGTTGTCCATCTCCTGACAAGTGATGGACTAGTGCAGATCAAAACATATGTGTGCATATATGTATGTGTGTGTGTTTTTATATATATATGCATGTGTATGTATGTACATTTGGATATCATCAATGCAGAAATTCTTTTGCTTCACTGTATGTGTTTATAACATGGATTTTATTTTTCTTGATTTCTCAATGGAGAGAAAGCAAAGGGGGGGAGAAGGCATATTTTTGTTTGAAAAATAATTTTTTAGGGGGCGGAGCCAAGATGGCGGAGTAGAAAGATGCACATACACATAGCTCCGAACCCACAACCCATACAACATCGGTATAAAGTAACTCACGGCGAATTCTGGAGCAGTGAGGCCACAGAACAGTGAAGAGAAGGAGATTTCTGTTCCAGAGGGACCTGCAAACCTCTCGCAAAAGGTCCGTCGCGCTGCAGATGCGGAGCCCAGCCCAGCCCAGACCTGCTGTGGCTGCGGCACCAAGAAGAACAGACCCAAGCAGGCTTCAGAGATGGGATCTCCAGCAGCCTCACAAGTCCCTCCACCCACAGGTGACGGGGGTTGGTGAGAGAGTCTATTTGGTGGGTTGAGAGGGGAGTGGGGTGCCCCCATGGCTTGGGCCCCCTCGGGAGGCAGAGGCTGAGGGGCGGCGGCGGACCGGGGCTCCCCCGGTGGGCTGGAGCCTAGATCCATTGTTGAAGGTCTGTGCATAAACCCCCTGAGGGAACTGAGCCTGAGAGGCGGCCCTGCCCCAACCTCAGCACCTGAACTTAATCTCACACTGAATAGCAGCCCTGCCCCCACCAAAAGCCCTGAGGCTGGAAGCAGCATTTGAATCTCAGACCCCAAATGCTGGCTGGGAGGATCAGGAGGCAAGGTGGGTGTGAGGAGAATATTCAGACGTCAAGTCACTGTCTGGGAAAATGCCCAGAAAAGGGAAAAGAAATAAGACTATAGAAGGTTACTTTCTAGGTGAACAGGCATTTCCTCCCTGCCTTTCTGATGAGGAAGAACAATGCTTACCATCAGGCAAAGACACAGAAGGCAAGGCTTCTGTGTCCCAGCCCACCCAATGGGCTCAGGCCATGGAAGAGCTCAAAAAGAATTTTGAAAATCAAGTTAGAGAGGTGGAGGAAAAGCTGGGAAGAGAAATGAGAGACATAAAGTCAAAGTATGAACAACAAATCAGCACCCTGCTAAAGGAGACCCAAAAAAAATGTTGAAGAAAATAACACCTTGAAAAATAGGCTAACTCAATTGGCAAAAGAGGTTCAAGAAGCCAATGAGGAGAAGAATGCTTTCAAAAGCAGAATTAGCCAGATGGAAAAGGAGGTTCAAAAGCTCACTGAAGAAAATAGTTCTTTCAAAATTAGAATGGCACAGATGGAGGCTAAGGACTTTGTGAGAAAGCAAGATATCACAATACAAAACCAAAAGAATGGAAAAATGGAAGATAATGTGAAATATCTCATTGGAAAAACAACTGACCTGGAAAATAGATCCAGGAGAGACAATTTAAAAATTATGGGACTACCTGAAAGCCATGATCAAAAAAAGACCCTAGACATCTTCTTTCATGAAATTATCAAGGAAAACTGCCCTGAGATTCTAGAACCAGAGGGAAAAATAAATATTCAAGGAATCCACAGAACACCGCCTGAAAGAGATCCAAAAAGAGAAACTCCTAGGAACATTGTGGCCAAATTCCAGAATTCCCAGGTGAAAGAGAAAATATTGCAAGCAGCTAGAAAGAAACAATTCAAGCATTGTGGAAATACAATCAGGATAACACAAGATCTAGCAGCCTCTACATTAAGGGATCGAAGGGCATGGAAGAGGATATTCCAGAAGTCAAAGGAACTAGGACTAAAACCAAGAATCACCTACCCAGCAAAACTGAGTATAGTACTTCAGGGGAAAAAATGGTCTTTCAATTAAATTGAGGACTTTCAAGCATTCTTGATGAAAAGACCAGAGCTGAAAAGAAAATTTGACTTTCAAACACAAGAATGAAGAGAACCAGGAAAAGGTGAACAGCAAAGAGAAGTCATAAGGGACTTACTAAAGTTGAACTGTTTACATTCCTACATGGAAAGACAATATTTGTAACTCTTGAAACTTTTCAGTATCTGGGTACTGGGTGGGATTACACACACACACATGCACACACGCACACACACATAGAGACAGAGTGCACAGAGTGAATTGAAGAGGATGGGATCATATCTTAAAAAAAAATGATGAAATCAAGCAGTGAGAGAGAAATATATGGGGAGGAGAAAGGGAGAAATTGAAAGGGGCAAATTATCTCTCATAAAAGAGGCAAGCAAAAGACTCATCAGTGGAGGGATAAAGAGGGGAGGTGAGAGAAAAACATGAAGTCCACTCTCATCACATTCCACTAAAGGAAAGAATAAAATGCACACTCATTTTGGTATGAAAACCTATCTTACAATACAGGAAAGTGGGGGATAAGGGGATAAGCAGGGTGGGGGGGATGATAGAAGGGAGGGCATGGGGAGGAGGGTGCAATTTGAGGTCGACACTCATGGGGAGGGATAGGATCAAAAGAGAATAGAAGTAATGGGGGACAGGATAGGATGGAGGGAAATATAGTTAGTCTTATACAACACAACTATTATGGAAGGCATTTGCAAAACTACACAGATTTGGCCTATATTGAATTGCTTGCCTTCCAAAGGGAAAGGGTGGAGAGGGAGGGAGGTAAAGAAGTTGGAACTCAAAGTGTTAGGATCAACTGTCGAGTAATGTTCTTGCCACTAGGAAACAAGAAATATAAGTAAAGGGGTATAGAAAGCTATCTGGCCCTACAGGACAAAAGAGAAGACAGAGACAAGGGCAGAGAGGGATGATAGAAGAGAGAGCAGATTGGTGATAGAGGCAATTAGAATGCTTGGTGTTTGGGGGGGGAGGGGATAAAAGGGGAGAAAATTTGTAACCCAAAATTTTGTGAAAATGAATGTTAAAAGTTAAATAAAAAAAAAAAACTAAAGAAAATAAATAAATAAAAAATAAAATAAAATAAAATAAAATACATTGCGAGCTACTCCTACCAAAAAAAAAAAGAAAAATAATTTTTTAATCTATTCCAACAAAATGTGTGCTCTGGAAAGGTTCTCTGAAGCAAGGAATGTTTTACATCTGGGCTCAGTGAGAACCAGGCTTTGTATCTTTTAAGCATGGTCCAGCCAAGCGAAGTTTGGAGAAGCCCATCAGCACTGATTTGGCTAATGAATGATGAATTTTTTTTCTGTCAAAGGAATCCATGGAGACTTTGTATTAAGATTTGAGGGTAGTGGCACTTGGTAAGGAAAAGGGAGTGTCCTTGCCCCTGAAATCACAGATCCTGAAAATATTAAAGTTTTTAAGAAGTTTTGAGGGCTGTAAGAACTGTGACAGTGGAGCATTTCCTGTGGAATGCACAAATGAGACTTGTCCCGTATGAGTTATTTCATTGTCTTCACAAAGGTCAATGTGGGAGATTTTTTGCTGAGGGAGTTTCTAATGATTGCTATGAATGTCACACTTAAGGAAAGAAGGATTTTAAAATTCATTTATTTAGTTTGGACACATCAATCACTTCCCTGTAAATACTGTGCTCTCTTCCCTTCCCCACATAGTACTTTCCCATGGAAAAGGAATTAAATAAAACTTATTGGCAATACAAATAACTTTCCATTTTTGTCAAAGAGGAATTTCTTCCAGCCATTGTGTCTTCTCTAATAGTAAAATCAAAAGAAAAACATTAAATCAAAATCCTGCAGTCACCTTAGAACCTTGATATTCCAAAAGAACACTTCAGGAAATATAGCTTATTTATTTTTCTATTTATTTACTTATTTATTTTTTAAATGTTCTATTAATGCCTCTTTTTTTTGAAACATCAGGATCATTTCTGGATATAACACCTCTACTTGTATTCCTAGCCCCAGAATCAAACCTATTCTTGCAACAAAAACAAAAATAAAACAACAGAGAAGCAAAAATAACTGATACAGTTGCCTCATATGAGGATGTGTGTGAATGACAATCTTTCTCCATAGTCCCTCACTTTTCTGACTGTCCGATAGTGAGGTATGTTTCATTATTTGTTCTCCCAGACCAAGATTAGTTATTATAATTACTCAGTCTGACTTCCTTTTCAATTATACCATTATAGTCATTGTGCACTTTGTTCTTCTGGTTTTATATACCAGATGAACAGCCTGTTCAGCCATTTCTCAACTGATGGGCACCTACTTTGTTTCTAGTTCTTTGCTATCATGCAGAGAACAATGCAGTTCAATTTTCCTATAGCCATGTGTTCATTGTTGAGTCAGCTTGTCCCCTTTCTCACATCCTTTGGTGTGAGTGTCTCTTAGGAGGGTGCATTTCCTTTTATCATCCCTATGATTTTTTCTTTAATTTTTAGAGATGGGGAATAAAAATGAAAGAGATTTCTTTTATCTCTGTCTCATTCTCCCAGAGCGCCATATGCTTTGAACAGGCCAAGTTAGAGACTGCTTGGAACTTGTCTCTGTTGAGAAAGAGAAAAGAAGTGCCAACTCTCTGCACAGTCAATTTTAAAACAACTTATACTTTACTATTCATTTGCTAGAACTCTGAATACAATAAGACCCAGGTGCTTTCAGTTCAGTTCATGAAGATCATCAATTACTATTTAATCTTAATCACTTAAAAAAAATTACTGACTTATTTTAAAAAGTCTTACTCCAAAACCCATCTTTTTTTGGTTCATAGAAGTAAAAGAGAAATGCTTGGATTCCAATGCGAGCAACTGGAAGGTACACATGAGGAGGTCAATTCTAGAAAAGAAACAGATCCTCTATTACTACCAATTTCCCAAAGAAAAAATGCCTTTCTAGAACACTATCAAATCTTTCTTAGGACTCAGGCATCAGGCTAGCTTGATTCACTGGTATTCATCATTTATAAGACTGGTTTTGTTTCTTCAGAGGTTTCCAGAAAGTAGAAAGTCTTTAGAAGGGATAAAAGCCTGCTCTGGAAATTGGAAGACATTCCCCTTCTTCCCGGTTCTACCTATCAGAAAAAAATTAAAATAGAGAAAAGAAAATGTTTTCTTTCATAAAGTTGTTGCTACTAACCAGTCAACAGAATAAATTGTTTTTCCAATGTAAAGACCCACTAGTCCAGGTTACTAAGGTGCCCTCTCTCACTGAGAAACCCAGTTATGGATTCAATGTACAAAGCAGATCAGGTATGGGACAGCTATTTATTTTTACCAATACAAAAAAATCCTTAAAACGCAATGGGACATTTACAAGTACAATGACAAAAGACTTAAAACATTACATGGTAATCCATTACTCCTAGTATACTCTTCCAGGAGTTTGATACTTAAAATATTAAAATATGAAACACTTTTGGGGACTGTTAGACAGTTATTTCACTTTTGCTTTAGTTTAGCATTGTCTAAGCAACTCCTTTAAGATCTGTATCTTTTGTCAACACAATGGATGAATTGGATGCATTCTCCCATTAAAACTCATCTTTTTCTCTGAGAAGAATTGTAATAGCTGCAGGGATGACTTCTTGCTGAAGGTTACCCAAACTTCTCAATGACTGCAGACCTCAACTGCTGTCTCCCTAGGTCCCAGCAGCTCCCTTCTCCAATAGGTGAGTTCCTCCTGTGATATAGAAAAAGTTTCAGAGTTACTGGGTAATTAGTAATTTTATTAATCATGCTAGCAGTAATCAATAAAAATGGTCAGTGGCACTCTCAAATGCCAAAGACCCTTGGAAGAGTGAGTATTTCTGAAGGTGGCAACGGACTCTGATTGGTTAACTGGCAATGAGAGAATGAATATTATAGTGCGAGGTGGCCCTGTTCTAATAAGGATTGGGGGTTGTGACTTTGATTTCCAAATCACTCCCAGCCTTGGGTAATCTAGATAGGGTATCTATCCCCACCCAAATCTGAAAAGCACCATGGGCTTCCCCACTTGGGTGAGATCTGAATAAGACTGAGGATAAAATTAATCCAGTCTAATTATCAGCAATGTCCTTTAAATGTTGGCTTGGTTTAGTAGAGAATTAGGACCTAGGAAGAGAAAAAACCTAGATTTGGTAATCACTTCTCTCACTCCTAGAACCTCCATTTTGAGGAAGGACCAGACCAGTTATTCTTCATTCTCTGGACTTCACCACCATATCTCCTTTGTGTCCCACTCCCCATACTTTACAGCTTCTTCTAATGTATTATTTTGAAGCTATAGGGACCAACTAGAAGGTTCTGGAGGCACATATCTTTAATCAGGGGACCCACCTGAAAATGTCAGGACAAATGTATCACTAGAAGGGACCTAGGTCCAAGTGTGCTCTGCAGAATGGGGATGTGCTCTAGCTAGAGCACATCGGGGAGTACTCCTTCTTTACACCAATTGTAGTGAAAGATAATATTTTGTTCTATCTATAGTCATTTCCAATTCTCCAGGCAACCAATTGTGCACATTTGAAACTTATTCTACTGGAATATATTAATTTCCTACTTCATGCTAGGGAGCACTAGGTGTACAAACTCAAAAGCTAAAACAGTCTCTCCCCTCAGTTTATATTCTATAAGAGGTGGTACAACATGACCGTATGGTTCAGTCATGTTGAAATCTTAGTGACCCCATTTGGGGTTTTCCTGGCAAAGATACTGGAGTGGCTTGCCATTTCTTTCTCCAGATCATTTTACAGAGGATAAAACTGAGGCAAACAAGGTTAAGTAGTGACTTGCCAAGGGTCACACAGCTGGGAAGTGTCTGCAACCAGATTTGAACTCAGGAAGATGAGTCTTCCTGACTTCAGGACCAGTGCTCTATCCACTGAGCCACCCAGTTGCCTTAGACATGTACAAATATGTACAAAGGGAATGCAAAGTAAATTGCAGGAAGACAAAGACCACAGACAAATAATTGCAAAGGGGATGAGGACAGCCCTCTTACATTGGGTAGTATCTGACCTTGAAATCTATGGATTCCAAAAAATGGAGGTGAGGACAGAGGGTTCATTTCAGGCCTAAAGTATAGCTAATGCAAAGACAGGTCAGGAGATGGATTGCTATGTATGTGGAACAAGAAATATGACAGTTTGGCTAGAGCACAGAGTTCATGAGGGAGAATAATGGAAAAATAGTCTGGAAAGAAAGGTTGGAGTCAGATTGTGAAGGGTTTTAAAAGTCAAAACTCTGGAGGCACAGATGGATTTAAGGAAGTTGCCTCTGACTTGGGCAATAGGAGACATAAATGTTCTGTACTAATGACGTTGGCCTTCTTAATACTTTGCTCTGACATCGAAACTGAACAGCCCCGAACTCTGAACAAGCCCAGTTTCTAACCCTCATTTTTTTAAATGTTTGAAATCGGGATAATAATTCTTATCCCTTCTCTGTTCCGGAGAAAGAAGAAATGTGATAGCATGAAGAAAAATGGCCATATTAAGAAATGCTTTTCTTAAAAGGGAAGGAAAATAAATTATATCCTTAATAAAGGGGGGAAAAAGATGGATTGTGTTCATGACTCACATTTATAGGGTGCTTTAAGCTTTACAGAGAGCACATGTTTAGTAGAAAAAAGGATTCTAGAAAATGAGAAGATATTTATGAACCCAAAATATAGAGGAAGAGAGGGAAGAGGAAGACAGTGATGATGACACATGTGACTGGGCTAGTTTTTTAAATAATATACATGGATACATAAATGTATACACATAAATATATATGCATGTATGTATATGTATGAAGATGTATGTGTGTATATTATACATTAGATTTTACAAAGGGCTATTTACTTCAAACACACAAAAAGGAATAGCCTGCCACAAAAGGAGGGAATCACCTGCCAGAGAAGGAGGGATCGATTGTCCTGGCCCCTAACATTCTTGGAACAATCATTACATTGTACTCTCTTAGTTGCCTTGCCTGAACCTGCCTCCAAAAGAGTATCCCACTTCCCCACATCCCTCACTGCCTTCCTTTCAGCTTTCTACCTAAGCCAAACCCTCTTAGGGATGATTGTAACCTACCTTTAATGATTAATAAACTTCCATTCTATCACACCTTTCCCATCCCAGTGGTTTTGAATCCCCAGCTTGTCACTATTTGGATCTGTTCTTCATCTCCTATTGACCATCCCCTTAATCCCATTCATCCCCCTCAACACAGACCCCCATGCCCCCTGCCCAAGGTCCCACTCTAAAGTTTCCCATTTTTCCACTGTTCTTTGGGATGCCTTTTCCACAGGTAACAAACTTGCTTTTATCTTAAAACCTTTCTCTTTCTCATTCTGTCTTCTTGTACTTATTGAGATCTGGCCCCTTCCTGATGCCAGCCTTTCTGAGCCTTTCCAGCACTGGTTCCTTTCACTTATAAACAATTGCTAGTACCACCCCACCACACTCCCCACTCCAAAAACTCACTGATTGAGATGTGAAAGTTGGAATATTCCTTGTCCACCATTGCTACTTTCAGTCTTTCCTCTACCGCCATTGTGCAGTCTCTACCTCTAACATCATCTAATCCTTTGAAGTTTGCAATTGAAATTCTGATAACTGTTTTCTATCGAGTCCTAGAACACTCTCCTTCTTTCCTCAGTGAGTTCAGTGTCTGGCTCAACAGTCTTTCTCTCCTTTCCAACTCTTGGTCTCACACTGGAGGACTTCAGTACATCTATTGATGGTCCCCTAATTACCCAGTTCCTCAACTTTATTTATTTCCCACAATGTATTCCTCCAGCACACCTCAATTATAGACATAAGTATACCCCTGATTTTGCCATCACCCACAAGTCATCTACTTACATGTTCATGAATTGTGAAATTCCCTCAGTTGATCACAGTCATCATTTCACCTCTTCTTCTGCCTTGTAACCTTTCATCCTGTTATTCATCTTAATTGCATCCCCATTCCCTCCAGTCCTTGCAGTGGCTACCCTCTCTTCCTTTCCTCATCTTGACCTTTTCATGAACTAGTTCACCTCATCCTCTTCTCTCAAGTCCCTTGCCCACTTTTTCACTGATCTTGCCTTGCCTTGCCTTGCTTTTTCACTTGATCTTGCCTTAGCTTTCATCTCTTGTTTTCCCATCATCTCTTGTTTTCACTCCTTCTCACACGCTCACGTGAAGACAGAGAAAATCATGAAACCATGCAAATTTATCTCTCATCATCTCAACTGATTGCTCACGTTGGCCAAGTCTTTTCACATCCTCATAATCAGTGCACCATTGTACTCACCCCACAGTTTTTCCAAACCTCTTTTCCCTTCCTCAAATCTCTCTCCATTAAACTGTGAGCTCCAAAGTGGGCAGGGACTGACTTTTATTCTTCTTTGTGTCTCCAAGCACTTAGCACAGTGCCTGGCACACAGTAAGGGCTTAATACCTGCTAGTTGGCTTGACCTTTTAAGCAAGCTCAGAAGTTGCCAACATTTCTCCCTTAGACTTGGAGATATACTCACTGCAACATCACCTTTGTCCTTGGAGAGGGAGTGGGCTCAAGTTTAAAGTAATTCCTACGTAGAATTCAACCCAAGTGAGGCATGACTAGCGGACTGTCTTTGGACTCTGACGATTCAGCTCTCCAACTTCTTGCTCTTCTGACCTTTAAAAGCTCACAAGGTTGTAGCCATTGCTAATCTCATTTACCTAAATGCAAAGAGGCAAAGAATAGAAGACTGTATCCATGGGCCATATGTCAAGACCTCCTTTTATTCAGAGGCTTAGAGCACAGCTCTCTGTCTTAAAGTGCCAACAGGGAGGAAAAGAACTGTAGCCATTTTGCAAAAATGAACAATCTTACAAAAAAAATATGACTTAAAAGGACTGAGGGGGAAAAGACAATTTTCACCATGTTCTCTGCCATATTCAAGTCCCACCTGATGGAAGAATGTCTTGTTGGGAATTTATAACTTAACAGAAAAGGACAACTCCAGAATGTGAGAAGAATGACTAAAGAAAATGATGAATGAAATTATTGGAGAGCAAGTCTTAGATATGCTGGTTAAAAGAATCAAGGTAGTTTCTTGGAGGGGAGCCTGGCTAGAGCAGTGGCTAGGTGCTGATCCAATAGGACATGTTCTTACATTATATTCTCAATCCTTTGGAACTCCTCAGAAGAAAGGCATTTTACAAGTTGAAGAGGGATGAGAAATGGGCAGGACTTAGTTTAATAGCTACGTTGACTGGATGAAGAAAACAGATGACTCAAAGGTGGCTCCAAGTTTTTTGATCTAGGGTGGTGTCCTACAAGTTTGTTACAGGGTTACTGTATTATTATTGTTGTAACACTACAATAAGTGTTAATAAATTTAATAATAAAGTATGGAAGTTTTATCTTGGTAAAAAAACACAAATTCATTTGTATATCTATCTAGATATTTGTAAATGCATGCATATATACAAATAAAAACTTGTATAAATATATCTATTTGTATATTTATATACAAATAAAATACATCTATATATTATTTAGATGTATTTGTAAATATGTGCTGTCTATACACAATAAAAATTTGTATGTGTCTAAATACAGTTATATTATTTGTATATATATGTATCATATAGACAAATATACATTTGAATAAATATAAAAATACATTGATATATTATCTAAATGTATATTTGTGGATATATATTCTATATACACAAATATAAATTTGAATAAATATACAAATACACATGCATTTTATCTAAATGTATTTTTGTAAATATGTTATATATGCAAATATAGATTTGTATAAATATACAAATACATTTATATGTAGTTTAAGTGTATATTTATAAGTTCATATTACATACATATGTTATGTACATGTACTATAGGTCTGTATAAAACATAAATATGTACAGTATACACAAAAGAACTGGCATTCTCATCAATTCTGAAATTCTCTTCAACAAGGTACTATAGCACCAATGTAATACCCACAGCAACCACTATGGATATGAAGGCTTGTTTCCAGGGTAAATTCAAAATAAAATTATAGACACTCCAAAGATGAAGCCAAAATATTTATTCAGATACTAGAAAGCCAAATTCATCATAGTAACAAAGAAACCTATACACATTCTCAATGTAGGGAGCACAGCCATCCCTAAGCCTTCCCTCTGTCAGGCTTCCCCACAAACAAGTTCCCTTAGACAAAAATCACTCCCTCTCTCACTCACACTAGCTGCTCTGCTCTGCCTCTTCTCTCTCTCAGCTCTACCTCATTCTGTCTTCCTGTGGCACTCTTACTGCTCTACCCATCTGGCAAGCTCCTCCCACCATCAGCTTCTTGAGACTCAGGCTGTAGGCTGGGCCAGAACTCAAAGCAGGTCACATGGGCCTATTAAGGGGCAGGGAAGATCTTTAAATGCCCTTACTATTACTTATTTGTTCCTGCCCATCCTTTCTGACTCTTATCCATGTCCACCCAACATTCCTCTACAAAGTGTCAGCCAATATGCTGGAAGCCTTCCTCACCTTCTCCTGATAGCATGAGGGTACCAGTGAGGACGTCTGGGCACCCACCTGTCATCCCTTGCCCTCACAATGTGACCAGCCTGTTCTTTCTTTCTTTCTACCATACAATTCCTGGGTGATATAGAGTATAAGTAGATTTTTATATTAGTGTTAATTATGATCAGCAGCATGGTATAGCAGATGAAGTGTTGGGCTTAGAATCAGGACCACCTGGATTCAAGTGCTGCTTCTAACCCCTTTAACTATGGCCATGATGAATAAGTCACTTATTTATGACTAAAGGTAGTTATGTGTCACAGTGCATATAGCTCAGGGCCCAGAGTCAGGAAGACACGAGTTCAAATCTGGCCTCAGACACTTATTGGCTTTGCGACCCTGGACAAGTCATTTAACCTCTGTCTGCCTTGGTTTCTTCATGGGGGTAATAAAGCACCTATCTCCCAGTGTTGTTACAAGGATCAAAGGAGATTATATTTATAAAGCACTTAGCTCAGTTTCTAGAATATAGTGTGTTCATCCTTCATTGCTGGAGAAGACCATGCCATCAGAGAGATAATGACATGACTTGCACTTGACTTTGTTCTGAGTGAGGGAGGGCTGTGCAGGTCATCAGTCTCACTTCTCCTCCAGCGCCATCAGAATCCAATGCCCAGATATTCATCAGGATGACTGGAGATGACCCAGGATGAGGGAATTGGGGTTAAGTGACTTGCCTAAGATCACACAGCTAGTGAGTGTCAAGTGTCTGAGGGGAGATTTGAACTCAGGTCCTCCTGACTCCTGCACTGGTGCTCTATCCACTGCACCACCTAGCATGGATCAAATTAGGTACCTGGAACAAAACATAAATATTCCTTACCAGACTATCCCAATGTATCTGAAAATCTTCATGTGACCGAAAAGGACTATCAGGTAGAACAGTATGAAGAATATTTGTTATTTGTCCCATTTTCATGCTATGCAAAAATAATATATTAGACACTTAATAAATGCTTGTTTCCTTCCTTCCTCATCCTATCAATGCCTTAGGCAACTCTCTAAAACTACAAGTCACCCATGAGCTGCTTATCTGTATCAATGGAAGAATTTTCCCCACTGGGAGTTCCCCTAGTTCCTTGTGATTGGACCACTCCTCGTACCCCCCTCAAAAAAATTGTATAGAAACTATAATACATGTTCATAGAGAAGTAGCATAACAAATAACAGAAGGTTAAGATTAAGACCTCATGTGTCTCAGACAACTACTTGGGACTTAGCTGCTCACCTAGATTAGGAGTTCTCTACATTGTCAAAATCATTATACCCTGTATATGTCTTTATAATCTACCACAGAAACGTTTGCATCAAAATACAACCATTTGGCCAGAACAAGTTTTTCTTCACTAGATCATGACTGCTAGCCCCTCCAGATTTATGGCTTGGCAGTGATATCCTCAGACTCCACGATATATTGTAGGTTCTCTCGGGATTTCTAACCGCCAGGGCCTGGAAACTAATAGGAATCTGATTTTGTTCAGTGTTCCAGGTCAACAGAAGCAATTTGTTTTCCACTCTCAGATTCACAAACTTCTCAGAAAATGTAAATTAAGCTATTCTTACTGCAAAGATAGAACTTAATTCATATTTATTCTTATGGTTTTACATTTTATTCTTATTTATATTTTGGGAATGTATTTTTATTTACTTTTTATAAAATTCACATTTTTATTCTTATTAAGTTATTCTTAATCCAGAGATATGGGCGGCTAGGTGACACAGTGGATAGAGTGCCTCTCCTGAAGTCAAGAAGACTCATCTTCCTGAGTTCAAATCCAGCCTCAGATACTTCCCAGCTGTGTGACCCTGAGTAAGTCACTTAACCCAGCTGGTCTCAGTTTCCTCATCCATAAAACAAGCTGGAGAAGGAAATGGCAAACCACTCCAGTACCTTTGTCAAGAAAGTCCCAAATGGAGTAATGGAGAGTCAGACGTGACTAAACAGCAACCCTACTTTGGCCAACGTGGAGAGCGGTAATACAGCCTTTAATGGCTATTGGATCTTAGAATCAGAGTTAAAAACTAACAGAAAAGCCGACATTATCTGGAAAGTCTAAGACCCTACACAGATCTACCTATGTGAAAATGGTCTCACATCTGGCTGATCTCTAATAATAATAGTAAACATCTGCCCCTGGATAACGTTACAAAGCACTTTCTCATATATATATATATTATCTCACTTAATCCTCACTTTAACTCTGTTAGGTAAACAGTCAAGTATGACTGTTCTCATTTTTTACAGATGAGCAAACTGAAAGGATCTAGAACACGTCAGGTGGGAAGGACCAGACTAGACCTCTGCTCTTCTGATTCCTAGTTCAACATTATTTTCAGTGATATACCCTTTCATGAATTCAATCAATTCATTCATCCTATAAAAATTTTTTGCAATTACTGAAATGCAGCTGTAACAAACTATATGAATAGCTACAATTATGGAAATGAAAACAACCCTAAAAGGCAAATGATACAAGTTAATTGTGAAGAAAAGATGATGAAACATACTTCCCTCCTTTCCACAGAGTAGGGGTTATCTTAACAATTTTTATGTCATGGACCCCTCCTTTGGCAACCTGGCAAAGCCTAGGCATGCCTCCACAAAATAATATATTTAAATGAATAAGACCAAAGACCTAGAATTATGAAAGAAACCAATTACATTGAAATAAAGATGTAAAGTTTTCCACACCTCAATTCACAGAACCCCTGAAATTTACTCACAAACCCCCAAGGGTCCACTGTGGATCTCAGGTTAAGAACTAACCAGAAAGAATATATAAGCCTCAGTCATAGCCACTTTTTTGGTTGGCTTGGCTTAACTGATCTTTGTAACAAAGGAAGGCAGGAGGTTGTACATCAAGAAATAACTGGCATAAAAAGCAAAAGGTATCAATTTTTTAAAATGTACATACAGCACTTTGCTGGATGCTGGGCAAGATACAACTCGAAGCCATGGCAAAAGGAGTTGCAAGTTTACCCAAATTCTTAGCCACCAGACTATTGATGTGCAGATGTTTTCCCAAGCTTTGTATACAAATAAATTTAGGCAGCCATTTCATAGGATACATGGAAATACTGATTTCTGATAATTTATACTCTATCATGATTTATGACAGTTTCAAATATCAAAGCCTATTTAGTGCTTCCATGCTAAACAGAGAGAGAGAAAAAGGAGGAGGAGGAAAAGGAGGAGAAATGGAAAAAAATAAGACAAGTAAAATAGCAGAGGAGGAAGACCACACAAATAGTAAGTTAATTGCAGGGCTAAGACGTGAACTCAGATCCTTTCTGCATTTCAAAAGCTAAGCTGTGTACAGTAAGGGGGGAAATCATGAAACCATGATGACTGAGGCCACTACACATTTATGCTTTCTAATTTCAAGTTGGCCCTCACAGCAATCCCTTTATTTAAGTCTTAGACCAAAGCCCTGGGGTAATGGGAAAAGAGAAGTCTGAATTCTATTTCTACTGCTTACTATCTGTTGGACCTTGGATAAGTCACTCAAACTTCTGGCGTGAGCTTTCTTATCTGTAAAGATGACTGTGACATTTACATAGCACTCAATCCCTTATCTCTTTGCAAGACTTAGCTTCCTTTGCAGGGCAGCTAGGTGGTGCAGTGGATAGAGCACCAGGGCAGGAGTCAGGAGGACCTGAGTTCAAATCTCACCTCAGACAGTTGCTGTGTGACCTTGGGCAAGTCACTTAATCCCAATTGCCTCATCTCTAGTTATCATGATGAATATCTGGTCACTGAATTCTCTGGAGGAGAAGTGAGCCCTACCTCACTCAAAACAAAGTCCAGTGACACATTGTCATTTCTCTGATGGCATGGTCTCTAGCAACGAAGGACAAACACACACAACTTTCTTTGCAGAGATGATTGAAGCCATCTAATATGAGTTCCCCCATTTTCCCTTTTCCTCACCTCTATACCACTAACCTCTAATGTCTGTAAGAACTCTGGCTCTGACCATTTTTACTTTTTTCCAGGTTCATTGTGGCTATTTAAGTAATAACATCTATTAATCACATCTATTTAGTACAATGCTCTCTATTATAGGACCATGCATGAATCGACAATCCAACTTCAAAAGCATTTAAGACATAAAAGCAGTATAAACAATAGGAAAAAAAGTATTAGAAATGGTTTGTCCCTATCCCCTACACCCAAATGAGTGCAACCCCTTATATGGTCTTATATAGAGGAAGGAGATGGAAGTCTCCCAAGGGAAAGCTTATTTTGGGTTGAGAAATCTGTCCATCATCATAAAGGACAGGAAGGTGTTGGGGGTAATAGTACGGAACTGTCATTCATTCTCCTATCTCCCCTTTATGTTCTCAGGGTAGATGGGAATCTGTTGCAGTCTCTTCAGTTGGTTCTGGGGTCATCGGAATTCTTCTAGAGTCCTAGGTTCAAGGATATCATGTTAGCATGGTTCTAACTACAGCTTGAAGTTTGCCTATATGTTAATTACAGCTCAGAAACACTCCCAGGATCCCCTGGAAATTGAAAAGTCCTCTTTCTATGCTGTTCCCCAACTGTCAATTATGTTTCTTCCTACAATGAATGCTAATTCCCTTGTCTTATTACCATGGACACCTGAAAGTGCAGAGAAAACTTTTATCAAGAGCAGCTGTCCCTTTATATTTTTTAAATAATATTTTATTTTTTCCCAATTACATGTAAAAACAATTTTGAACATTCTTTTAAAAAAAATTTTAGTTCCAAATCTTCTTCCTCTCCCTCTTCCTCCTTCCTGATATAGTAAGTAAATTTGACATGAGTTATACATGTACAATCATGCAAAACATGTTTTGCATGATTGTTTAGTCACAGCTTTTTTTTTCAAGCTTATGGTCTGCTATAGGAAATATTATCCTATATCCTATATCTCCCCTCCCTTTCATTATCACACTTTAAGAAAAGGAGTCTATATTAAGCATGGTAATCTAAAATTGTATCAAGGTCAGTTTTATAGGAGAATGGACAGCTGGATTTCTGCAGGAAGATAAAGGGAAGAAGATGTTCTGCTGAAGACGGCTTTGAAGAAGCATCCAGGCCAGAAAACTGCATCAGATGATGTTCCTCCCCAGACTGCTGTATGAGATGGAACTTCTAAAAGGACAATTCATTGATTTACCTTTTTCTTTTGAGTCTCTGTATCTGTCCTTATGAAAGGCGACTGCCCCTTCTAATTTGTCAACGCCTCAGTCAACTTTGCTCCCCTCCCATATTCACATAAAGGGGAGATAGATGAAGGGAAGAATTCATAGAGGAAAGAAAGTGAGAAGGTATTAACTGGATTTAGATGTGGAAACAAAAATTTTAGTAAAGAAAAAAAGGAGGGAGTTTGTGAGAAATAAAAGGAGTTCTATTTCCACAGGGTTAAAACTCCTCCTAGTTTTGAGTGATAGCAGTTAATCAGAATTGTGACCAACATGGTTAGGCAAAAGGTCAGAAACTTGTGGGCAGGCTTGATGAGCTATTTGAGGGAAAGCCTATCAGAGAGGAGAATATAAGTCACATGACCAACAGATGGTGTGGCGGGAAGTTCAACAGTAAAAAGGGCTTGCACTGTTCTGAACCAATTGTAGTCTTCCTGTAGCCTTACTTGGGAGCTACCTCGTCATTCAGTGGGAAATGAATGCAGAAATTAATAAAAACTTTCCTGATTTCAAAAAGAAAAGAAAAGGAGTCTATATCTCTTGACTGTCTTTCATCATTCACTGTTCAACATCCTAGCTATTTTTTTCTTCCTATTACTACTCTAAAGATATTTGTTCTAGTTACCAATAACCCCCAATGCACAAAAGTTTTTCTTCTTATTAACCTCAGTAACATTTGACACTGTTGATCCCATGTTCATGATATTCTTTCCTAGTTTGCATTCTAAGAAACTCCTCATTCCTGGTCACCTTTCCAGATTCTTCTTCCTTCTCCTCTTGAAAATTAGACACTCTCCAACAATGACTTTCCTCCATTTTCTCCTTTTCTATCTCTAGAAACTCTTTCTTGACAATCATATCCGCTCCCTCCCATAGCTTCAGTTATTACTCCTCTACAGACAACTCTTAAATTAATATTGCTAGATGTTACCTCTCCCCAGATCTCCAGATTCACATTTCCAGCTGTTCACTGAAGATCTACTCTTAGATGTCCCATTGACAGCTCAAACACAAATCCAAAACAACCCTTTATTTCCCCTAACAAAACTCAATTCCCTGAATCCATGTTATGTTTGAGGTGCTGTGCTAGGTACTTGAGTCACAGACAGAATAAAAACAAGTCCCTGCTCTCAAGGAGTTTGTATTCTACTAGAGATATATACAAACATATAAACAGGTAATTGTATTCATGATAATTTGAGAAGATAGTGAGCCCTAGGAACTAGGTGGATCAGGAAGGGCTTGCCATAGGAAATGGCCCCTGAAGGAAGCTAGGGACTTGTATTCATAAATTACTCACCAAAGTTGGAGGAAATCCCACAATTGTCCTCATTGAGCACTTGTTGCAGCTGTTCAGTGGTTTTAGTTGTGTCCTTTTCTTTGTGACCCCTTTTGGGATTTTCGTGGTAAAGAGCAAAGATATTTGAATGGTTTGCCACTTCCTTCTCTAGCTCATTTTACAGATGAAGAAACAGAGGCAAACAGGGTTAAGTGACTTGCCCCCTTCACATAGCTAGTAAGTACCTAAGGTCAAATTTGAACTCAGGTCTTCCTGACTCCAGACCCAATACTCTTATCCACTGCACTCACATTGCCGTCCAGTTCAGTATACATTACATAATTATATCATCCAATATCAACTATGTCTTCACTGTCCTATTTATTTCTAATCTCCTCCCCCTTAGAATCTAAAATGATCCATTTCTTTCCTCAATTCCCCCATGTTTCCTACTTTCTCCCTCAGTTCAAGACCCTGTTTCTCTATCGAAATGTAACCCCAGTCCCAAAGTCCATTGGTACCGGACAGTTTCCTCACTGGTGGGGATGAATGACCTGGTCTGGGTAAGGGGTGGGGCAGAGCTGGCAAGAGCTGGAGAGTTTCAGACTTCCTCATTCCCTTTTGGGACTCTTCCAGCTTAAATTCCTCTTTAGAATACCCCAAGCTTCAGGTCTTTTTTTAGTCACTTCTGGCATTTCTGGCTTCCAGCTTTGAGAAGAAAGATGGAAGAAGCCAATCTCACTTCAAGTTGATGAAGAAAGTGACTGGGAAATCATGGAAGGAAGCAGCAAACTTCATTCTGTCCCTATTCCCTGCTAGCTAGTTTAGAGTCTGGGGAGTTTCCTCTTAAGTGAAATCAAGGACTCTCTTGGTTGAGTTACTTTATCTAGTTTCTAATGCAAGAGCTCCTTCACTCTGTATTTCCTAGTAAATATTTGGTTTCTATTTTGTTATAATTTGGATAAATGTGTTTCTTTGTTATTGACTATGTGTATTAATCATGTAATTGATATGTGGTGAGGACGGAAAGATCAGAAGCTAAATTAAAACTAATCACTTGGCCTAATAATGTTTAAGTGAGCAGACTTAGCAGACTTAGGGAGCAGACATATAATTCTAGCCCAGTAGGCCCTCTCCTTTAGGAGAGTAAAATAGCCTCTGGTCCCAACTTTCTGTTTCCCCTCCTGGAAGGAATGAAAATTTTCCTTGGAGAAAATTAAGGACGAAAGAGGCTAGAGATGTCTATTTTACCTCCCTTTGGGTCACACAATGATCATCCTTCCCACAGGTAGACTTCTCTATACTTGGAGTCTTTTCCCTACAGGAAAAAAATTTAGGATCATTCCTCATCTGAAAAATGAGGGTTGGACTTGATGATTCCCAAGGTCTCCTCCTCTTCCCATTCCTCTCATCTCAAAATCCTTTGACATCCTCTCCCACTCTTTCCTTTTCCTGAGTCTCTTAACTAAAGGTAGTACTTCTCCCTGTCAAAGCCAATCCATCTACACATGCACTGGATTCCATCCCCTCCTGTCTTCTCTAGCAGACTGTATCTTCAGCCACCTGCCCCCTTTTCTAATCTTCAACTTCTCCCTAAGAACTTATTCCTTCCCTTCTACCTCCAAATATTCCTGTTTCCCCAATCATTAAAAAAACTTCACTAGGTGCTACCATCCTTTCAAATTACAATTCCATATCTCTCCTTCTCAGCCTACCTGCTTGAAAAAGTTTGTCTACACTTTCTCTCCTCTCACTCTTCAATCTTGTGCAGTATGGTTTGTGAACTCTTCATTTAACTAAAATTGCTCCTCTCTAAAGTTTCCATTCATTTCTTAATTTCCAAATATGGTGATCTTTTATTAGTTCTAATTCTTTTTGATCTATCAACCGTGTTTTACACTGTCGACACCCTTTTCTCCTGGACACTTTCTCCTCTCTACCATTTGATGACAATATACTCTCCAGTTTTACGTCCTACCTATCTGATTGCTTCTTTTCAGTCGTCTTTGGTGGTTCATAATCCACACAATGCCCCCTAACTGTGAGTGTTCTGAACCCCCTTCTCTTCTCTGTCTGTAGTCTCTTGGTAATGTTATCAGCTCACATCAATTTAAATGTCATTTATATGCAGATGACTCCCAGATCTATATATCCAGTCTCAGTCATTCTCCCAGACTTCAGTCCGAGATCACCAATTGCCTATAGGACATTTCAAATTGGATGTTCCAGACACAGCTTGAGCTCAGCATATGTCAAACTAAACTCATCATCTTTTCCCACTAAATCCTGCCCTCCTCCGAACTTAGCTATTTCTCTCAAAAGCATCATCATCCTTCCAAAATCTCAGTTTTGTTATGTCAGCATGTCCTAGACTCCTCATTTTCGCTCACCCCACATATCCAGGTGGTTGCCAAGTCTATTTCAAAACATTTCTCACATCCAACCTCTTCTTACCATTTACTCAGCTACCACTCTAATTCAGGCCCTTGTCACCTCTCACCTAGATTTTTCCCATCTTAAACTAGCCATCTTGTCTTAAGTTTTCTCTCTCCACTCTAATCCACCCTATACACTGCTTCCAAAAGTAATTTTCCTTAAGTGCAAGTTTGACCATGTGACTATCCTCTATCAACTCCAGTGGCTTCCTATTGCCTCTAGGATAAAATGGAAACTCTTATTTTTAGTTTTTCTTTGATTTGTTTTTCTCAATTACATGTAAACAAAAATTAACATTCATTTTTTTAAATTTTGTGTTCCAAATTTTCTCCCTCCCCTCTCTGATATAGCTCAGACATGTGTAGTCATGCAAAATATTTCCATATTTGCCATATTGCAAAAGAAAATGCAAACCAAAATAAAAAATAAACCAAGGATAATAAAGAAAGTAAAAAATATGCTTCAATCTGCATTCTGACTCCATCAGTTGTTTCTCTGGTGGTGAATAGCATTTTCATCATAAGTCCTTAGGTATTGTCTTGCATCATTGTGTTACTGAGGATATTAGCTAAAGATTCTAAGAGGTAACGGTGAGGTACAAGTCCATTACATAAATGGGGGACACTCTATTGCAGAAGCAAGCAAGAAAGAAATGGAGGATGGAGACAGACAGACAGAGACAGACAGGGAGAGATCTCTAATCACATCTTTCTCCACAAGGAAAACAAAATCTATCAATTTAGAAGAAAAGTTCAAGAGGATAAGTGAAATCCATAGACCCCAAGCATTATATTCTGTAAACTTTAAAGGGATATATAAATGAGAGATTATAATAAACTGCCCTCTTTTTTTCTGAGAAAAACTATATATTCAGTTCACATATATGTTTAAGTGAGTGACTGAGGATAACTTTAATTTTTCCTTTTTTACACCAGAGGAGATGAGATTGACTTAGGATCACAGGTTTAGAAATGTAGCTTGGAAGTCATCTGGGGAAACTGAGGCTTGGACAAATACATAGTAACTAAGAGGCAGATTGACTGTAGGACCTCTGATGTCAAATCTTGATGTTCTTCCCATTGCACCATGTAATTTCTCAAGTCCTTCAAGTATTACTTTTCTACATGGCTTGTAAATTTTATTAACATTTTTATAACTATGGGGAAATGGGGCTCTGCTGCTAATGTCAGGTAGGTTTTTCAAGTTTTGTTTGTTTTTTGGTGTTTTTTTTTTTACTTTTTCCTTCCTAAGGGTTTGCTACTTGCTATGTCATTAGGGTGGGTAGGTAGGGAGTGAGTACTGTGTTTATTTAGGTGTGAGTCTGCCACACCTTTCGGTTTTTCGTCTTATGACTAAAACTAAACGACTCTTGCTCAAAACCTCTTGAATTCCTCCTTTATTAGGGTGACTTCATTATACAATTATATCTTACTCTGAGGTCAGTTTAGGTGAATTTAAACAGGTAAGGGAGAGAAGAATGTAGGCTCCTAATCCTAATCACTGGGACACCCCAGAATCACCTTCAGACCTAAGCAAAGGAAGATTCTGAATAGCAAATCTCAACTGGGTGAATCAGGCAGTATAGTTGCCCAAACACTCAGCCTTAATCTCTGACTAAGCAGCTTTGTTGAAGGTAAGTGGGATCCACCCCTTGGCTGGAATTTGTGAGCCATATCTGAAAGTTGAACATAGAAGACAAACTGCTAAGGAATCAGAACACAGCTTTCCAGTTCTCTCCTAATTCCATCCCTTTTTTCTTGTTGGTGAACCAGCAAGAAAATCCTAAATTCCCTAGTGCCTTTTTGCTCAATGGTACGGGGTATAACAAGGTTTTAATTTCTGGACTGGCCTTCAGTTCCACCAACTCAGGACTGGGCAAAACAGGTTCCATGTGGGAGCTCTTTCTTATCAGCTCAAAAGCTCAAAGAGGATTTGTTGGCCTCTTTGAAGGAAATGAACAGCAATTACTGGAAAGACCAATCTTCAAAGCTTTAGCAATTTAGGTAGTTGATTTTTCACAGACCCAATTCTCTGTCCAATGCTTTTTTAAATGTCTGAGCTTCTCTCTCAACCCCAACTTTCTGTGTTCTGGAGTTAGGTGGGTACTGGAGATGCAGCTCTGTGTGTTCATCATGGGCCTCAGAGGAATGTTCTCTTTTCAAAGAATAACAGAGATTCTCTAGCCTAGAAATTCTTAACCTCTTTTGTGGCATGGACCCCTTCTGGGGAAGTCTAAGAACCCCTAGTCAAGAATGTTTTTAAATGCAGAGAATAAAATATATAAGATTACAAAGGAAACCAATATTTTGAAAATTATTGAAATTTATTATTTTTTTTTAAAGTTCAGATCAGAAATCTCAAGTTAACACTTGATAGTACAATCCCCTTTCCCATTCCTGGTTTACTGTTGAAGAAACTGAATACCAATTCAATTTAATTCAATAATTATTTATCAAATATCTATTATGTGTCAGGTACTACGCTAGTCTCGAGGGCTAAAATCCAAATGGAAATAGTCCCTGCACTCAAAGAGCTTTTGGACTATTGGGATACTCCAGAAAAAATAAATAGCAAGTGTCAGAGCTAGATTTCAAACCCAGAACTTTGACACCAAATCCCACATTCTTTCTACCACACAGCATAATATAGTGGAATGAACATTCCATTTGGAGTCAGAAAGCCTGAGTTCTTTAAAATCTGGTTCTGCTATGTCCCACCTGTGTGACTTTGGGCAACTCATTTAACCTCTGAGTCTCAGTTTCCTCATCCATAAAGTGAGAGGCAGTCCAAAGATTTCTAGATGGAAACTAGGTGGTTCAAAGATTTTAAAATGTCTTCTAGCTCTAGCATGATTTCAGAAGAACCTGGGAAGACTAACATGAACCGATACAAAATGAAATAAGCAGAACCAGGAGGTTGCACATAGTAACAGCAATACTGTATGACGAACAACTGTGACTTAGCTGTTCTGTGCAATACAATGATCTAAGACAATGCCAAAGGACTCATGAAGAAAAATGCTACCCATCTCCAAAGAAAGAATTGTTGGTGTCCGAATACAGACCAAAGTATGCTATTTTTCACTTTCTTTTCTTTTTTTTTGGTTTTAGTTTTCTTCCACAAAATGACTAATATGGAAATGTTTTACATGACTGCACATGTATAACCTATATCAGATTGCTTACCATCTCAGGGAGGGGAAAGGGAGAGAACGAGAGAGGGATAGAATTTGAAACAAAACAAAAAAACACAAATGTAAAAAATCTTTTTTATAGGTAATTAGGGAAAAAAATTTTTTTAAATGTTAAAAAGATTACTTCCACTCTAAATCTATGATACTTCAGCATCCCATGTTCTTCAATGTTATTTTCCTGTGGGCTCTAGGAATCTACATATGGAAGAAGGGGGAAAAATCAGCAATTTATTAAGCAACTACTATGTGCCAGACACAATGCTAAACACTTCACAAATATTTGATTCTAACCACAATCCTACAAAGTGGGTGCTATCCATTTTACAGTTGAGGAAACCAAGGCAAACAGAATCTAGTTAAGTGTCTGAGGTCAAATGCGAACTTAGGCCTTCCTGACTGAAGGCCCAGAGCTTTATCCACTGCACCATCAAACTGCCTTGACTTTCAAGGGCCTGAGCTTTCACTGGTGTAAGTGCTCTGTCCACTATTACTAATGGTAGTCTGTCCACTGTCTACTAATGTTATCCAGAGTTGTTGTGGAGAAAAAAAATCCATCATCCCATGGTCTGTTATTTCTGAACTTATCTGGATCATCTCAGGACACAGAGTCAGTCATCAGCATCTGTGTCAAAGTATTTCCAGGTTGGCCAAATCTAACAGAACCTGCGCTGTGCTAGGATAGCCTTCCCTTTGGGAACCTAGAGTCACCTCTACAACAGGAGCCCTTAAGTGGAGATACACACAATCTGTATTTATATAATTTATAAATTTCGCCTTTGTATTCTGAGCACCTAGCAAAGTGCAAGGCACCGAGTAGTTGCTTAATAAATACTTGTTGATTTTAATATATAATACTAATATATAAGTATATAAAATAAGTAAAACATAATATAATATATAGTACATTTTTCTGGCGTTGGGGGTGGCAGGGTTCCAGACAGAGGGAACTCTCAGTAAGGTGGTCTACCAATACAGCTGTGCCCCAGCTCTGCAACTTAGAGTCTAAAAAAACTGACAGAGGTAATTCAATGACTGGCCCAGGTACGCACACCTAGTTTTTCTGAGAGGCTGAACTGGAACTCAGGCCTATCGTGATACTGAAGTCAATCTCACATCCACTCACATCTCACATCTCATAGGCATTCATGTAGATATTCAGTCAACAAGTATTTATTAAGCACCTCCAGTGTCCCAGACATTGTGCTGAGCACTGGGGATACAAAGGCAAAAAGCTTGTCCCTGCTCTCAAGGAGCTCATTCTAATGAGAAAGGTAACACGCAAACAAGACATAGAATAGACTGGAGATCACTTCAAAGCGACGAAGATCTACACGTCTAGTGCGCTTCACTCACCTGCCCCCCTCCCCCAAGATGCGCAGCTCCTAAAATCCAGGTTTGTAACAAAACTCAGGGCTAATCCTGGGGCCCGGCCACAGCCCTAAAGTCTCCAACACCCCCACCGCCAGCCCTCCCCGCCCCCGGCCTCGGTCACTCTCAGCCTCTCCCTCCCACCCGGGATGGCCATGTCAGGATGAGACAACTAAGCCAGAAAGATAAGGTCGGGAAAGTGGCCCAATAAAACTTGAGATAAAGTTTCCCCGGAAGTTGGGCAGCACGGCGCTGTCTCATCTTTCGGGCTGGCCAAAGACCTCTCGGCCGCCGCTCCCCGATCGCGGTCGCGGCTGAGGCTGGCAGGTACCTCTTCCTCCTCCTCCTCCTCCTCCTCCTCCTTCCCCTCCCCTCCCCCTCCTTTTGTTTTAGTGTCCAGCCAGTGGGTTTCCTGTTGACCCCGGAAAGTTGGGAAAAGGCAAAAAAGCCAAAGCCAACCCCCTGCTTCGGTCTGCTCCTCCCCCCAAGTCCCCGCTCCGGGTTCGGGGGTTTGTTTTGTCTGTCCCGGCCAGAGGTCCGCTTCTCCGGGTCCCAAGCGGGCAGCTGCTGGTCCCTCCCAGAGGAGGGCGAGGCCGGGACGGACCCGCCCCATCCCGGGCTCCCAATTTGGAAGGCGGGGAAGAAGGAAGAAGAGGGAAGGGGCTGAAGCTAAGGAGTGAGGAACAAGAAAGGAGAAGGGAGAAGGAGGAGGGCGGGGGAAAGTCGGGAGGCTGCCCTTTTCTGGCCGCCGCCTCCAGCCCTGTCCCCCTCCCCTTCCCCCCCACTGTCCGGGCAGGTGGAGTCTGGCCCACAAGTTGCGCTTTCTCTTCCGTCTGCTCCGGGCACCAAATCCCCTCGGGCCCCAGCGCAGTCCAGGCGCGAGGGGCCGAGTCAGGACGGGCTGGGCAGGCTCGCCCGATGGGGGCTCCCGGCTGGTAGAGGCTGGCCCTCTCCCTCCCTTCCTGCTGTTCCCAGTGTGCGCCCCAGCGTAGCCGATGGCTGAAGCCCGACGGCTGGAGGACGAAGAGGAAGAGCTGCGGGAGCGCAGAGAGCTCGGAGCCCCCAGGAGAGCCCGGGGCCGAGCTCACTCCAGTCACTCCGCGGCAGGTAAGGAGCGGAGCAGAGAAGAGCGGAAGGAGGGAAGGAGGGTGCGGGCGGGCTGCTTCAGATCGGCGGGCACTCCGATGCCAGGGCGTCGGGCTCCCCGGCCCCTCCATCTGCTCCGGCTGGCGTGCGCTCCTGGGCACTCGCGCCGAGACTTTTAACTCTGGCCTGGGAGTGGCTGGAGGTGAACTGGGTGGGGGGAGGAAGGAGGAGGAGGGGATAGGCAGCTCCCCACCCCCTTTTTAAACAACATCACCAAAACCATTAATATTTTTTGTATCCGCGTTTGAGAGAGACCATCAGCCCACCGGTTTTCAGAGAGGTCAGCCTTTAATAAGGCATGGTTCTGGAGCTGAAAAGGTCCGGTGCCGTTTGCCCCCCAAGGCAGCCCTCATCCATCTCCTTCCTTATTTCTACCACCAGCGTCTGTTCAACTTAATTTGCCCGACCGGACCTGCAAAAATGCTGTTTCTATCTCTTTGAGTGTATTAGAAGTTTAAAATTGGTTTACTTCATTAAAAAAGGGGGGGGGGGGGGGAATGAACATAAGTAGAGAAAAGGCCCGGTGTGTTTCAGTGCAACACAGAGCAAAGTTTGGGGTCAGAGGCTTTGGCTCTCAATCACATCAGCTCTGTTTACTGTGTGAATGAACCTTGGCCATGGATTTATAACACTCTCGACCTGAGAGGCGTACATAGAGTCATAGATTTTGACCTGGAAGGGACCTTTGAGATCCTCCAGTCCAGCCTCGTCATTTTACATTCGAGGAAACCGAGGCCCAAAAGTTAAGTGATTCCGCCAAGGATGTTTGTTTCCTCATGTATAAGGAATCAAACTCACATACAAAGGTATACCTGAAGGGCATATGTTGACATAGAAAAACACAAATTAACATTCTATTGTATTGTATTTTTATTAAATATTTCTCCATTTCATTTGAATCTGATTGGGGCTTCACTCTGGAATTTGAAGGCTAAACCCAATTTTGACACCTCTGGCTCTCCATGACCTGAAAGGTCTCTTCCATTCCTAAATCCAAAGAGCTAGGATTCAAACTCTTGTCCTCTTTCTCCAAATCCACAGATCTTTCTACATCACATTACTGCTTCTGTTTTCTTCATCTGCAAAATGAGGGAATTTTCTCTATGGATATTTCTAGTTCTGCAACATGCATATTTTATGGACTAAGAATTTTACAGAAGTCAGCTTTCAGGTCATGTATTTGGAGTGCTGCATGGATCAAATACTTGAGCTTATAGGTGGAAGAGTGAATACATCTGGATCCCCATCCCTTCCTCCTATCCCTAAGACTTTTCTTGGTATGTAATAGAGAGGAAATTCAGCAGCTAGTGAATCTCACCATGTAAGCTGAATTTATTAAAAAAAACAAAAAAAACCCAAAAAACACCACCAACAAAATAAAACAGCCAGGGAAAAGTAAGGAAACAAAAGAGGGATAAGGAAGAGGAAGCAATTGAATAATATATCAAAGGCTCATATTGTAAGAGAGAAAGCAGAATGTGGTATAAACATTCCATAACCCAGGGAGCCAGCTTGGAGTCCTTTCATTCCGTTGGCTAGACAGAAAAAAAGGATTGTGGACCTTTGCTAAGCACTCAGAAAATTATAATATATCAGGGAGAGGAGAGGAGGGGAGAATGGGTGCAGAAAAATATTGTGGCAAAGGAAAGGGAAGATCTTGGAATCTGAGTGTGTTCTCCATCTATTGTAGTAGTACTCTTTTTCCCCTTAGAACTAAAAAGTGGCTCAAATCTGACCTTTTTAAGAGTTATGCCTAGACAGATTATTACACCCTTTTCCTAACTGTCATGACCAACTATATTTGATCATTCAGGTTTATTTTAAAAAATAGTTGGTAGTATAAGCTTATGTATAGCAAACAAGTGTGTGTAAAGAAGCATGCAAATAAGTATGTATGTATGTGTGTGTATGCATATTTCAGGGAGTAGTGATATAATAAAAATTCTAAGTTTTGAAGAATATGTTTCTCATTTGTTTTGAAGAATATGTTTCTCATTTGCATTACTGATCAAAACCATGGGTA
The DNA here is from genome assembly GCF_028372415.1 of Notamacropus eugenii. Classification (NCBI taxonomy): domain Eukaryota; kingdom Metazoa; phylum Chordata; class Mammalia; order Diprotodontia; family Macropodidae; genus Notamacropus; species Notamacropus eugenii. Next base: position 148,926,570 of record NC_092877.1, on the reverse strand, counting down.
ACTGAATTTTTACAACCTTCTGCAAATTGCTTTGCTTCCCTGAACGGAACTATATTCTAAATATCGTTGTTTGGGATAAGACTAAAAGTGATTTTATATATGTGTGCGTATATGTATATATATGTGTATGTATGTGTATATAAACACATACATACTCTGTGTCTGTGTGTGTTTGACCACCTACTAGCAACATGTGTAACTATTTCAAGGCTTCAGGCAGGGATGTTTTTTATCTTATTTCTTCTAACTCCTTTAATTTCTGAAGGCTGCTGGGTGTTTATCTTGGTTTGGCGAGCTTTTTGTGTAAAGGATATGTTACAATACTTGTCCTTTGTGAATTCCGAAATCTTGCTTTATAAAGTTTTAAAATCTTACTGTGTTGGACATTATGAAGAGGAGAAGATCTAGATATTGCAGGATAGAAAGAGGGACAAACTGAACTTCTTTGATTTTTATCCCCCTTAGAATCACCCATTTGATATTAATTCCATCTCTTTAGGCTTCTCTACAAGAGATCTTTATCATCCTTTCCACTTACTGGCTAGTGCGCTGCACAGACAGTCTCACATTCCTTACCAAGCTTGGAGATTTGTTGGTTATGTCTGAGTGAGAGTCCATATTCTCACAAAGCAGCAGTGAGAAGGATGTGGTGTGTGCCAAAGTCTTCGGGGATTTAAATTTTAATCATCTCTTCTCACCATTTCTCTCTCTGTAGCCTCCCCAACTATGCCAGTCTTCATCAGTTTGTGCCTTCTTTTTTGAGCTACTGTGGTTCAGAATACACAGTTTAGCATCTTTTTGTTATAGGCTACCCTGATTTCTCTCAGCGGGATTATAAACTCTTAGAAGAGGAGAGCTCTGTCTAGGCTTCCTTTGTATCTCCTGAACATCCAAAAGAGTGCTGTGCAAATAGAGAGGGAGTCACTAAGGACCAATGGGTTAATCAGTCCCCAGTAGCTAACAAAGTAAATGCCTATCAGTTGGGGAATGGATAAACAAGGTATGGTCTGTGAATGTAATGGAATCTTACTGTGCTGTAAAACAGTGAATACAGAGAAGCATGGAAAAATTTATATGAACTGATACAAAGTGAAGTAAGAAGAACCGTGAAAACAATATATACATTCACTATAACTGTAAATTAAAAGCGCATCAGCAACAAAACAATCATGACTGAATCCTGGGGAACTATAATGAATAAGCTTGACCCTAAAGAACAGATGTGAGAAAGCACCTTCCTCTCCTTTGTAAGGTGGGGGACTGCAGGTGCGGAGCACTGAACGTATCAGAATTATTCATTCTGTGCCTTAGTTTTACTGAACTGTTTTTTCCCCCTTTTTGTGCTTTGGGGCTACACTGGGAAATGTAGGTGAAGTAAAATGAAAAGATAACAGTAAAAAATTATTTTTAAAAAAATCCATTAATATCTTAGTGGAAATGTGTGAAAAGCACGGGTGTAATAAGTGCAAACTGCTCTGAATTGTTTCTTGTACAACTGAACATCAGTTAAATAGTAAATATTCACTAATATTGATGTTTACTATTTCACTCAGTAATTTTCAGAATCCTTTGCTCCTAAATATGGTTATAAGACCATAAGTAAGATTTTTATAATATTAGCGTTTGACTTGCTTTTAAAAATCTGAATCCAAATGTTGCCTTGACAACCTCCAGTTTTTCTCTGAAACGTGTTAAAAATCATTCAGTGACAAAACAATAGACATTTAGTAAACATTTATTGTGCTGAATACTTTGCTAGGGTTTTGATTATGCAGCTAAGGACCATAGATTGAGATACAGAAAGAACCTTTTAGAATCTCTTTATTTCCTTGAAAATGACACTCAACTATCTTTTGTGAAGCCTTTCTTGGTTCTCCCCAGCTGCTAGTGCCCTCCTGAATCCCAAGTTACCTTGTATCTGTTTTGTATCTCTTTATGTACATGTTTCTTTCAGTAGAATGTAAGCTTCTGGGGACAGGGGCTGTTTCATTTGTCCTTGTATCCTTAGTACTTAGTGTGGTGCCTCGGTACTGAGCAGACACTTAAATCATTAATTGGTGATTGGTTTGGTCCAACTCTTTCATTTCACAGATGAGAAAACTGAGACGAAGGAAGGTTAAGTTAGTTATTCAAGGTTACGCTGGCAGGAAGTGGCAAAGCTTAGATATGGGCCTGGGTACTCCTCGCTCCCCCCATTGTTGTTCATTGCTCTAGGCTGGATGCTATCTGGAGTAGAGGTATCAAATAGCTGCTGGAACCAGATTTAAATGTAACTGAGAAATATTTAACAAAATAAATAAAAATACAATAGAACATAGATGATATTAACATGTGGTTTTCTAAATCAATGTGAAGCCCACCAAGATCCTTATGTATGATTTAATCATTCCAGTTCTATTTGAGCTTGACAACAATGGTTTAGAGCCTACAATCTAACACAGTTAAAAACAAAAACAAATTTGTAAACCCCAGGTTAAGAATAGAAAAATAAGATAATAAGAAGAAGAATTTTCTTTTTGTTTGGTACTGTAAGTTCGTCTGTGTTGAGAATTCTGGACATAGAGGTTCTCTCCACCATTGCAGTTAAAACTCCTGAAATTTACAGTCTGAGTTGCTTTTAGATACTGAAAGAGTTAAGTGACTTGTCCAAGGTCTCAAAGCTACAGTGTCAGAAGCAGTACTTGAATTCAGGTCTTTCAGACTCCAAGGCTGGTTCTCTGTTCATCGTACCACCTCTCCGTTTGTAATTCTTCTAGATTGTGTGTGTGTGTGTGTGTGTATGTGTGCACTTGAATACATTCATGTGCATGCATTTAGTTGTGTCCAGTGTGTTTCTGGTAGTGCTGACCCCAATGTGTATCCCTTTAGGTCAAGGGTTTTTAATCTGGGGTCCATGAACTTGTTTTTTGAAATATTTTTAAAACTACATTTAAATATAATTGGTTTCCTTTGTACTCCTATGTATTTTATTTTATGCATTTGAGAACATTATTCTGAGAAGGGGTTGATAGTTTAAACAGCCTGCCAAAGGGGTCTGTGCCAAAAAAGATTAAGAACTCTTGATTTGGATCTTTCCCTATTTCCCTGTGTTCCTGTGATTTTTTAAAAGAAAGCATTCAAAGGTAGTGAGTTATGAGGAATCAGAGGCTGTTTTCTGAGAACCTTCCACTCAGTGGGAAAAGCTTGGGGGCTTAATTTTTAATTTTCTTCGTATTAAGATTTGCAAATAACAAATACTCCTTTGAACCTCGTGCTGGATTAATAATCTAGAACCAGTAGGGCATACAAGCATGCTACTATTCTATGGATTAATTCAAATTTAAGTGGGTCACAGGTGTGCTAGAGGGTCATGGTTCTCAAGCCTTTTTTCTCAGAGATCATTTAAACACAGCTGCCATTGTGTGTGAGCATAGGAGAAGTAACTAGCCATTGTAAGGGGTGCTGAGCGTGATGTTGTAGTCGTTAGCATGAGGCAAATGAATTACGAGCTGCTGTCCCTGAGCCAGTAGAACCAAACCATTTCCTTCCTCTCTACCTTCTTGTCACAGACATCTAGTAAGCCCCTGCTGTGTGCAAGACACTGGACTAGGCTTTGGAGATTATAAAGATGATAAAAGATGCAATCTCAAGGAACTTTGAAGTCCAGCAGGGGAGGTAATGTGTCAAGGCTTTATGATTTCATCGGTGTGAACACACTCTGCATAAGTTCAGATTACAATCAATATCATTCTCTGTTCCTCTTTTAATTATCATGTATTAAATTTATCTGTTTAATGTATTTACCCCTCTGCTCTCCTCTGTAGAATGGAAGCACTTCAGGGCAGTGAATATTTTTTGTCGTTTTTGTATCTGCTGCCTTGGGAATCAGAAAGACCTAGGTTCAGGTTCAGATCCTGACACAGAGTAAACGTGAGATCCTGGGCAATTCACTTAAAACAGGTAATGTCCCCAAGTAACTCTGTTAGATTGTAAATTAGTCTTCAGGAATTAAGGCAGCCAAAGCAAACAAATCTTATTAGCCTCTTTGGAGTGTCAAACTAGACTCGTCACAGTCTGGCTCATTATTATTTCCCTTCATGTACTGGACATTCTAGCCTGTCTCCTATATGTTCTCTTGTGTGCCTAGAATACACTCCTTCTTCACCTAGGCTCTTAGAATATTTCACTTTCTTTGAGGCTTAGCTCATGGGCCATCTCCTGAGGAAAGCTTTTTCTGATGCTTGTAATCCTTAGTTTTTTCTCCCTCTTCTTCTTATTATCATGCATATATTCATCTGTTTATAGATGAGATTCTCCCAATAGAATGTAAGCTCTTGAGGGCAGTCATTCAAAAAACATTTTGTTTTTATCTCCAGGGCTTAGCATAGCACTGTGAATGAAATTGGTCCTTGATATGAGTTTGGTTAGTTTGGATGGAGTAAGATAGGTTTTCAGATAAGAGATATACATAAATTTTCCTGGGACTACAAAATACATATTTGTTAATTTATTTTGGAATCAATGGAATAGAAATGGTTTTAGTGAGCATTTAGTTCAAACCAGATACCAAAGGAATCCCCGTGACAACAAAAGGACAAGCAATTATATAGCTTCCTGAAGACCTTAGAAGTCTTTAACCAGAGGCTAGCTAATCACTTGTCAGAAATGTTATTATGGGGATTCTGGTTAGAATAGATGGTTACTGAGGTCCCATCCCATTTTTTCTTCTACCTCTTATATTTGATTTTTAAAATCATTTTTTGAGCTCCTCCATGAATTCTTTTTGGGCCTGGGACCAATTCACTTTTTTCTTTGAGGCTTTGTGTGTAGCCATTTTGACCTTGTACTGGACTGAGTTCCCTCTTATCCCGGGGAAACAGACCTTTCCTGCCAGTCTTGTAAATTCTCCAGGGCTAGAATATTGCTTTACCTCATCCTTTTGTTAATTTTGCTGCTCCAGAATTCATTTTGAGGCATCATTTTGAAGTTGTTTGGAAGGAAATTTGGATGAGTTAGGTGAGTCTCTCCCTTTTCCCCACCATCTTGGCTGCACCTCCCTTGAGGTCCCTTCCAAAGCTTAAATTCTGGGTTTCTATGCTTTTGGTCCTCAGATTAATGATATGTAAGCCCATTGGAAGCCCAGTAGTCAAAACCATTCCAGCTTGGTAGGACCTTCCACAGCTTTGACCACACTGCTATAGACTTGAAAATTCATCATCAGTGCCATACAGTGATGATGCATCAAAGCCTACATTAATTGAGAGGTAGAAATAAGAGTATTTGTAAGCAGATATTTAGAATACTAATTGCCATATGATGAGTACATTCAAAAATTCCAAACAAAGTGTGAGAAATTTGAAGAGGGAGAGAAATTGCTTCTAATTGGGGCATTTAGGAAAGGAGGTGGTACTAAGCTAATCCCTTCATGGAGGAGATGGTACCAGAATAGGTGCTTAGAGAGGGAAATTATTTGAATATTTGGAGTTCATAGGATTGTACATATAGAACTGGAAGGGGTCCTAGAACACAAATGAGACCACATGTGCAATGCTTTGCAAGCCTTAAAATGTTACATAAATGTTATTTATCATCAGTAAAATCTTTTACATACATATGTATATATTGTTGTTGTTCAATGGTTTTTCAGTTGTGTTTGAATCTTTATGACCCCATTTGGGGTTTTCTTGGCAACGATATTGGAGTGGTTTGCCCTGTCCTTCTTCGGCTCATTTTATAGGTGAGGAAGCTAAGGCAAACAGGATTAAATGACTTGCCCAGGGTCACAGAGCTAGTAAATATCTGAGGCCAGATTTGAACTCAGGAAGATGAATCCATCTTATTCCAGGCTGGCTCTCTATCCACTGTGCCACCTAGTTGCCCTTATGTGTATGCGTCTGCATGTGTGTATACACATGTACATATATGTACGTGTGTATATGTATATATGTATGTATATGTACATGTGTGTATATGTATATGCAGCTAGGTGGCACAGTGGATAGGGTACCCACCTGGAACCAGGAAGACCTGAGTTTCAATCTGGCCTCAGACACTTACTAGTTCTTTGACCCTGGGCAAGTCACTTCACCCTGTTTGCCTCAGTTTCCTCATCTGTAAAATGAGCTGGATAAGGAAATGGCAAACCACTACAATTTATCTGCCAAGAAAACCCAAAATGGGGTCATGAAGAGTCACAGAAATGACTCAGCAGCCCTATGTGTGTATGTGTGTGTGTGTGTGTATGTGTGTGTATACACACATATTTTAAATACATCCACTACTAATGTCAAGGTGACTTAAATCTGATTTTTTAAAAAGGTACCTATAGAATAATAGAACTTCTTTGAATAAATTCCAGAAAGGAACAAGCTTCAGAAGAGTGAACTCCTTTTATTTCTTCCAGACCTACCTTTTCATTTCAGACTAATAGACCATGAGTAAAGGACTCATGGTCATCATTATTTTCCTCACCAACCATAGTCTTGCATGGGACCAGTGGGAGAGAACTGTGGAAATATTCTCCTGGGGATGGTAGCTCCCCTTGTGGAATTGAAGGCCCAAAATCTTCTGCAGGAAGGAGGTAAGAATAAGGGTGTGAGAATCTAAAAGGACTCCTTCCCTTCTTCCTCCCAGCCTCATGTCTAGTGATCTTAAATGGACTTGTGGTTATGGTGATCATATTTTATAAATAAAAAATTGGGACAGGGGTCTGACAGTAGGTCCCCCACCTATTAATTATTAATTCATGAATAGGATAGGATATTTTAAATTGGAACTTTCCCCAGAAAATCATTTCTATACCTATGGGAAACTTCATATTGGATAATATTAACAATATTAATTAATAGCGTTAAATAAAGATACTGTGAGGAGGTATTGAGTTTCCAGGCACTGACAACCATGGTTCATGTCTTGTTATTCCCCTGCCCCTCCCACAGTGAAACAACAAACAGATAACCTCCAGGTTATTACTTCTACTGGTACTCCTACAGGTTATTACAGATCACTTCCTTTTCCTTAGGGCGATTTCACAGATGCTCCCTGGTGTCAGTCACTGAGTCTGGGAGGGGAAAATACTTAATTAGTGCTTTAGAGGCAGGTTGGCATGATGGATATAGATTGTACCTTAAAGCCAGAAGACCTAGGTTCAAGCCCAGTCTCTGAATATATTGGCAGTGTGATCCTGGGCTAGTCACTTAACTTTTCATTGCTCTAGAAAGCTCTCTAAGATTGTAAGTTGCAGAGAAGGTGACAATCTGCTTTCAGAAAAAGGTATTTCCTCATCTTTCCTTTACTAATAAAACCAAGGGTTCAATCCCTGTTCTCTTATTCTTGGGACATCATACAATTGTAAAGTAAAATGTCATTTGAGATCTGAGAACAAAGGTCTTTCTTTACCAGCTTTTTGATGATCAAATGATATAATGCATTTAAAGTACTTGACAAATCCCAAAGTGCTATATAAATATCATTTATTACTAGGAGGACTTATCCTGTGATACAGGGGGAAATGTGGTGGGAGTTTGCATCGGTGCTTAAGAAGAGAGGAAAAGGTTTGTAATAGTCACTGCAGGACACGCTTCTTTTGAAGTGTCCCTTCTGATGCATTCTTCTGACAGAAGATGTGGTGTAAATCATATTAAAAAGCAACAAGAATATTATTTGATATAGAAGATAGCTCTCTGGGAGGGGGAAGGGAGAAGAGAGAGTACTGGAGGAAATTTTGTTGATATTAATAAAACAACATCTATAAACATTTATTTAAAAAATAAAGGAAAAAAATAGTGAAATGTGTTTCAGCGAAATGCTTCCAAACAGTAAATACTCATTTATTTCGAAACCATGAAAGCCCTCTTGTTTTGAAATGACAACATTCAATCCTGGGTGTCACGTACTTTTTTCCCTTCTTTTCCACATTCTCATTCCAACTGTGTTTGCCGCTCAGATTGGAAAGAGCGCTAGACATGGAATCAGGAAACCTGGCCCAGTCTCGGTCAGTCAGCAGCTGGTTGACCCTTGGACAAGTACTTCAGCCTTGATGGCTCCCAGTTTCTTCATATGTAAACTGAACTGGGTCTAACCCGGATTTCCAGGGTCCCTTTGTGCTTTGATACTCCCTGGTCCATATTCAAGTTTTATCACTTCCTTTCCTTAGGGCAATTTCACTGAATCTCCTAGGTGTCTGTCACTGAGTCAGGGAGAGGAAAAATACCAATCCATCAAATGCTAGTACTTGTTACCAGCTGTTGAAAAGTTTAATGGTAGAAAGATAGAGGAAGCTGAAACAAAGGATGACTAATTGTGTTTGGGGATTTTCCATGCACTTAATTTCCCTATACACCCTTTTTTTTTGTCACTCACTTGAATAACTGGAAAGTTGATGGTACCAAGCTTATAGAGTATGCTTCAGTGATTGCATTTGGCTTACATTTTTAACAAATGGTCATCCCAAGAATAGAACATTGCTAGCTGATTTTGAATTTCTTGTACCCAAGGTATCTCTTTGAATTCAGATTCTGTAATCTAAATGATTCTGTTGGATATAAAATATTTGGGACAGAAAGGAACCGTGATACGGAAGAAAGAGCACCGCATTTGTAATCAGACGTATTCAAACTCTGTTTCACCCACTTGGGTGAATCACAACCTCCTGGCTGTTGGTTTTCCCAGTTATAAATTAAGGGGTTTAGATTAGATCACCTCCATGGCCCCTTCTAGTTCTAAAATCTATAGCCCTCTAGCAATTTTTTTCTTATATATCTATGTAAAATTATTTAGCACTGTTAAAGTTGGCTATTGACATCTGTTATTTACCGACATACTGTTCTGTAATACTTTACAACCAAGGGTATACATAAGGAAAACACCAAGATTGTGGTCCTGAGTGACTGGGAATATGGCGATACTTTCAACTATAATAATAACACGCAAAATTTAGGGCAAGTCCTTTGTTTTGCAGAATAATCACTAGGAAGAAGCCCTTAGGCATTTCAGTTCAGCAAATAGTTCCCAAGGATCAGTGCATGAACCACAGTCCTTAGCCCAGGGCCATGTACTTTGAGTGCTCCTGACTTGTCAAATGGAAAATTTCAAGTGATAACCTGCCTAACTTCTAAAAAATAAAACTCCAAATGCACAAACTAGAAGACAAAAAAAGAATGAATGTTACTGATGAATTGTGGGTCATTGAAATGAAGAGCCTAATTTTATTGTAAGGTCAATATCCAAGAGGTTCAGAGGAGTCAGAGGATCTGGGTTCACAAGTTTGCTTTTGATACTACCTAGGTGGTTAAATGGATAGAGTGCTGGACTTAGAGTTGGGAAACCTGAAATCCTGCCTCAAATCCAACTATATACCAAGATATGACCCTAGGTAAATCACTTAACTTTTTACAGCCTCAATTTCCTCATCTGTAAAATGGGGGCAGCTAAGTGGCACAGTGGACAGAGCACTGGACTTGGAATCAGGAAAATCTGAGTTCAAATCCAGACTTAGACACCTGCTAGTTATGTGACCTGGGTGAGTCACTTAACCCTGTTTGTCTCAGTTTCCTCATCTGTAAAATGAGCTGGAGAAGAAAATGACAAGATGCTCCAATATCTCTGCTAGGAGAACCCCAAATGGGGTCATGAAGGGTCAGACATGGCTGAACAACACAGGACACTGAGGCTGCCCTTGGTACTCTAGTTATTGTACATTTCTTTTATCTTCAGGAAAAAACACACCAAGGCAATGTGGCATAATGGATAGGAAGCCAATTTCAAAACCAGGAAGACCTAGGTTCACCTCTGATCTCTGACTCTGCTGATAGACTAAGGAAGTCCCTCAATCTCTCAGTGCTGGGCAACTTTCTAAGGCTATAATGTACGGAGAAGGTGCCTATTTGCATTGGTAGAGGGACTTTCTTCATCTGGGAATTTCTTATGTCAGTGGAATCAGAGGTCTAGTGCTTATTCCTTCCTAATCTGCAGAAACAAAGAGCTTAGAGCAGGTAACATCTGAGGTCCTTTCCAACTTGGAGTCTTTAATTCTTAGATCTTTATAATCTGCGTGACCTTGGGCAAGTCCTTTAACCTCAGTGTCTTCATCTATAGAAATAGAAGAGAAAGGGTGGATATTGGACACCTAAGGAACCTTCAGCAATAAAAGTTCTTTCTTCCTGTAGCTGTGGTTCAGGCAGGTACTAATTTTTCTTCTCTGGTTATCATAAGAAGCTAATGAATTTTTGAATGTTATCGTCTTTGCATCTGTCAGGCCAAAGAGCAAAGGAAGCTGTGGCATACTTCTCTGAGAAAGTTATCTCCTGGAGGCTTTTCAGAATGGCCCTCCATACATGAAATTGTATTCATTGATCTACATTGGGGGATAGGAGACTACTCTCAAAATCCAAGCTCTTGCCTTTGAAGATTTTCCAGTGATTCAAATTTTTAAGGCCAAAATATTTTTTATTATTTAAAATTCATTGACACAAAGTTTCTTTGATCAACTAACTGTAGTCCTTTCTTTTTATCTAGTCTGGTAATCTAGAAGTTATAATAAAGTTGGATGAATGCCTTTAAACTCTGAAGCCATGGGTGACTACTGAGCTGCCTTTTAGGCTAAATTTAGCCAATTTCAAAAGTAGTAGTATTTGTTTTTTAAAGCAACAAACCAAAGGAATCATACTGTCTGATTTATTCCTTTTGTGGTAAACATGCTTTTTATTGACTCTCCCCCCCACAATGTATCATAAGATTGTTTTATTTTTTACAATTTTATTGATGCCTTTTCCTATTATACCTGCCTCTCTTGCTTTCTTTACCCCCTTAAACTCTTGCTTATAACAAATTAAAACAAGCCAAACAGATCCACAAAATGGAGTACATTCCATTCTCTCCCTGTAGTTCCTCACCTCTCTACAGACATAAAAGGAGTAGGTTTTATCATCTGTCTCCTGGGATAGGTATTGCCAAAGTGGATCTGAGTTTAGCTCCTTCTGAGTGTGGTTTTCATTTATGTTATTATAAAACAGTGGTATATTTCAGTTTACTTTATTACATGTTCATTAATTCATAAAAGTCTTACGATGATTCTCTGAATTCCTGATATTTGTCACTTCTACTAGGGAAATAAGTAACACCATCCTCCCAGTCCCTCAGGCTCACAACCAAGGAGTCATCCTGCACTCCTCCCTATCTTTCATGCCCCATATCCAAGCTGTAGCCAAGGTCTGCCCATTTTACCCTTGCAGTATTTCTTGAGTACACCCCCTTCTCTTCTCTGACCCTGCCCCAGCTCCAGTGAAGGTTCTCATTATCTCATGTCTGGACTATTGCAATAGTCTGCTGATCGGTCTGCTCACCTCAAGTCTTTACCTACTCCAATCCATTCTCTATTCAGCCACTAACATGATTTTCCTAAAATGCAGGTCTGACCATGTCAGTTTCCTACTCAATAAATTTCAGTGACTCCCTATTACCTCTAGGATCTATTACAAAATGTTCAGTTTGGCATTCAAAGCCCTTCATAACCTAGCCCCTCCCACCTCTCTAGTCTTCTTTCATCTTGTTCCTTGACATGTACTCTTTGCTCCAGTGACACTGGCCTCCTGACTGCTCACACCAACTTTCCGCTCTGGACATTTCTCCTGACTGTCCTCTATGCCTGGAATGCTCTCTTCCATTCTAACTACTGACCTCCTTGGCTTCCTTTAAGTCCTAATTAAAATGTCACCTTCTCCAGGAAGCTTTCCCCAACTCCTCTTAATTCTATCACTTTCTCTTTAAATTATTTTCTATTTATCTTGAATATAGCTTGCTTTGTATATATTTGTTTCCATGTTGTCTCCTCCATTAGATTGTAAGGTCCTTGAAGTCAGGGATTGTCTTTTGCCTCTTTTTATATCTCTGGTGGTTAGCACAGTGCCTAACATATGGTAGGTGCTTAATAAATATTTATTTAATGAAATGGCATTCCATTAAATTCACATACTACAGGTTGTTCAGCCATGCCCCTATCATTGGGAGCTCATTTTTTCCCCTAATTGTTTAACACAGCAAAAAAAAAAAAAAAAGCCATTATGAATATTTTGATGTGTATGGGACTCTTCTTTGTTGTGTTCGCTGATTTCTAACGTATAAATGGTCATACAAAAAATTGAACAGTTGCCCTCTAAAGCCCATTAGAGCTGGCTTCAGCACACTCCTGGTTGGGGGTATCTTCTCATGCCTCTTCTCTGGGCCATCTCTGTTCATTGTAATTTTGCAACATTCACTTTTGACTGCTTTTTGGCAGTTCTGTTTTCCATTTACATCGTAGCAGTCATCGTGAACTCTGTTTTCTTGGCTCTGCTTCCTTCACTTTGCATCAGTTCATATAAGTTTTTCCATGCTTCTCTGTATTTTTCATATTTCTTGTTCCTTTTCTTTAAAAAAAATCTATATTTAGTTAGTTTCCGTTTTCAGCATTCACTTTTGTAAGATACTGAATTTTAAATTTTCTCCCCCTCCTCCCTCTTCCCCCTCTCCAAAACAGCGTGCAATCTGATATAGGCTATACATGTACAATCATATTAAACATATTTCCACATTAGTCATGTTGTAAAGAAGAATTAGAACCAAAGGGGAAAACTGTGAGAAAAGAGAGAGAAAAGAGTATGCTTTGATCTATTTTCAGACTCCATAGTTCTTTCTCTAGATGTGGATAGTCTTTTCTATTATGAGTCTCTTAGAATTGTCTTAGACTGTTGCGTTGCTGAGAAGAGCTAAGTGTATCAAAAGTTGGTCATCAAACAATGTTGCTACTACTGTGTACCATGTTTTCCTGGTTCTGCTCATTTCACCCAGCATCAGTTCATGCAAGTCTTCTTTTCACCAAAAACCCTGAGGGTCTTTGCCTCCCAGTTTGATTTTTTTTCTGTTTTTTAAATTAAAGGAGTCATCACTAGACTCAGTTCTTTAAGAGGTCTATTCACTGCATGGGTGTTAGCTCCCTCAAAATGAGAAACTAAACAGACCTTAGCCTAAAAGGGTCTCCACCCAGATGGCTCAGGAGGGGAAAGGGAGGCTGGTGACCTTGCACAGCCCTCCCTCACTGAAATCAAAGTCAACTGCAAATTATGTCATCCTCTCCCTGAGGTCATGGTCCTCTTTGGAAATGAAGGACAAACACAACATCTTGTAATGTGTGTATTATTGATGTTGGTGGTGAGTTGTTCAGTCATGTCTGACTCTTTGTAACCCCATGTAGGGTTTTCTTGGCAAAGATAAAGGAGGGGTTTGCCATTTCCTCCTTCACTGGGTTAAGCAAATAGGTTAAGTGACTTGCCCAGTATCACAAGGCTCCTGAATGTCTGAGGCTAGGTTTGAACTTAGGTCTTCCTGCTTCCTTGCCCAGTGCTCTATCTACCAAGCCTTCTGGCTGCCTCTAATATGTATAATGTACTGGTAAGTATATATGTTGTATCACCTACCAGATTAGAAGAAGTTCATTTGAAAGCAGGGATTATATCTAATCTGAATTTAGAATACCCACCAACTTCTGGCACAAAATTCTGTACATAGAGGTTCTTAATAAAGATTTCTGGAAAAATTAAAATTATATCAAATTATATCATGATTATAATTAAATTATATTAAAATTATTCAGCAGAAGTTTTGTCTCTGAATGGATTGAGAGTCTTCTGTTCTTTATGTTCTGTAGTTAAGGGCAATGACATTAATATTTCTTGGATGACTGAGTTACTTATAGTGCCTAAGGGTCGTGATTCTGAACAGAGTACTATAGCTGTGGATATTAAAGGTGTTGGAATTGAGCTGAACCTATATTAAACCTAGAACATGCTTTTGAGCGACATTTTGGTCAGAAGTTCCTGATATTAGTTCATATAAGGAAAGCATGACATAACCTGTTGAAAACTGTGTTATTGAAATTTGTTTTATGCTATTTAGCCCTTCACTGTCCCCTGAAGCAGGATACTTATTAATAGATAGGGTATTTTTTAAAAGTGTTAAAAATTGTGAAGATTTTATTAATTCTTTTCATTAGTTTATAGCTTTTAGGCAAGTAGGTGGTAGTATAGCACAGAGTGCTGGACCTGGAGTCAACAGGATCTGAGTTCAAGTCCAGACTAAGATAATAACTATATGACCCTAGGCAAGTCATTTAACCTCTATTTGCCTTAACTTCCTCAACTGGAAAGTGGGGGTAATAATAGTACCTCCTTCCTAAGGTAATTGAGAGGATCAAATGAGAAATTGGTAAAAAATGTTTATTTAGCACAGCGTCTGGCACATCGGGGGCACTCTATAAATGCTTATTCTCTCCCTCCGTCCCCTTGTAGCCACTCATAGTTAGTGTATTATTTTTTTTTTATCTCTGGAATTTAAAATGGTGTAAGCAGAATTCTGATACCGACAGACATCAAACACTAAGTTACTAGAACCTCAGTTCCAAGGACTCTGTATTGGAAGAAACCTCAGACACCATTGGGTATGGTCTGGTTCATACCTGAATGGCTGTTCCCTCTACCACATCCCTGGCCTGATTATCAGCAGTTTATACATACTTATCTTGGCCTTTTTTTACTTCCTCTTACAATTATTCTACAAGTATTATCTTTCCTACTAGATTGTAAACTACTGACTGGCCAAAGTCCATATATTTTTGCATTTCATTCGTCCTCCCTAGGCCTTAGAGGGAGTTAGGTGCTTGGTTGAAAGGGGAAGTGAGATGAAGACAGAAGCGTGCTTGGAATGTTCGATAGATAAGAACTATGCTTTGCCTACCAAGTTCTTTAGGAAGAGGAGAGCTGCAATGAGCTTCAGAGTAACTGTCAGAAAAACCCTAGACTGGAAAGAGATCTACGTTGGAAAGAGAACAGCGTTCATGTGGCCTGAATTTTTTTTCCTCTATTTTTTCTCTTTCTGTCCTGGAAGAGAAAGGATGAAATTCAGGGAAAGTCAGCTTAATGTTGACACTGAGCCGGGACAATGAGGAGTAACTCAAGTCAGAAGGGACAAAGGCCAAGGGAAGCAGTAATGAAGCTGGGATTCACTGCCTCGCAGGGGCTCACAACTGAAGCACTCCAGTTCCCTAGAAAACGCCATCTCCATACGAGTAAAGACGTTTCCACTTGTGGCCTTACAAGCAATCCCGCTGATCCCACCCGTTAGATCAAGGGGCCAAATCCAGCCTGCTGTCTGCATTTGGAGGGTCTTCAAGCTAAGAATGGTATTTACATTTTAAATGCAATAAAATTTTGCTTCAAATTGTAAAAAGCTTTCTTGGCTCAAAGGCCCTACAAAAGCAAGCTGCTGCTTATAGTCTGCCCACCTCTGTGCCAGAGCAACAGGTCACAAAGTTTTGTCCGCAAACCCTCAGGGCTCCCCCAGCCCCTTTCAGTGGGTCCTTGGTCAAAACTATTGTAATAATACATTATTTCCTATTAGAATACACCTCCCTTTTCCGACTTCACATCCGTGTGAGGCTGGATTTTCTTATATACCTCAACCAAAACAAAATCTCACAACAGATCAAATGCAGAAACAGATATGAAAACCCAGTTATCTTCTATTAATCCATATATTTAAGAGATTTACCAAAAAAAAAATAAAATGAGCCATGCTACTCACTAAATCTTTTTTGTTTTGGAAAATACAGTTTTCAAAAATAAAAATGTTATTATTTATGCTAACTTGTAGTGGGTTTATTATTGTTCTTTTACATGATTTAAATATGTTTTAAATGTATCAAATTTAATATCTAATATGGTAAATATCAATAGCTATAATCCAAATTTAAAAAAGCCTTTTAGGGTTTATAATAATTTTCAAGATTATAAAAGGGTCTAGAGACCAAAGAGTTTGAGAACTGCCATTCTAGATGGTTGATAAAGGGACTTAGTTATGATAGGTTTAGTCCCTTGGAGTCACAGAGCTAGTATCTAGAGGTAGAAGGTTCATGTTTTTAAGAAGTGTGCTAAGCTGGCTGAGGGAAGCACCTTCAGTTTTCTTCATTGAGTGGTTCATCCACTGAGGCCCTTCCTCTGTATCAGGGTCATAGGCTTCCTGAGGCCTGAGATTAGCAGAAAGCAAATGAGAGAGAAAGGGAGGAAGAGAGAGAGAGAAGAGAGAAGAGGAGAAAAGAGGAGAGAGGAAAGGAAAGAGGAAGGGAAAGGAGAAAGGAGGGGGAAAGAGAGAAGAGGGAAGAGGAGAGGAGAAGGAAGCAGAAAGGAGAGGAGAGAGGAGGGAAGGGAAGGGACTAATTAATGAGATCTGAGTTTTATCTAGCAGAGTATTCTAAGTCCATACTATCAAAGGACCTCTAATTGATGTTGGCAGCAGAACAGTACCCGTAAAGCAGGAAGTGCATACTTTCAGGTACTTGAGATGCCTAGAATCTTCGAACAAGGCATTGTTCCCAACTTAGACCTGTCACTCTTTTAAAATACAGACTTGAAGGACAGGACCACCAAGGCAGCACTGTCTCTTTAAAGTTCTGCTGCAGTAACGGAGATATTGTCAGAGACAGTTGGCTCTGGCTGCTTGTGCTTCATCATCTGATTCCATGCTTTCAATTTGTCCTCCATGAGAATGTCTTCCAGCTGTTTATCTTCAACTTTGACCTGTCTTCTAAACTTCAGACCCACATTTCCAACTGCCTACTGGATGTGGGATTATAGATCTTAGATTTAAAGCTGGAGAGGAACTTTATAAGTTATGTAGTTTTTCATTTTATTGATGAGAGACTGAAAAGGTTAAATTAATTGACCAAGGTCATACAAAGAGTAAGATCCAGAGTCAACAATTGAACCCAATTCCAAATCCAGTGCATGATCTCTCTGTCTCCTCTTAGACGTTCCATTGGAAATTGAAACTCAACATACCGGATCTATTCTTTTCCAAAGATCTGCTTTTCCCTGACCCCTCTGAATGGATGAAAGATCTAGACTAAAGAATACTCCAATAACAGTTTGTGTTGAGTTATAATTTACTTATACTGAATGCTGTTGTGTGCTAACAAGAACAAAAAAAGCAAAAAAACCTCTTTCCAACCCCTACTTTCTACCTTTTGCTTTGTGGACAATATAGGCATACCTCAGACATATCACAAGTTTGGTTCCAGACCACTGCAATAAAGCAAATATTGCAATTCAAGTGAGTCGTACAAAATGTTTGGTTTCCCAGCACATATAAAAGTTATGTTTATGCTATACTGTAGTCTATTATGTGTGCAATAGTATTATGTTTAAAAATTTTTTTATATATCTTAATTAAAAAATTCTTTATTGCTAAAAAATGCTAACCATTATCTGAGCCTTCAATGAGCTATAATGTTTGGTCTTGCCTCAGTGTTGATGGCTGCTGACTGATTAAGATAGTCGTTGCTGAAGGTTGGGGTGGCTGTCCAATTTCTTAAAATAAGACAACAATGAAATTTCCTGATTGACTAACTCTTCCTTTCACTTAAACACTTAGAGGCTATTTTAGGGTTACTAATTGGGCTGATTTCAATATTGTATCTCAGGGAATAGGGAGGCTGGAAGATAGGGAGAGAGATGGGAATAGCTGGTCAATGGAGCAGTCTAAACACACACAACATTTATTCATTAAATTCATTGTCTTACATAGGTGTGGTTTGTGGCTCCCCAAAACAATTGTAATAGTAGCATCTAAGATAACTGATCATAGATCACTATAACAGATATAATAATAATGAAAAAGTTTGGAATATTGTGATAATTACCAAAATATGATACAGAAATATGGTTTGAGCACATGCTGTTGGAAAAATGGTGCCAACAGACTTGCTTTACGCAGGGTTGCGACAAACCTTCAATTTGTAAAAAAAATGCAATATCTATGAAGTATGATAAAGCAAAGCACAGTAAAATGAGTAAATTTTGAATCAGTAAAATTGAATTAGTTCTCCCATGGCTATTGGGAAGAGCGTGACTTCATTCACCATCCCTGTTACTCCTAGGACCATCTACCCTAGATGATATTCACCTACATGTATTCTTTCTCCCATTGGAGTGGAAGTTCCATGAGGGCAGGGACTATATTTCTAGCACTTTAGGCCAGTGCCTGTCATTTGGTAGGGGTTTTAAAAATTGCTTATTCATTCGTTCATTTGGTACTAGTTAAGAAATAGAGAGGCTGATGATTGGAATAGAACTAGATACACCATATACAGAAGAAAGAAGCACTGTAGCTTACTGTTTGATAAATCCTCAGTACGGGTAAGAACTCATCATCTGACACAAACTGTTTGAAAAATGGGAGCACTATCTGGTCAAAATTAGGTATAGATCAACCTCTCACAGTGTTTACCAAGGTAAGCTCCAAATGGGCACGTGACTTAGGTAATAATGATAATGAAAGAAGGAAAGAAGCTCCATTGGATGAGGAAGATGAGATGATAAGAAATGTACCTACAAGTCATATATAGTGTAAGCAGAAGGGAGCTCAGAGGGAGGACATGTGCAGATTGGGAAAAGCTTCTTGCAGATGATGCGATTTCAACTGAGTCTTGAAAGAGGCTAAAAAAAGTGATGGGAAATGTTCAGTAGGAAGTTTATGATGCAAGACTGGAATTCAAGAGAAATTAGAACTGAATATATAGATCTGAAAATCATTTGCATATAAATAATAATTGAATTCATGGCAATTGATAAGACCACTGAGAGTCTGGAGAAGAAGAGTCCAAAGCTGGGTCATGGAGTATACCCACATATAGAGATGGAGCAGAGCTGATGATAACCCAGCAAAGGAGAATGGGAAGGAGTTGTCAAGACAAGTAGGAGGAGAACTGGAAGAGACTTGTACAAAAGTCCCTGAGGGTGGTGGGGTGGGGTGGGTAGTATCTAGGCAAAGGGAGTGGTCAACATGTTGGATGTGGAAAAAAAAGGTCATTAAATTTGGCAATTAAAAGATCACTGAGTAAGATAAGAAGGGCAAATGCCAGATTATAACAGCTGAGAAGTGAGTGAAGAGATAAAAGTGAAGGCAAAGTGTGTAAACTACTTTTTTTTCTTTTTTTTTAAAGGAGGTTGGCTATGAAAGTGAGGAAAGATGGAGAATGATAGTTTGAGGGCATGACAGAATTGAGTTGCTATTGGTATGGAGGTCAGACCAGTTTTTAAGTCTATTAGTACTTGCCAATTAGCCACCAAACTTGGTTTAGTTCATACACCTACTTCACAGGATTGTTGTGAGGAAAATTCTCTGCAAGCCTTCAAAGACCATATAAATGTAAGTTATTATTAAACTGAGTAATTTGGATTGTATGATCTTCAGAGTCCTCTCTAGCTCAAAAACTATGTAATTTCTAGGAGTACATGAGACACCTACCCTTGGGAGGGAGAAGATAGTGTTAGCTAAATAAAATAGTCCCCATGACTCTGCCCAGCTTATCTCAGTCATCCAGGCTTATGATACTAGAATCAAATTGACTCTTCTGTCTCCTTCACTCTACATATGCAGGCTGGTCCTTAGTCCATTGTTTCTAGCTCCGAAATATAACTGCCCTAGTCAGATTCATATGTCTTCTCATTTAGACTATTATAATAGACTCTTTTTTTCTTAGCATCTTATTTTTCCCCAATGACATGTAAAAACAAATTTGCAACATTCATTTTTTAAAATTGAGTTCCAAATTCTCTGTAATAGCCTCTTTCCTGTTTTTTCCCTCTCTCCAATCCACCATCCACACAGTTGCCCTGAAACTTTCACTGGTTCCCCATTGCCTATGAAACATAAGTTTAACTTGTGATTGTGATATTCAAGATTTTCTACAATCTGGTCTCAACCTATGTATTAGCCTAATCTCAACAGCCTTCCTCTTTACACCTAGATTTTAGCCAGATTGATTAGCTACATCTCCAGTTTCTTGACCTACAGTCTCCATGCCTTTGCCTTTCCTGTCCCCAGTGCCTACAATGACTTTCCTGTCTACATCCAACTATTGAAATCCCTCCCATTCTTTATGGCCCAATTCAGATGCTATCTCCTTCATGAAGCCTTCTCTAGCCATATGACTAAGATCCCTCCCTCCTATTTGTCATAATGTATTGCTTGACTTTTGTTTTGCCCCCTTACTTTGTTTTGTATCAGACTTGTATGTATAATTTGTATCCCTCCTATTAAACTAAAAGCTCTCTGAGGGCAGGGACTATACTATTTTTTTTTTGTCTTTGCATCCCTAGTAGAGATAGCTACCAGAGAATAGATTCTATTAAATATTTGTTGACTTATGAATTAGGAAAGGGAGATATTTCAGTGGCATTCATTAGAATAATAGGCTGTTGGAGGAATACTCAACCACATTTTAAGAGACTTGAAGATAGAGATTCTTAACCTGGGTTCTGTGAACTGACTCTTAAAACTATTTTGGTAACTATATTTCAATATGATTGCTTTTCTTTATAATCCTATATATTTTAATTTATGCATTTAAATTGTGAAGCTTCACCAGATTGCCAAAGGGTCCATGATACAAAGGCCTATAATTTGTCTTTTCTCCAGGCCCCAAGACCAGCTTCCTCCATCCCCACTGTCTTTAGTTATGCTATGGCCACCAACCTTACCTTTGGCCCATTGTCTTGGAATAGCACCCTCAAGGCCTTCTGGCTACCATCCTAGGCTTCTCCTACTAGACAAAGATTCCCAAACTTATTTGGCCTATCACCTCGTTTAAAAAAAAATTACTCAGTACCCCCCTTCCCCCCCAGAAATCTACTTAAAAACCCTTTAATGTTTTTTTTTTCAATTTGTATCACTTAAAAAAATATAAAATATTTTTAAATGACACATCTTAAATTTAATAATTTATTGTAAATTTGTGGGTTTTTTCCCGCACTGAAATTTTGATGATGCACTATTGCATCATGTAACTGTATAGAATCATATTATAAACAAGTCATTACATGCACATATTCCTTCCTGACAATGTGCTACAGGCTCTCCTGCCGACACTTGCTTGTTAAGACCTATTGGCGGACTTGACCACTGATTGATTATAACTTGTTTTTTGTGTGTTTATTTGGAAAATAATGTCATCACTGTGACTTTAATTCTGTTGTACAATAGATGAAACGTACAAATAGCTTTTCAAAATTTTCTTCTCTTATGCTACCAGTACCCCCTTTCTTTTATTCAGTGCCCTCCAATTACACCGGAGGCTACTACCAACCCCTGGATCACTCCAGCGCCCCCTAGGTGGAAGTATCACCCACTTTGGGAACATCTAAGACCTATCTTAAGAGACACTCTATCCCCAAATTCAGGGGGATATGGTATATGCCTTGTATGCCTCTGGACTCCATCACCCATCTTCCTCCTTAGTGCCTTCCCCACTTAGCCATTCTATGGCTGTCTCTGGGTCCTTCAACAGCCTCCTCCCTAGAACAAATCTGAAAAAACCCATTAGAGTATAAGCTTCTTAAGAGCAGGGACTGTCTTTTGTCTCCTTTTGTATCCCTAGTACTTAGCACAGTGCCTGGCTCATAGTAGGTACTTAATAAAGGTTTATTGATTGAAAATAATCTTAACCATCAAAAATTATTTATTCACATAATGACAATTTCCTGTCAGGATTGTCTGGTAGAAAGACAGATAGGGAAAGAGACTGCTTTATGTAGAAGTAGTATTCTTATGTTTCTGTTACCACCCCATCTCTACCCAGCATTTAGTGGGGGGGTTTTCTTGATCCTTTAAAGAAGCTTCAGGTCTTGTGTCCTTCTCAGGAATCACATAAGAGTTCCAGATGAATACTTGTGATTGCTGCCAGTCCTGGGCTTTCTTTCCAGACTTGGGGTTTCTTCTCCAGCCTGTAACACTTTTTATGGTTGTAACCAAGCTGACCATACCTTTAGCATGGCCCCAGAAGGAAGATAGCAGATGGGGGCCTTAGGAGGGTAAGATAGGTAGGAAAGATCCAGAAACACTTAGATGGGCAGTTTCTGTGAAAGCTGTTTTCTAGATCCACTTGGAATAGGAGCCCCCATTTGTAAAGATTACTGTCTGTGCAGGTATGGTGCAGCCTGTTTGCCAGCTCATCGTTCTGGTCTGGACCCAGATGTTCCTAAGTTTGCATATGAGGGGATTTCTCTCATTACCCTGCAAAATAAAAAAAATGTTAAGCTGGGCAGGGATGGAGAAAGATGGGGAGAGGAGGAATGAATTGATTCCAAAGGATAGAGTTTGTGTTCAGAGGGGCAGGGTGTCAGGATGTCTGAATCTTCCTGGGTACAATTTTTAAAATGGTTTAGGGTCAAATGGAAATGCCGGGGCCTACACTAAACCGTGAGTGAATACAGCAATTCTTAGGCCAAAAAAAAGAAGCGTAGGGGTTTGTTTTTTACTGTGCAGAAAGCTTTCATGTCAGTAGCAAATGTAGCACAGAAAATATCTGGGAAATAGATATCACTAGATGGTCGATGGTATCGACAACAGGTGGTCTTGTCAAAGAAAGGTGTCTCTACCTCCTGTAGGGTGAAAGGGGTATTGAGAGTTGCAGAGGTGAGACAGAAGAGTTGAGTTAGAACAGGTGAGAGGGATCATGCCTGCCACAGCAGCAGATAAAAGACAGACTTGGATCTAGGGCTATGTTACAGTAAGAGGAGAAACCACTGGATTTATTTCCAGTCCTCTGTGCTAGCAAAGGTCTACGTTGTTCAGAAAAGCCCAAACATGGGATTACCGCAAGTTAATTCCTGTTTGGCTTTGAAATGTTGTGCTTACAACATCTAAATATGAAGTACTAAGGAAACATATTTCTGATTACATGAAGTTCTCCTGTAAAGACCTGCTTCCGATGGTGCTGGAAAACTGTTTCGCTTCCCTTTCTGTTTCCATGGTTAGACTCCTCCCCAGTTCATGCTGAGGATGCCCTTCTCACAGTAAGGTGCAGCACCAGACTGCACAGAGCAAAGAGCAACTTGCTGTCTTTCATGTGCATCATTTCCTTTGGGAGCTCCGTTTGACCTCTAAGGATTTTCTTTTCTAAATAAATAATAATAGTGATAATAGCTAGCCTTCATATAGTGCTTTAAGATTTGCAAAGTACTTTCATACATGACACATTTGATTTTCACAAGTAACCCTGTGATTGTTCTGTCTGTTTTCTTTTGCAACATGGCTAATAAGGAAATATGGTTTGCATGATTACGCATGTATTAGCAATAGCAAGCTGCTTGCCTTCTCAAGGAAGGGAGGGAGGGAGAGAATTTGGAACTCAAAATGTTAAAAATTGTTTTTACATGTAATTGAGAAAAAAACCCACCAAATAAACCTATGAGTAGGAGTTATTATTATTTCCGTTTTTACGGAATTTTTTACAGAAATGTTTTACGTTGTAAAATGTAAATGTAGCGATTTAGTGACTTTTGTCACTAAATGTGATCACACAGCTGGTAAATTTCAGAGGCAGAATCTGAACTCAGGTCTTCCTGATTCCAAGGGCTGCATTCTATTGTAGGATTGCAGAGTAGGAACAAGGGTGAACGACATCCAAAAAAGGGGGAAAAGAGGACTGAATAAGTGAAAATAAAATCAAGTTAACGAGAAACTAGAAATTGGATTAGCTGCAGATGAATGGCAAATCTAGACTTCATGTCTTCCTCTGTAGAAGGAAGGGGATGGGGCTTAGTATAGTTAGAATAAGGAGTCCCCTGAAGCACTCACATGTATTAGAATGACTACTCTTTGAAATTATGATTATGTAACGTGTAGTCGTTGGTTCTAGCCCACTGGAAATACACGGTACTAATTTTTAAATGTGACAATAATATTAATAATAATAATAATAATAAAAAGCTAATAAGCATATGATAGGCATAATGTGTGTGTGCGTGCATGCATGTATGTGTATATACACATATACATATAAGCATACATGTCCATGCTCATGTGTACATATACATAGCTATCCTTTACAGATATTCTCTTATCTGATTCTCACAACAATCCTGGGAGGTAGGTTCACTCGAAGCAGACAGAAGTTAAGTGACTTGCCCATAGTCACCCAGCTAGTAAGTACCCAAGGTTGGATTTAAACTCAGGTCTTCCTGGCTCCAGGCCCTGCATTCTGTTCATTGTACCACCTGACTGCCTCTGCATTGTCCTGTATTCCTCACTTTACCTCACCCCACCCACCCAATCTGTTACTAAATCTTGTAGATTCAGCAGCTGTGACTTTTGTCTCCTCTTCTATCATGCGGCCACTGTTCTGGTCAGCTTTCCTCACCTCACCTGGACTATCACAGTAGCCTCCTGAGCGGCCTCCGTGTCTCCAGTTTCTCCCCTCTCCAGTCTATCCCGCTCATGACTTCCAAATTAATCTTCCAAAGCACATGATTGTGTCCCGTTCCTCCTTACAAAGCATGGTCTCCCATGCACTCCAAGGTCCAAACAAACTGACTTTTTTGTAATTCGTTCCTTGTGACATCTCTCCTATTTCCCACTTCTGGGCCTTGGCATAGGCTGACCCCTATGCCTGGAATGTACTACCCTCTTCCTTCCAACTCTTGGAATCCCTGCTTTTCATCAAGGCCTGGCTCAAGCATGGTTCTCTGCATGAGGCCTTTTCTGATTTCCTTCCAATAGCTGCTGCCTCCCCATCTCCCGCTTCCTTGTAGTTGTTTTGTGTGTGTGTTTTTTATCTTGCATATATACCTTTATCGTATCTATATTTTTGTGTACGTATATATATCTCGATGTTTCTGTTGTCTATCTATCCATCGATCTCCTATCTATCTATCTAATCTGTGTCCATGTTGTTTTCCTCTCAATAGAATGTAAATTTTTGTGGGCAGGGACATTTTCCTTTTTGTGTTTGTATCTCTGGCAGCTGGCATAGTGCCTGGTATATACATAGTCACTTAATAAATGCTTATACCAAGACTGTAAAATTGGGGTAACTCTGTTTGCGCTGCCCACCTCCCAGGAATGTTGGGAGGAATCCTACATGAAATTATGCTTCATCCACAGACTAGAAACGATGGGCCGAGTGGAGATAGTCTTCCCTTGGTTCCCCATCCCACAGAGCCAGCAGACTAGAAGCCTACCTTCCTCCCTTCCTCTCTCCATTCCACCCCAGTTCTAATTCTAGAACCTGACTCTCCTGGGCCACTTTCAGTTCTCCCATCCCTCAATTTTATTGTCTTTCCACATAGGACCAGCCTTACCTGACGGTAGATTATTCTTGACCCCTCAGGAAGTTAGGAAAGGGAAAAATGAGACACAGACTGGTTCTCATTACAGTAGCATTGAGGTTCTTTGACGTTGCTGTGTAAGGAAGGGCTTGGAGACAGTGAATTTTCCTGCTAACGGGAAGCTTATTGATTCAAAGGTCCCCATTTTTCCTCTATCCACTTTGACAAAATCATAGTTAAATTCTGCGTACATGCCTGAGCCTACACTGAGTTAAAGCTCAGGAGATGTTCAGGAACTTCTGAGGTATATAGGGGTTGACAACTCATGTCCTCTGTGTTCTCATGCCTGCTTTTAATGGTTTTTCTGTCTCCTTCCTCCTTTTCTCCTTCCCCAGCTTACAGTTTTCACCTCTTGCTGCTTTCAGAGTGCCTTTCAGAATTCAATCCTGTTTCCTCCCCTTTCATTTTGTTATAGACTGGGAAAGCAGATAACTTACCCTGTTAGAAGGAGGTATAAGTGACCCTGCCATAGTCATGAAACCTTGCAAACAAAATTAAGAACGATATTTCCATGATAAAGTCAATGTACTCATCCACGGAGTCAGCATACATGACAAGTTTACAGCTATGTGGGCAGTCAGATGGAGCGGTGGATAGAGTAGCACTGGGGGCCTGGAGTCAGGAAGCCCTGAGTTCAAATCTAGCCTCTGACGCTTATTAGTTGTGTGACCCCTGAGCAAGGCACTTAACTTCAGTTTGCCTCAGTCTCTTCCTCATCTGTAAAATAGGAATTATGGTAAAAGTACCCACCTCCCAGAGTTCTTATGAGGATCAAATGAGATAATTGTAAAGCACTTTGCAAACTGTAAAGCACTGTCTAAATTTTAGTTATTATCCTGCTAGTATAATAGTACATACTTATTATTATCTTTCCCCATCATAAAGTTGGGCTCTCTTATCTGTAGCGTGATCCAGTGGAAAGAAATCAACATTTAGCGTCAGAGGACCTAGGCTGAAATCCTGTCTTGGATACTTACTAGCTGTGTGACCTTGGGCAAGTCACTTAACCCTGTTTGCCTCAGTTTCCCCATCTGTAAAGTGGAGATGAGATAATAATAGCTCCCAGGACTGATGTGATGATACAATGAGATAGTAATTGTTAAGGGCTTTGCAAACCTTAAATTGCTATCTAAATGCAAGTTATTATACTACTAAACTATACTATATATACTATGCTGCTATCTATTATATAAGTGTATTCTTATATTCTTATTATCTTATTAATATGTTACCATTATTACCCTGGGCAAGTCACTTAGCTTCTGTTTGACTCAGTCTCCCCAACTGTAAAAGGGTCTGCTCTACACAGACAGCATCATCCATTCTGGGATGCCTGCCAGGGGTCCTTCTTCTCAAGTGCAAGTCTTGTCATCATTTCTCTGATGGCATAGTCTTCTTCGGCAACACAGGCCAAACACACACACATTGATAATTAAAAAGATGAGATTTCAGACATAAACAGAGAATCTTGCACCTCCTGCTGTTGCAAGGGAGAGGTGAGTTTTCCTGATGCCTTCCTAAGGCATCTGTCCCCTGGGGGTGGGAAGAGAGGTGAAGCTCATCCAGTCCCCACCAAGAAACCAGGTGTACTCAAGGAACACATGTCCATCGGGTGGGTGGTTCCTGGTGATGCGCAGAATAGAGAAACGGCTGAAGTCTCTGTGCTCCCCCATCTAGTATCTGCCTCAATGCCTTGTTCCAGATAACCCTTGATGGATATTAATTCAATAAATTTTTATGTCAATTTGAAAATCCATCTTGATCTTCTCAAGTAGTCTCTTACAATATTGCTACATCACTGGATGCAGGGGATCAATCATTTTACTTGTTGTGTTCCTAAATGCAATGTCTTCCCATTTTTGTAAGAGAAGGTTATTCACATAATCTTCCCTAGGTCCCATCCTACTGTATTCAACTTAATCTTTTATTTTCTTTTTCTACTTAATAGTATTTTATTTTTCCAGTTGCATATATTGTTTTCCACATTCACTTTTATAAGACTTTGAGTTTCAAATTTCTTTCTCTCTCCTTCCCCTTCCTCTTCCCCAAGACAGAAAGCAATCTGATATAGGCTATATATGTACAATCACATTAAATGTATTTCCACATTAGTCTTGTTGTGAAAGAATGAGAATAAAAGAGGAAAAAACCACAAGAAAGAAAAAGAGCAAATAGTCTGCTTCGATCTTCATTCAGACGCCATGTTTCTTTCTCTGGATGGGGAGAGCATGACTTCATCTTTTCTAAAAGAGAGAAAAGGACCCAAATACGTACCAGCAGTTGGTCAGGGAACAGTGGAATGAGAAAGGGAATGAAAGATGACAGGAAGAAACAGCTATTTGGTTCCCACAAATGCAGAGCAACGGTTCTTGAGTGAAAGTATTTTGAAAGAGACTGCCAAATGGGAGGCAAGCTTTTAGCTCTGGAGACAGGAGAGTCACTGGGTTGCTGCTTCTCCTGGGAATTCTTTGCCTGTGGAAAGGAGAGAAAAAAGGACGGGAAAGCCCAAAGTGTGGAAAATGGGTCATAGAAGAGCCAACAATTACTGAGCCAGTTCTTTATCCTTGCCTGTGTCTCTGCATTTTCCTCCTTTCTCTCCTTTTTTCTACATCTCTTTTTCCCTAGAAAGGATGTACTAGCAGAATCCATACTGAATTCCTATTAGCTATAATTATATAGAAAGGAAGCTTAGTTGAGCATAGCTATTTTTAAACTTTTTTGGTGTCAGGACCTGTTTAGGCCCTTAAAAATCATTGAGGAACCCCACATAATATATATGTATATACATATATCAATATATAATGTAAAATATCAATATTTACTATATTCAAAATTAAAATGCCTTAGTATTATTATGAAATTAGTTTTAACCTCATGGATCAGATCACCTGAAAGGATCTTTGGGACACCTCTGAGATCCTTGGAATATATTTTGAGAACTGTTGGTATAGTAAGAAAAACATTGAAGGTGAAGTTGGGAGAGATTTGGGTTTAAATTCCACCTTTAACACTTAATCCCTCAATCTATCCATGGGTACTTCTCTCATTTCTGACTCTTTGTGACCCCATTTGAGGTTTTCTTGGCAAAGATACTGGAGTGGTTTGCCATTTCCTCCAACTCATTTTACAGAGGAGGAAACTGAGGCAAACAGGGTTAAGTGATTTGCCTAGTGTCACACAGCTAGTAAGTGTCTGAGACCAGATTTGAACCAAGGAAAATGAGTCTTCCTGCCTAACACTCTATTTACTGTACCACCTAACTACCCCACATTTGTATATACTTACATACACGTGTGTATGTGTATGTATAATTCTGTAAAGTAAGAGTCCTTTATCTGCAGTATGTGGATAGATTCTAAGGGATGTATAAACGTTTTAAAAAATATTTTGATAGACATATTGCAACATAATTGGTTTCCTTTGCAATCCTATGCATTTTATTTTATGCATTTAAAAACATTCTGAGAAGGATTTCCTAGGTTTAATCAGACTGCCAAAGGAGTCTTTGACACACAAAAAGACAAAGTCTTGTTCTAAAGTCTACTCAAAAAAGCTTTGCCAGGAAAAACTTCACCATGTATGGTAAAACAATTAATATATCCAGATGCCAAATTTGGATTTACACTTAAATTTTTAAAAATTAATAACTTTAATAATAACCAATAAAAAGCAATCAGATGTACAAAATAAGGACTCGAACCTTATTTTAAAATACAAACCACTTTTAGCTTTAGAAGACAGCGCTGAGTGAACCAACAAATAAACTGTTTGTTCTCTGAACACTTCCAGGGCTGCCTGAAGCTGTTGTGTCTCTGGATCTGTTTTCCTCCTTCCTGAGAGCAATAGCTGACATTTCTAGAGGTCTTGAAGGTTTTACAAAGTACTTCCCACAGGTTATCTCATTTAAATCTCACAAGAACCCTAGGAGGGAGGTGCAGTTACAACCCTCATTCTGTAGATGAAGAAAGTGGAACTCAGGGAAATTAAGTCACTTGCCCATGGTTGGGTAAAAATGTGAGAGTTACCTTATCTATTTCAAAAAGAAAGAAAGAAACCTTCGTGGTGTCCGAAGCAACAGCAAAGGCCAAACCCCTCATTTTGGAGATTCTATTTCTCCTCCACTGGAATAACATTAGATAAGATATTGGGATTATTAACCTGGTATTTGTGAATTTGTTTTGTTAAAATATTTATTAATATACTCTAAAATAATTGGTTTTCTTACAAAAAAAAATATGAGAGTTGGGATTCAAACCTACTCTCCTGATTCTAGATCCAATGCTCTTTCCACTACCCAATGCTTTCTTTTTCTGTCATTATTATAAAGTAAAAAGTTATTATCAAGCAAAAGTTCTGCTTTTGCTGATCGGGTTTTTTTGTCAATTTGCATAGATCTTTATTTCTTTGTACGCTTCATATTTATCATTTTTATGGCACCATAATATTCAACTATATCTACCAACATAAAGAATATGCCTGGCTATTCATTTAACAAACAGAAAATGACTCAAGGGTAGAGTTCAGTGTATTGATAGTCACAATTACTCCTTTTCGCTGCATTACTTAACTTTTCAGGGATTGTATATCGTGGAGGAGTCAACTGTTGTTGAGACAAAATTTATTGCTGAGAATTTTTGCAGGGATCTCACTTTTACTTAATACTAGGTCTGAGTAGAACAAGGGAAAGCAGTCAAGGCATGAAGAGGGAAGAATCCAGGAGATCTTTGAGAGAAAGAAATGACAAGGCTTGGTAACCCACTGAGCCGAGAGTAAGGAAAGAGAATCAAAGATGCTCATACACAAGGCATGCTTGCAGTCAAGGAATGTTGGCTTTGCTCACTGTGAAACACACATGTTTCTGAAGAGACGTTTGCAAAATTAATTTTTATTTTAAAAATTCAGTTGGCAAAAATGACCCCTAAGTTCCCTTCCCATCCATGATGTTGTAAAAATCTTTTTTTTCCTTCCTTGATCATTTTAGGGTTGTGTTCCTGGGGAAATAATTTTGACCCTAAGAAAGGAAAACATTTTTAATTATTTGCTGTCCTAAGATTTCTTGAATTCTGACAGAGAATATGAATCCTGCCTCCCATCAAACTCTGGGGAAGACAACATCTGGTAAATAGAAAAATAAGAACAATGATAAAAACGGAAACAGCAAACGCTTATATTGTGCTTTAAAGTGTACAGTTGAGGGGCAGAACTAGAAGGGAGTATTGTGCATGAACTCCAGACACCATGTAAAGGGAGACCTACTACATGGACAGACTTAAGTAAGGAGTGAGCACCTTGTAATCATGGTGCCTAGTGTTACTTTCTCATATTTACATTATGTCAGCAAGTATTTTGTGCAATACTTGGGATAGTTTTTCCGTTTTTAGTCTTTATCTCAAATCTTTCATCCCTCCTACATTCAAGGAAATACCCATTTATTTAAAAACACTTTGTAGCTGAGTAACCCATCCATTGGGGCATGGTTGAACAAGTTATGTGATGGAATACTATTGTGCTGTAAGGCATGATGAAGGGAAAGGTTTCAGAAAAATCTGGGAAGACTCCTATGAACTTTGGTAAAGTAAGTAGAACCAGGAGAACAGTATGCACAGTAACTATACTATTGTAAAGATAATCGGCTGTGAAAAACTTCTTAACTCTGATCAATACAGTGATCTGTCACAGTTCTAGAGGACTCTTGATGAAAAATGCTACCCACTTCCAGATAGAGAAGTGGTGGACTTCAGAGTGCACGTTGAAGCATTTTTTTCCTCTTTGTTTTTCTTCCTTTTCCTTTTTTAAAATTCATTAATTTATTTTTAGTTTTCAACATTCACTTCCATAAGATTTTGAGTTTCAGATCTTCTCTCCCTCCCTTTCCTTCCCCCTTTCCAAGACGGTGTGCCATCTAATATAGGCTCTATGTATGCATTCATATTAAACATATTTTCACATTAGTCATGATGTAAAGAAAAATTAGAACTAATGGGAGGAGCCATGAGAAAGAAACAAAACAAAACAACAAAAGGAGAGCAAATGATCTGCTTCCATCTGCATTCAGACTCCAAAGTTCTTTCTCTGGATGGGGGTAGCATTTTCCATCTTGAGTCTTTTGGAGTTCCTTTTCTTTTTTTTTTTTTAGAACATGGTAAATTTGAAAATGCATTTTGTCTGAGTTCATTTGTATGATGGATACTATATTTCTTGCCTTCTCAATGAGTAGGGAAGGTTGGATGGAGGGAGAGAAAGAATTTAGAATTAAAATAAAAATAAAATTAGAAAAATAATAAAAGTAAAAACTATGTAACAACAGATTATCTGTTCTGACAGAATACTTTTCAATGACAAAGGCAGAAAAAATAACAAATGTTTACTCTTCAAGACATACATGTCAGCCACCACTTATCTTGGATCTTGTGTTCCCTATAGGTAGATATTGGCTGGTTCTTGTTCCTCTGACTTCTTTCTACTCTGCCCTTCCTTCTCCCTTTCTTCTCCCAGTTAATAACCTAGTGATCCAGATTTAGGAGAATGAAATTGGATGAAAAAGTGAACAGAAGACTCCGACATGGCCCAAACTGGACTGACAAAATCCATGCAATTCATTCTGAAGCTTGAGAGATCTCATTTCAGCTGGAGTTAATCTGTTGCCTTTCTATCCTGCCACAGTGAGCTCCCTTTCCTATGCACCTTTTCTCATACCATTTTTGAGGACTCTGGGTAATTTTTACAGTACATGTAAAATACGGAAATTGTATTAGATGACTCCCTTTCAGTCCTATATGCCAAGATCCTGAGAATTTCTCCTACATAAGGATCTTGAGACTTTATCTTGTATGAGGTACCATTCCTTTAAGTAAAACAGCACTGCTAAGATTGGCCTCTTTTGTGTGATATGGCCCCTGGGAATGAGTAGCTAAGGGGTCACTCTGTGTATTGTGGTAGTTTAGAGAATCCTGGGATTTGTAATCAAAGAACCTAAACTGGATTCCTGGGTCTGCCCATGTGACCCTGGAAAAGTCATTTAACTTCACAACCAGTGGGGGAAAGATAGGAGGGACAGAGAGAATTCAGAATCCAAAAATTTTTTAAAATGAATATTAAAATTTTTCAAAAGTGTTTAGCACAAGAAAGTGTAACTTAGCTTCACTAGGTCTCAGTTTCCCCATCTCTAAAATGAAAATGTTGGACTAAAAGACCTCTAAGACCCCATTCCACCACTTAGACTGGGATCCTGTACCAGCAGATTTCATTGTTTTTTTTTCAATCCCAGAGAGGCTAAATAACCCTCCTATTTGGGCTATGGAAAGGAGATAGATGGGATTCAAATGCCCCAGGTCTCACGTTTCCAAATCCAGCCTTTCTCTGCAATTTCTCTGTTTTAATTCTTTCCTGTTCCCTTCCCAATCAAGGTTTTAATTAACTTCTTAAAAGTTTCTAAGCATTGATCAAATCGAATCACTAATTCAATCACAATCTTTTGGAAGCTTTTGGGTCCAGTAGGTGCTTTCAAAAGAGTTGATATGTAATAGTGAAATATTTAAGTCCTATCCTTACACTCTATTACCAAGGGTAACCTGGGCTTCGGGTTAAGTTTCTATCTGCATTCCCTCCCCATTCCAGTAACTTATTTAAATTTCACCTTAAATACCAGTTCTGCCTCCTACTAGCTTTCTGAGTTTATACAAATTACTTAACTTTTCAAAACTATTGTTTCCCTATCTATCAAATGAGGAGACTGGACTGTAGCATCTCTAAGGTTCCTACTAGCTCTGACACATTCTGAGATTCTCCTCCCTTCCCCATGGTAAGGAACCCTTTATGTCCACATATGTTCAAGGATGTGTGACCTCTCTAGAATGAGGGTTTGTGAGCCCTTTTCAGGGCTGCTTAGTCATCTTTGGTGGCTCCCTAGTACTCTTACCCATGCTCCAAGAAACTGTGACATGTTTAGTGGCCACACCCCTGTAAACTGTCTTAGCAGGTGAACTAAACCAGGACTAAACCTACACGGTCTCAAGCACGTCAAGATTTCTCTGCTGAAAAATGGGCTGATGAGAATAATTTGTTCTAATGACTATGAAGGCATCAGGGCTGAGAAACCCTTAGAGAGTGGTTGGGCATCAGACATCAAGGTCGTCCACTGCATCCCAGGCCATCACCAGTTGTCTTGAACTTTTGTCTTGTCATTGGACTTCAATAACTCTGAAAGAGAGGCTGACAACTTTGTGCAGCTCTGCGTCTCCAAAATCTGTCATTCTCTTCAAAAAATGAAGGAAAACAACATGCGACAGCTGTCCACCCTCCCACACACACCCCACCACCACCACCCCACCGCATACACCACCCCACCACATACCCAGACTAAATCAGACCTCTTACCTAGGCTTTCCTTTTGGTTCTCCAGACCTGGGCATAGCCATACCTGAAATGGAATTAATTGGGAAGGAAGTGGGTCTAGAAAGGCAAAGATGTTAGTACTTGAGAAGAAGACCTTGGATGTGAGGGGGCAAGATGACACAATGAGAGAGAGGCAGATTTATCTCAATACAATTAAGTCAGCTTCCTGAATTCAAATCTGGCCTCAGATACTTCCTAGTGGTGTGACCCTGGGCAAGTCACTTTACTCTGTTTGCCTCAGTTTCCTCAAACCATTCCAGTATCTTTGCCAAGAAAACCCCAAATGCAGTCACAAAAAGTCAGACATGACTGAAAATAACTGAACAATAAATGTAGGTATAGATAATATCTAGGTATCTATCTGTACATAGATATCTAGATCTATCTTCCTATCTGTGTCTACCGATCTATCTAGTTAGTCAAAAAAGTATTTATTAAGCACTCCTTCTGTGCCATGCACAGAGCTAAGTGCTGAGGATACAGAGTAAGCAAAAGATAGCCTCTGCCCAGGAGGGTTCACTGTCTGATAGGAGAGATAACATACCTTACAACACCATGCCTTGCACAGTGCTAAGCACTGGGGATATATATATAAAAGAAAAGACAGTCAGTCCCTCCAATCAGAGCTTCCAATCTAATGGAGGGAAGACAGCACACAAAAGGAGGCTGAAAGAGGGGGAGGGACTGACAGGTTACCCAGAACAGGAGGATAAGGAAGCTGATGGTGGAGTTAAAACCAAGCAGAGCAGCTAAACCAGATTATCCCAGCAGCATTTATAGAGAAATGACTTGAGGTGAAACAAATATAATAGTGTTTTTATTGTGATCTGTTTTCATCCGTGATGATAGAGACATCTCTGAGAAAATGGATCATTCCATGTTCTTCAGATTCAGGCAGGGACAGTCACGCTGCAGCAATAGATAGCAGTGTAATCCCCACAGGTGGTTGGTTACTCTACAGCCTCAGGGCTGATGTGGTATTTGGGGAAAATGACAGGTGTTTTAGGAAAAAGTTTCAAAGGGTGACTGGGCCTAACTGAGCACACAGGAGAAATCTTTGAAAGAGGCAACACAGGCTTAAAGGCTCTCCTAAACAGCAGCTTACAGGGAGTGCCCCAAAG